>NC_092819.1:93577089-93896339 GCF_023375885.2 Dermacentor andersoni | reverse complement strand
CAAATCATGGCGATCCAATCCTTTTCTAGTGTTGCAGCGAGAGCGTGCAGCGATATATAGTGCCCCAAGAGCTATGCGACGCGTGTCAGTTTCAGAAAAGGCTTTATTGCGAGCAGCGTAATCGCCAGGAGACTGCCTGTGCAAATCAAGGCGATCCAACCCTTTTCCAGTGCTGCAGCGAGAGCGCGCAGCGATACATAGTGCCCCAAGAGTTATGCGACGCGTGTCAGTTTCAGAAAACTCTTTATTGCGAGCAGCATAATCGTCAGGAGACTGCCTGTGCAAATCATGGCGATCCAATCCTTTTCTAGTCCTGCAGCGAGAGCGCGCAGCGATATATAGTTCCCCAAGGGTTACGCGACGCATGTCAGCTTCAGAAAACTCTTTATTGCGAGCAGCATAATCGTCAGGAGACTGCCTGTGCAAATCATGGCGATCCAATCCTTTTCTAGTGTTGCAGCGAGAGCGTGCAGCGATATATAGTGCCCCAAGAGGTATGCGACGCGTGTAAGTTTCAGAAAAGGCTTTATTGCGAGCACCGTAAATGTCAGGAGACTGCCTGTGCAAATCAAGGCGATCCAACCCTTTTCTAGTGCTGCAGCGAGAGCGCGCAGCGATATATAGTGCCCCAAGAGTTATGCGACGCATGTCAGTTTCAGAAAAGGCTTCATTGCGAGCAGCCTAATCGCTAGGAGACTGCCTGCGCAAATCGAGGCGATCCAACCATTTTCTAGTGCTGCAGCTAGAGCGCGCAGAGATATATCGCGCCCCAAGAGTTATGCGACGCGTGTCAGTTTCAGAAAAGTCTTTACTAAGAGCAGCGTAATCGTCAGGAGACTGCCTGTGCAAATGAAGGCGATCCAACCCTTTTCTAGTGCTGCAGCGAGAGCGCGCAGCGATATATAGTGCCCCAAGAGTTATGCGACGCGTGTCACCTTCAGAAAAGGCTTCATTGCGAGCAGCGTAATCGTCAGGAGACTGCGTGTGGAAATCAAAGCGATCCAAGCCTTTTCTAGTGCTGCACCGAGAGCGCGCAGTGATATATAGTGCCCCAAGAGTTATGCGACGCGTGTCAGTTTCAGAAAAGTCTTTATTGCGAGCACCGTAATCGTCAAGAGACTGCCTGTGCAAATGAAGCGATCTAACACTTTTCTACTGCGGCAACGACAGCGCGCAGCGATATATAGTGCCCCATAAGTTATGCGACGCGTGTCAGTTTCAGAAAAGGCTTTATTGCGAGCAGCGTAATCATCAGGAGACTGCGTGTGCAAATAAAAGCGATCCAGCCTCTTTCTAGTGCTGCAGCGAGAGCGCGCAGCGATATATAGTGCCCCAAGAGTTATGTGACGCGTGTCAGTTTCAGAAAAGGCTTTATTGCGACCAGCGTAAGCGCCAGGAGACTGCCTGTGCAAATCTAGGCGATCCAAACCTTTTCCAGTGCTGCAGCGAGAGCGCGCAGCGATATATAGTGCCCCAAGAGTTATGCGACGCGTGTCAGTTTCAGAAAAGTTTTTATTGCGAGCAGCGTAATTGTCAGGAGACTGCCTGTGCAAATCGAGGCGATCGAACCCTTTTATAATGCTGCAGAGAGTGGGCGTAGCGATTTATAGAGCCGCAAGAGTTATGCGACGCGTGTCAGCTTCAGAAAAGGCTTTATTGCGAGCAGCGTAAACGTCAGGAGACTGCCTGTGCAAATCAAGGCGATCCAACCCTTTTCTAGTGCTGCAGCGAGAGCGCGCAGTGATATATAGTGCCCCAAGAGTTATGCGACGCGTGTCAGTTTCAGAAAAGTCTTTATTGCGAGCAGCGTAATCGTCAGGAGACTGCCTGTGCAAATCAAGGCGATCCAACCCTTTTCTAGTGCTGCAGCCAGAGTGCGCAGTGATATATTGTGCCCCAGGAGTTATGCGACGTGTGTAAGTTTCAGAAAACGCTTTATTGCGAGCAGCGTAAACGTCTGGAGACTGCCTGTGCAAAACAAGGCGATCCAACTCTTTTCTAGTGCTGCAGCGAGAGCGCGCAGCGATATATAGTGCCCCAAGACGTATGCGACGCGTGTCAGTTTCAGAAAAGTTTTTATTGCTAGCAGCGTAATTGTTAGGAGGCTGCCTGTGCAAATCGAGGTGATCCAGCCCTTTTCTATGGTTGTAGCCAGAGCGAGCAGCGATATATCGCGCCCCAAATGTTATGCGACGCGTGTCAGTTTCAGAAAAGTCTTTACTAAGAGCAGCGTAATCGTCAGGAGACTGCCTGTGCAAATAAAGGCGATCCAACCTCTAGTGCTGCAGCGAGAGCGCGCAGCCATATATAGCCCCCCGAGTGCTATGCGACGCGTGTCAGTTTCAGAAAAGTTTTTATTGCGAGAAGCGTAATCGTCAGGAGACTACCTGTGCAAATCGAGGCGATCGAACCCTTTTTTAATGCTGCAGCGAGAGCGCGTCGCGATATATAGTGCCCCAAGAGTTATGCGACGCGTGTCAGTTTCAGAAAAGGCTTCATTGCGAGCAGCTTAATCGCTAGGAGACTGCCTGTACAAATCGAGGCGATCGAACCCTTTTATAATGCTGCAGCGAGTGGGCGTAGCGATTTATAGAGCCCCAAGAGTTATGCGACGCGTGTCAGCTTCAGAAAAGGCTTCATTGCGAGCAGCGTAATCGTCAGGAGACTGCGTGTGGAAATCAAAGCGATCCAAGCCTTTTCTAGTGCTGCACCGAGAGCGCGCAGTGATATATAGTGCCCCAAGAGTTATGCGACGCGTGTCAGTTTCAGAAAAGTCTTTATTGCGAGCACCGTAATCGTCAAGAGACTGCCTGTGCAAATCAAGGCGATCCAACCCTTTTCTAGTGCGGCAGCGAGAGCGCGCAGTGATATATAGTGCCCCAAGAGTTATGTGACGCGTGTCAGTTTCAGAAAAGGCTTTATTGCGACCAGCGTAAGCGCCAGGAGACTGCCTGTGCAAATCTAGGCGATCCAAACCTTTTCCAGTGCTGCAGCGAGAGCGCGCAGCGATATATAGTGCCCCAAGAGTTATGCGACGCGTGTCAGTTTCAGAAAAGTTTTTATTGCGAGCAGCGTAATTGTCAGGAGACTGCCTTTGCAAATCGAGACGATTGAACCCTTTTATAATGCTGCAGCGAGAGCGCGTGGCGATATATAGTGCACCAAGAGCTATGCGACGCGTGTCAGTTTCAGAAAAGGCTTTATTGCTAGCAGCGTAATCGGCAGGAGACTGCCTGTGCAAATCTAGGCGATCCAACCCTTTTCCAGTCCTGCAGCGAGAGCGCGCAGCGATATATAGTGCCCCAAGAGTTATGCGACGCGTGTCAGTTTCAGAAAACTCTTTATTGCGAGCAGCATAATCGTCAGGAGACTGCCTGTGCAAATCAAGGCGATGCAACCCTTTTCTAGCGCTGCAGCGAGAGCGCGCAGCGATATATAGTGCCCCAAGGGTTATGCGACGCGTGTCAGCTCCAGAAAAGGCTTCAATACGAGCAGCGTAGTCGTCAGGAGACTGCCTGTGCAAATCAAGGCGATCCAACCCTTTTCTAGTGTTGCAGCAAGAGCGTGCAGCGATATATAGTGCCCCAAGAGGTATGCGACGCGTGTAAGTTTCAGAAAAGGCTTTATTGCGAGCACCGTAAACGTCAGGAGACTGCCTGTGCAAATCAAGGCGATCCAACCCTTTTCTAGTGCTGCAGCGAGAGCGCGCAGCGATATATAGTGCCCCAAGAGTTATGCGACGCGTGTCAGTTTCAGAAAAGGCTTCATTGCGAGCAGCTTAATCGCTAGGAGACTGCCTGTGCAAATCGAGGCGATCGAACCCTTTTATAATGCTGCAGAGAGTGGGCGTAGCGATTTATAGAGCCGCAAGAGTTATGCGACGCGTGTCAGCTTCAGAAAAGGCTTTATTGCGAGCAGCGTAAACGTCAGGAGACTGCCTGTGCAAATCAAGGCGATCCAACCCTTTTCTAGCGCTGCAGCGAGAGCGCGCAGTGATATATAGTGCCCCAAGAGTTATGCGACGCGTGTCAGTTTCAGAAAAGTCTTTATTGCGAGCAGCGTAATCGTCAGGAGACTGCCTGTGCAAATCAAGGCGATCCAACCCTTTTCTAGTGCTGCAGCGAGAGTGCGCAGTGATATATTGTGCCCCAAGAGTTATGCGACGTGTGTAAGTTTCAGAAAACCCTTTATTGCGAGCAGCGTAAACGTCTGGAGACTGCCTGTGCAAATCAAGGCGATCCAACTCTTTTCTAGTGCTGCAGCGAGAGCGCGCAGCGATATATAGTGCCCCAAGACGTATGCGACGCGTGTCAGTTTCAGAAAAGTTTTTATTGCTAGCAGCGTAATTGTTAGGAGGCTGCCTGTGCAAATCGAGGTGATCCAGCCGTTTTCTATGGTTGTAGCAAGAGCGAGCAGCGATATATCGCGCCCCAAATGTTATGCGACGCGTGTCAGTTTCAGAAAAGTCTTTACTAAGAGCAGCGTAATCGTCAGGAGACTGCCTGTGCAAATAAAGGCGATCCAACCTCTTTCTAGTGCTGCAGCGAGAGCGCGCAGCCATATATAGCCCCCCGAGTGTTATGCGACGCGTGTCAGTTTCAGAAAAGTTGTTATTGCGAGAAGCGTAATCGTCAGGAGACTACCTGTGCAAATCGAGGCGATCGAACCCTTTTTAATGCTGCAGCGAGAGCGCGTCGCGATATATAGTGCCCCAAGAGTTATGCGACGCGTGTCAGTTTCAGAAAAGGCTTCATTGCGAGCAGCTTAATCGCTAGGAGACTGCCTGTACAAATCGAGGCGATCGAACCCTTTTATAATGCTGCAGCGAGTGGGCGTAGCGATTTATAGAGCCCCAAGAGTTATGCGACGCGTGTCAGCTTCAGAAAAGGCTTTATTGCGAGCAGTGTAAACGTCAGGAGACTGCCTGTGCAAATCAAGGCGAACCAACCCTTTTCTAGTGCTGCAGCGAGAGCGCGCAGCGATATATAGTGCCCCAAGGGTTATGCTACGCGTGTAAGTTTCAGAAAAGGCTTTATTGCGAGCAGCGTAAACGTCAGGAGACTGCCTGTGCAAATCAAGGCGATCCAACCCTTTTCTAGTGCTGCAGCGAGAGCGCGCAGCGATATATAGTGCCCCAAGAGTTATGCGACGCGTGTCAGTTTCAGAAAAGGCTTTATTGCGAGCAGCTTATACGCTAGGAGACTACCTGTGCAAATCAAGGCGATCCAACCCTTTTCTAGTGCTGCAGCGAGAGCGCGCAGTGATATATAGTGCCCCAAGAGTTATGCGACGCGTGTCAGTTTCAGAAAAGTCTTTATTGCGAGCAGCGTAATCGTCAGGAGACTGCCTGTGCAAATCAAGGCGATCCATCCATTTTCTAGTGCTGCAGCTAGAGCGCGCAGAGATATATCGCGCCCCAAGAGTTATGCGACGCGTGTCAGTTTCAGAAAAGTTTACTAAGAGCAGCGTAATCTTCAGGAGACTGCGTGTGCAAATAACGGCGATCCAGCCTCTTTCTAGTGCTGCAGCGAGAGCGCGCAGCGATATATAGGGCCCCAAGAGTTATGTGACCAGTGTCAGTTTCAGAAAAGGCTTTATTGCGAGCAGCGTAAGCGCCTGGAGACTGCCTGTGCAAATCTAGGCGATCCAACCCTTTTCCAGTGCTGCAGCGAGAGCGCGCAGCGATATATAGTTCCCCAAGAGTTATGCGACGCGTGTCAGTTTCAGAAAACTCTTTATTGCGAGCAGCATAATCGTCAGGAGACTGCCTGTGCAAATCAAGGCGATCCAACCCTTTTCTAGTGCTGCAGCGAGAGCGCGCAGCGATATATAGTGCCCCAAGAGTTATGCGACGCGTGTAAGTTTCAGAAAAGGCTTTATAGCGAGCAGTGTAAACGTCAGGACACTGACTGTGCAAATCAAGGCGATCGAACCCTTTTATAATGCTGCAGCGAGAGCGCGTAGCGGTATATAGTGCCCCAAGAGTTATGCGACGTGTGTCAGCATCAGAAAAGGCTTTATTGCGAGCAGCGTAATCGTCAGGAGACTGCGTGTGCAAATCGAGGCGATCGAACACTTTTCTAGTGCTGCAGCGAGAGCGCGCAGTGATATATAGTGCCCCAAGAGTTATGCGACGCGTGTCAGTTTCAGAAAAGTCTTTGTTGCGAGCAGCGTAATCGCCAGGAGACTGCCTGTGCAAATCTAGGCGATCCAACCCTTTTCCAGTGCTGCAGCGAGAGCGCGCAGCGATATATAGTGCCCCAAGAGTTATGCGACGCGTGTCAGTTTCAGAAAACTCTTTATTGCGAGCACCATTATCGTCAGGAGACTGCCTGTGCAACTCAAGGCGATCCAACCCTTTTCTAGTGCTGCAGCGAGAGCGCGCAGCGATATATAGTGCCCCAAGAGTTATGCGACGCGTGTCAGCTTCAGAAAAGGCTTCATTGCGAGCAGCGTAATCGTCAGGAGACTGCCTGTGCAAATCAAGGCGATCGAACCCTCTTCTAGTGCTGCAGCGAGAGCGCGCAGCGATATATAGTGCCCCAGGAGTTATGCGACGCGTGTCAGTTTCAGAAAAGTCTTTATTGCGAGCAGCGTAATCGTCAGCAGACTGCCTGTGTAAATCAAGGCGATCCAACCCTTTTCTAGTGTTGCAGCGAGAGCGCGCAGCGATATAAAGTGCCCCAAGAGGTATGCGACGCGTGTAAGTTTCAGAAAAGGCTTTATTGCGAGCACCGTAAACGTCAGGAGACTGCCTGTGCAAATCAAGGCGATCCAACCCTTTTCTAGTGCTGCAGCGAGAGCGCGCAGCGATATATAGTGCCCCAAGAGTTATGCGACGCGTGTCAGTTTCAGAAAAGGCTTTATTGCGAGCAGCTTAATCGCTAGGAGACTGCCTGTGCAAATCGAGGCGATCGAACCCTTTTTTAATGCTGCAGCAAGAGCGCGTAGCGATTTATAGAGCCCCAAGAGCTATGCGACGCGTGTCAGGTTCAGAAAAGGCTTTATTGCGAGCAGCGTAAACTTCAGGAGACTGCCTGTGCAAATCAAGGCGATGCAACCCTTTTCTAGTGCTGCAGCGAGAGCGCGCAGCGATATATAGTGCCCCAAGAGTTATGCGACGCGTGTAAGTTTCAGAAAAGGCTTTATTGCGAGCAGCGTAAACGTCAGGAGACTGCCTGTGCAAATCAAGGCGATCCAACCCTTTTCTAGTGCTGCAGCGAGAGCGCGCAGCGATATCTAGTGCCCCAAGAGTTATGCGACGCGTGTCAGTTTCAGAAAACTCTTTATTGCGAGCAGCATAATCGTCAGGAGACTGCCTGTGCAAATCAAGGCGATCCAACCCTTTTCTAGTGCTGCAGCGAGAGCGCGCAACGATATATAGTGCCCCAAGAGTTATGCGACGCGTATCAGGTTCAGAAAAGGCTTTATTGCGAGCAGCCTAAACGTCAGGAGACTGCCTGTGCAAATCAAGGCGATGCAACCCTTTTCTAGTGCTGCAGCGAGAGCGCGCAGCGATATATAGTGCCCCAAGAGTTATGCGACGCGTGTCACCTTCAGAAAAGGCTTCATTGCGAGCAGCGTAATCGTCAGGAGACTGCGTGTGGAAATCAAGGCGCTCCAAGCCTTTTCCAGAGCTGCACCGAGAGCGCGCAGTGATATATAGTGCCCCAAGAGTTATGCGACGCCTGTCAGTTTCAGAAAAGTCTTTATTGCGAGCAGCGTAATCGCCAAGAGACTGCCTGTGCAAATCAAGCGATCTAACACTTTTCTACTGCTGCAGCGAGAGCGCGCAGCGATATATAGTGCCCCAAAGGTTATGCGACGCGTGTCAGTTTCAGAAAAGGCTTTTTGCGAGCAGCTTAATCGCTAGGAGACTACCTGTGCAAATCAAGGCGATCCAACCCTTTTCTAGTGCTGCAGCGAGAGCGCGCAGTGATATATAGTGCCCCAAGATTATGCGACGCGTGTCAGTTTCAGAAAAGTCTTTATTGCGAGCAGCGTAATTGCCAGGAGACTGCGTGTGCAAATCATGGCGATCCAACCCTTTTCTAGTCCTGAATCGAGAGCGCGCAGCGATATATTGTGCCCCGAGTGCTATGCGACGCGTGTCAGTTTCAGAAAAGTTTTTATTGCGAGAAGCGTAATCGTCAGGAGACTACCTGTGCAAATCGAGGCGATCGAACCCTTTTTTAATGCTGCAGCGAGAGCGCGTCGCGATATATAGTGCCCCAAGAGTTATGCGACGCGTGTCAGTTTCAGAAAAGGCTTCATTGCGAGCAGCTTAATCGCTAGGAGACTGCCTGTACAAATCGAGGCGATCGAACCCTTTTATAATGCTGCAGCGAGTGGGCGTAGCGATTTATAGAGCCCCAAGAGTTATGCGACGCGTGTCAGCTTCAGAAAAGGCTTCATTGCGAGCAGCGTAATCGTCAGGAGACTGCGTGTGGAAATCAAAGCGATCCAAGCCTTTTCTAGTGCTGCACCGAGAGCGCGCAGTGATATATAGTGCCCCAAGAGTTATGCGACGCGTGTCAGTTTCAGAAAAGTCTTTATTGCGAGCACCGTAATCGTCAAGAGACTGCCTGTGCAAATCAAGGCGATCCAACCCTTTTCTAGTGCGGCAGCGAGAGCGCGCAGTGATATATAGTGCCCCAAGAGTTATGTGACGCGTGTCAGTTTCAGAAAAGGCTTTATTGCGACCAGCGTAAGCGCCAGGAGACTGCCTGTGCAAATCTAGGCGATCCAAACCTTTTCCAGTGCTGCAGCGAGAGCGCGCAGCGATATATAGTGCCCCAAGAGTTATGCGACGCGTGTCAGTTTCAGAAAAGTTTTTATTGCGAGCAGCGTAATTGTCAGGAGACTGCCTTTGCAAATCGAGACGATTGAACCCTTTTATAATGCTGCAGCGAGAGCGCGTGGCGATATATAGTGCACCAAGAGCTATGCGACGCGTGTCAGTTTCAGAAAAGGCTTTATTGCTAGCAGCGTAATCGGCAGGAGACTGCCTGTGCAAATCTAGGCGATCCAACCCTTTTCCAGTGCTGCAGCGAGAGCGCGCAGCGATATATAGTGCCCCAAGAGTTATGCGACGCGTGTCAGTTTCAGAAAACTCTTTATTGCGAGCAGCATAATCGTCAGGAGACTGCCTGTGCAAATCAAGGCGATGCAACCCTTTTCTAGCGCTGCAGCGAGAGCGCGCAGCGATATATAGTGCCCCAAGGGTTATGCGACGCGTGTCAGCTCCAGAAAAGGCTTCAATACGAGCAGCGTAGTCGTCAGGAGACTGCCTGTGCAAATCAAGGCGATCCAACCCTTTTCTAGTGTTGCAGCAAGAGCGTGCAGCGATATATAGTGCCCCAAGAGGTATGCGACGCGTGTAAGTTTCAGAAAAGGCTTTATTGCGAGCACCGTAAACGTCAGGAGACTGCCTGTGCAAATCAAGGCGATCCAACCCTTTTCTAGTGCTGCAGCGAGAGCGCGCAGCGATATATAGTGCCCCAAGAGTTATGCGACGCGTGTCAGTTTCAGAAAAGGCTTCATTGCGAGCAGCTTAATCGCTAGGAGACTGCCTGTGCAAATCGAGGCGATCGAACCCTTTTATAATGCTGCAGAGAGTGGGCGTAGCGATTTATAGAGCCGCAAGAGTTATGCGACGCGTGTCAGCTTCAGAAAAGGCTTTATTGCGAGCAGCGTAAACGTCAGGAGACTGCCTGTGCAAATCAAGGCGATCCAACCCTTTTCTAGTGCTGCAGCGAGAGCGCGCAGTGATATATAGTGCCCCAAGAGTTATGCGACGCGTGTCAGTTTCAGAAAAGTCTTTATTGCGAGCAGCGTAATCGTCAGGAGACTGCCTGTGCAAATCAAGGCGATCCAACCCTTTTCTAGTGCTGCAGCGAGAGTGCGCAGTGATATATTGTGCCCCAAGAGTTATGCGACGTGTGTAAGTTTCAGAAAACCCTTTATTGCGAGCAGCGTAAACGTCTGGAGACTGCCTGTGCAAATCAAGGCGATCCAACTCTTTTCTAGTGCTGCAGCGAGAGCGCGCAGCGATATATAGTGCCCCAAGACGTATGCGACGCGTGTCAGTTTCAGAAAAGTTTTTATTGCTAGCAGCGTAATTGTTAGGAGGCTGCCTGTGCAAATCGAGGTGATCCAGCCGTTTTCTATGGTTGTAGCAAGAGCGAGCAGCGATATATCGCGCCCCAAATGTTATGCGACGCGTGTCAGTTTCAGAAAAGTCTTTACTAAGAGCAGCGTAATCGTCAGGAGACTGCCTGTGCAAATAAAGGCGATCCAACCTCTTTCTAGTGCTGCAGCGAGAGCGCGCAGCCATATATAGCCCCCCGAGTGTTATGCGACGCGTGTCAGTTTCAGAAAAGTTGTTATTGCGAGAAGCGTAATCGTCAGGAGACTACCTGTGCAAATCGAGGCGATCGAACCCTTTTTAATGCTGCAGCGAGAGCGCGTCGCGATATATAGTGCCCCAAGAGTTATGCGACGCGTGTCAGTTTCAGAAAAGGCTTCATTGCGAGCAGCTTAATCGCTAGGAGACTGCCTGTACAAATCGAGGCGATCGAACCCTTTTATAATGCTGCAGCGAGTGGGCGTAGCGATTTATAAAGCCCCAAGAGTTATGCGACGCGTGTCAGCTTCAGAAAAGGCTTTATTGCGAGCAGTGTAAACGTCAGGAGACTGCCTGTGCAAATCAAGGCGAACCAACCCTTTTCTAGTGCTGCAGCGAGAGCGCGCAGCGATATATAGTGCCCCAAGGGTTATGCTACGCGTGTAAGTTTCAGAAAAGGCTTTATTGCGAGCAGCGTAAACGTCAGGAGACTGCCTGTGCAAATCAAGGCGATCCAACCCTTTTCTAGTGCTGCAGCGAGAGCGCGCAGCGATATATAGTGCCCCAAGAGTTATGCGACGCGTGTCAGTTTCAGAAAAGGCTTTATTGCGAGCAGCTTATACGCTAGGAGACTACCTGTGCAAATCAAGGCGATCCAACCCTTTTCTAGTGCTGCAGCGAGAGCGCGCAGTGATATATAGTGCCCCAAGAGTTATGCGACGCGTGTCAGTTTCAGAAAAGTCTTTATTGCGAGCAGCGTAATCGTCAG
Organism: Dermacentor andersoni; assembly: GCF_023375885.2. NCBI lineage: Eukaryota > Metazoa > Arthropoda > Arachnida > Ixodida > Ixodidae > Dermacentor > Dermacentor andersoni. Next base: position 93,885,225 of record NC_092819.1, on the reverse strand, counting down.
GAGACTGCCTGTGCAAATCAAGGCGATCCATCCATTTTCTAGTGCTGCAGCTAGAGCGCGCAGAGATATATCGCGCCCCAAGAGTTATGCGACTCGTGTCAGTTTCAGAAAAGTTTACTAAGAGCAGCGTAATCTTCAGGAGACTGCGTGTGCAAATAACGGCGATCCAGCCTCTTTCTAGTGCTGCAGCGAGAGCGCGCAGCGATATATAGGGCCCCAAGAGTTATGTGACCAGTGTCAGTTTCAGAAAAGGCTTTATTGCGAGCAGCGTAAGCGCCTGGAGACTGCCTGTGCAAATCTAGGCGATCCAACCCTTTTCCAGTGCTGCAGCGAGAGCGCGCAGCGATATATAGTTCCCCAAGAGTTATGCGACGCGTGTCAGTTTCAGAAAACTCTTTATTGCGAGCAGCATAATCGTCAGGAGACTGCCTGTGCAAATCAAGGCGATCCAACCCTTTTCTAGTGCTGCAGCGAGAGCGCGCAGCGATATATAGTGCCCCAAGAGTTATGCGACGCGTGTAAGTTTCAGAAAAGGCTTTATAGCGAGCAGTGTAAACGTCAGGACACTGACTGTGCAAATCAAGGCGATCGAACCCTTTTATAATGCTGCAGCGAGAGCGCGTAGCGGTATATAGTGCCCCAAGAGTTATGCGACGTGTGTCAGCATCAGAAAAGGCTTTATTGCGAGCAGCGTAATCGTCAGGAGACTGCGTGTGCAAATCGAGGCGATCGAACACTTTTCTAGTGCTGCAGCGAGAGCGCGCAGTGATATATAGTGCCCCAAGAGTTATGCGACGCGTGTCAGTTTCAGAAAAGTCTTTGTTGCGAGCAGCGTAATCGCCAGGAGACTGCCTGTGCAAATCTAGGCGGTCCAACCCTTTTCCAGTGCTGCAGCGAGAGCGCGCAGCGATATATAGTGCCCCAAGAGTTATGCGACGCGTGTCAGTTTCAGAAAACTCTTTATTGCGAGCACCATTATCGTCAGGAGACTGCCTGTGCAACTCAAGGCGATCCAACCCTTTTCTAGTGCTGCAGCGAGAGCGCGCAGCGATATATAGTGCCCCAAGAGTTATGCGACGCGTGTCAGCTTCAGAAAAGGCTTCATTGCGAGCAGCGTAATCGTCAGGAGACTGCCTGTGCAAATCAAGGCGATCGAACCCTCTTCTAGTGCTGCAGCGAGAGCGCGCAGCGATATATAGTGCCCCAGGAGTTATGCGACGCGTGTCAGTTTCAGAAAAGTCTTTATTGCGAGCAGCGTAATCGTCAGCAGACTGCCTGTGTAAATCAAGGCGATCCAACCCTTTTCTAGTGTTGCAGCGAGAGCGCGCAGCGATATAAAGTGCCCCAAGAGGTATGCGACGCGTGTAAGTTTCAGAAAAGGCTTTATTGCGAGCACCGTAAACGTCAGGAGACTGCCTGTGCAAATCAAGGCGATCCAACCCTTTTCTAGTGCTGCAGCGAGAGCGCGCAGCGATATATAGTGCCCCAAGAGTTATGCGACGCGTGTCAGTTTCAGAAAAGGCTTTATTGCGAGCAGCTTAATCGCTAGGAGACTGCCTGTGCAAATCGAGGCGATCGAACCCTTTTTTAATGCTGCAGCAAGAGCGCGTAGCGATTTATAGAGCCCCAAGAGCTATGCGACGCGTGTCAGGTTCAGAAAAGGCTTTATTGCGAGCAGCGTAAACTTCAGGAGACTGCCTGTGCAAATCAAGGCGATGCAACCCTTTTCTAGTGCTGCAGCGAGAGCGCGCAGCGATATATAGTGCCCCAAGAGTTATGCGACGCGTGTAAGTTTCAGAAAAGGCTTTATTGCGAGCAGCGTAAACGTCAGGAGACTGCCTGTGCAAATCAAGGCGATCCAACCCTTTTCTAGTGCTGCAGCGAGAGCGCGCAGCGATATCTAGTGCCCCAAGAGTTATGCGACGCGTGTCAGTTTCAGAAAACTCTTTATTGCGAGCAGCATAATCGTCAGGAGACTGCCTGTGCAAATCAAGGCGATCCAACCCTTTTCTAGTGCTGCAGCGAGAGCGCGCAACGATATATAGTGCCCCAAGAGTTATGCGACGCGTATCAGGTTCAGAAAAGGCTTTATTGCGAGCAGCCTAAACGTCAGGAGACTGCCTGTGCAAATCAAGGCGATGCAACCCTTTTCTAGTGCTGCAGCGAGAGCGCGCAGCGATATATAGTGCCCCAAGAGTTATGCGACGCGTGTCACCTTCAGAAAAGGCTTCATTGCGAGCAGCGTAATCGTCAGGAGACTGCGTGTGGAAATCAAGGCGCTCCAAGCCTTTTCCAGAGCTGCACCGAGAGCGCGCAGTGATATATAGTGCCCCAAGAGTTATGCGACGCCTGTCAGTTTCAGAAAAGTCTTTATTGCGAGCAGCGTAATCGCCAAGAGACTGCCTGTGCAAATCAAGCGATCTAACACTTTTCTACTGCTGCAGCGAGAGCGCGCAGCGATATATAGTGCCCCAAAGGTTATGCGACGCGTGTCAGTTTCAGAAAAGGCTTTTTGCGAGCAGCTTAATCGCTAGGAGACTACCTGTGCAAATCAAGGCGATCCAACCCTTTTCTAGTGCTGCAGCGAGAGCGCGCAGTGATATATAGTGCCCCAAGATTATGCGACGCGTGTCAGTTTCAGAAAAGTCTTTATTGCGAGCAGCGTAATTGCCAGGAGACTGCGTGTGCAAATCATGGCGATCCAACCCTTTTCTAGTCCTGAATCGAGAGCGCGCAGCGATATATTGTGCCCCAAGACTTATGCGACGCGTGTCAGTTTCAGAAAATGCTTCATTGCGAGCAGCGTAATCGCCAGGAGACTGCATGTGCAAATCTAGGCGATCCAACCCTTTTCCAGCGCTGCAGCGAGAGCGCGCAGCGATATATGGTGCCCCAAGAGATATGCAACGCGTGTCAGTTTCAGAAAACTCTTTATTGCGAGCAGCATAATCGTCAGGAAACTGCCTGTGCAAATCAAGGCGATCCAACCCTTTTCTAGTGCTGCAGCGATAGCGCGCAGCGATATATAGTGCCCCAAGAGATATGCGACGCGTGTAAGTTTCAGAAAACGCTTTATTGCGAGCAGCGTAAACGTCAGGAGACTGCTTCTGCAAATCAAGGCGATCCAACCCTTTTCTAGTGCTGCAGTGAGAGCGCGCAGCGATATCTAGTGCCCCAAGAGTTATGGGACGCGTGTCAGTTTCAGAAAACTCTTTATTGCGATCAGCATAATCGTCAGGAGACTGCCTGTGCAAATCAAGGCGATCCAACCCTTTTCTAGTGCTGCAGCGAGAGCGCGCTACGATATATAGTGCCCCGAGTGTTATGCGACGCGTGTCAGTTTCAGAAAAGTTTTTATTGCGAGAAGCGTAATCGTCAGGAGACTACCTGTGCAAATCGAGGCGATCGAACCCTTTTTAATGCTGCAGCGAGAGCGCGTCGCGATATATAGTGCCCCAAGAGTTATGCGACGCGTGTCAGTTTCAGAAAAGGCTTCATTGCGAGCAGCTTAATCTCTAGGAGACTGCCTGTACAAATCGAGGCGATCGAACCCTTTTATAATGCTGCAGCGAGTGGGCGTAGCGATTTATAGAGCCCCAAGAGTTATGCGACGCGTGTCAGCTTCAGAAAAGGCTTTATTGCGAGCAGCGTAAACGTCAGGAGACTGCCTGTGCAAATCAAGGCGAACCAACCCTTTTCTAGTGCTGCAGCGAGAGCGCGCAGCGATATATAGTGCCCCAAGGGTTATGCGACGCGTGTAAGTTTCAGAAAAGGCTTTATTGCGAGCAGCGTAAACGTCAGGAGACTGCCTGTGCAAATCAAGGCGATCCAACCCTTTTCTAGTGCTGCAGCGAGAGCGCGCAGCGATATATAGTGCCCCAAGAGTTATGCGACGCGTGTCAGTTTCAGAAAAGGCTTTATTGCGAGCAGCTTAATCGCTAGGAGACTACCTGTGCAAATCAAGGCGATCCAACCCTTTTCTAGTGCTGCAGCGAGAGCGCGCAGTGATATATAGTGCCCCAAGAGTGATGCGACGCGTGTCAGTTTCAGAAAAGTCTTTATTGCGAGCAGCGTAATCGTCAGGAGACTGCCTGTGCAAATCAAGGCGATCCATCCATTTTCTAGTGCTGCAGCTAGAGCGCGCAGAGATATATCGCGCCCCAAGAGTTATGCGACGCGTGTCAGTTTCAGAAAAGTCTTTACTAAGAGCAGCGTAATCTTCAGGAGACTGCGTGTGCAAATAACGGCGATCCAGCCTCTTTCTAGTGCTGCAGCGAGAGCGCGCAGCGATATATAGTGCCCCAAGAGTTATGTGACCAGTGTCAGTTTCAGAAAAGGCTTTATTGCGAGCAGCGTAAGCGCCTGGAGACTGCCTGTGCAAATCTAGGCGATCCAACCCTTTTCCAGTGCTGCAGCGAGAGCGCGCAGCGATATATAGTTCCCCAAGAGTTATGCGACGCGTGTCAGTTTCAGAAAACTCTTTATTGCGAGCAGCATAATCGTTAGGAGACTGCCTGTGCAAATCAAGGCGATCCAACCCTTTTCTAGTGCTGCAGCGAGAGCGCGCAGCGATATATAGTGCCCCAAGAGTTATGCGACGCGTGTAAGTTTCAGAAAAGGCTTTATAGCGAGCAGTGTAAACGTCAGGACACTGACTGTGCAAATCAAGGCGATCGAACCCTTTTATAATGCTGCAGCGAGAGCGCGTAGCGGTATATAGTGCCCCAAGAGTTATGCGACGTGTGTCAGCATCAGAAAAGGCTTTATTGCGAGCAGCGTAATCGTCAGGAGACTGCGTGTGCAAATCGAGGCGATCGAACACTTTTCTAGTGCTGCAGCGAGAGCGCGCAGTGATATATAGTGCCCCAAGAGTTATGCGACGCGTGTCAGTTTCAGAAAAGTCTTTGTTGCGAGCAGCGTAATCGCCAGGAGACTGCCTGTGCAAATCTAGGCGATCCAACCCTTTTCCAGTGCTGCAGCGAGAGCGCGCAGCGATATATAGTGCCCCAAGAGTTATGCAACGCGTGTCAGTTTCAGAAAACTCTTTATTGCGAGCACCATTATCGTCAGGAGACTGCCTGTGCAACTCAAGGCGATCCAACCCTTTTCTAGTGCTGCAGCGAGAGCGCGCAGCGATATATAGTGCCCCAAGAGTTATGCGACGCGTGTCAGCTTGAGAAAAGGCTTCATTGCGAGCAGCGTAATCGTCAGGAGACTGCCTGTGCAAATCAAGGCGATCGAACCCTTTTCTAGTGCTGCAGCGAGAGCGCGCAGCGATATATAGTGCCCCAGGAGTTATGCGACGCGTGTCAGTTTCAGAAAAGTCTTTATTGCGAGCAGCGTAATCGTCAGCAGACTGCCTGTGTAAATCAAGGCGATCCAACCCTTTTCTAGTGTTGCAGCGAGAGCGCGCAGCGATATAAAGTGCCCCAAGAGGTATGCGACGCGTGTAAGTTTCAGAAAAGGCTTTATTGCGAGCACCGTAAACGTCAGGAGACTGCCTGTGCAAATCAAGGCGATCCAACCCTTTTCTAGTGCTGCAGCGAGAGCGCGCAGCGATATATAGTGCCCCAAGAGTTATGCGACGCGTGTCAGTTTCAGAAAAGGCTTTATTGCGAGCAGCTTAATCGCTAGGAGACTGCCTGTGCAAATCGAGGCGATCGAACCCTTTTTTAATGCTGCAGCAAGAGCGCGTAGCGATTTATAGAGCCCCAAGAGCTATGCGACGCGTGTCAGGTTCAGAAAAGGCTTTATTGCGAGCAGCGTAAACTTCAGGAGACTGCCTGTGCAAATCAAGGCGATGCAACCCTTTTCTAGTGCTGCAGCGAGAGCGCGCAGCGATATATAGTGCCCCAAGAGTTATGCGACGCGTGTAAGTTTCAGAAAAGGCTTTATTGCGAGCAGCGTAAACGTCAGGAGACTGCCTGTGCAAATCAAGGCGATCCAACCCTTTTCTAGTGCTGCAGCGAGAGCGCGCAGCGATATCTAGTGCCCCAAGAGTTATGCGACGCGTGTCAGTTTCAGAAAACTCTTTATTGCGAGCAGCATAATCGTCAGGAGACTGCCTGTGCAAATCAAGGCGATCCAACCCTTTTCTAGTGCTGCAGCGAAAGCGCGCAACGATATATAGTGCCCCAAGAGTTATGCGACGCGTGTCAGGTTCAGGAAAGGCTTTATTGCGAGCAGCGTAAACGTCAGGAGACTGCCTGTGCAAATCAAGGCGATGCAACCCTTTTCTAGTGCTGCAGCGAGAGCGCGCAGCGATATATAGTGCCCCAAGAGTTATGCGACGCGTGTCACCTTCAGAAAAGGCTTCATTGCGAGCAGCGTAATCGTCAGGAGACTGCGTGTGGAAATCAAGGCGCTCCAAGCCTTTTCCAGAGCTGCACCGAGAGCGCGCAGTGATATATAGTGCCCCAAGAGTTATGCGACGCGTGTCAGTTTCAGAAAAGTCTTTATTGCGAGCAGCGTAGTCGCCAAGAGACTGCCTGTGCAAATCAAGCGATCTAACACTTTTCTACTGCTGCAGCGAGAGCGCGCAGCGATATATAGTGCCCCAAAGGTTATGCGACGCGTGTCAGTTTCAGAAAAGGCTTTTTGCGAGCAGCTTAATCGCTAGGAGACTACCTGTGCAAATCAAGGCGACCCAACCCTTTTCTAGTGCTGCAGCGAGAGCGCGCAGTGATATATAGTGCCCCAAGATTATGCGACGCGTGTCAGTTTCAGAAAAGTCTTTATTGCGAGCAGCGTAATTGCCAGGAGACTGCGTGTGCAAATCATGGCGATCCAACCCTTTTCTAGTCCTGAATCGAGAGCGCGCAGCGATATATGGTGCCCCAAGAGATATGCAACGCGTGTCAGTTTCAGAAAACTCTTTATTGCGAGCAGCATAATCGTCAGGAAACTGCCTGTGCAAATCAAGGCGATCCAACCCTTTTCTAGTGCTGCAGCGATAGAGCGCAGCGATATATAGTGCCCCAAGAGATATGCGACGCGTGTAAGTTTCAGAAAACGCTTTATTGCGAGCAGCGTAAACGTCAGGAGACTGCTTCTGCAAAACAAGGCGATCCAACCCTTTTCTAGTGCTGCAGTGAGAGCGCGCAGCGATATCTAGTGCCCCAAGAGTTATGGGACGCGTGTCAGTTTCAGAAAACTCTTTATTGCGATCAGCATAATCGTCAGGAGACTGCCTGTGCAAATCAAGGCGATCCAACCCTTTTCTAGTGCTGCAGCGAGAGCGCGCAACGATATATAGTGCCCCAAGAGTTATGCGACGCGTGTCAGCTTCAGAAAAGGCTTCATTGCGAGCAGCGTAATCGTCAGGAAACTGCCTGTGCAAATCGAGGCGATCGAACCCTTTTCTAGTGCTGCAGCGAGAGCGCGCAGTGATATATAGAGCCCCAAGGGTTATGCGACGCGTGTCAGTTTCAGAAAAGTCTTGGTTGCGAGCAGCGTAATCGTCAGGAGACTGCCTGTGCAAATCAAGGCGAACCAACCCTTTTCTAGTGCTGCAGCGAGAGCGCGCAGCGATATATAGTGCCCCAAGAGTTATGCGACGCGTGTAAGTTTCAGAAAAGGCTTTATTGCGAGCAGCGAAAACATCAGGAGACTGCCTGTGCAAATCAAGGCGATCCAACCCTTTTCTAGTGCTGCAGCGAGAGCGCGCAGCGATATATAGTGCCCCAAGAGTTATGCGACGCGTGTCACCTTCAGAAAAGGCTTCATTGCGAGCAGCGTAATCGTCAGGAGACTGCGTGTGGAAATCAAAGCGATCCAAGCCTTTTCTAGTGCTGCAGCGAGAGCGCGCAGTGATATATAGTGCCCCAAGAGTTATGCGACGCGTGTCAGTTTCAGAAAAGTCTTTATTGCGAGCACCGTAATCGTCAAGAGACTGCCTGTGCAAATGAAGCGATCTAACACTTTTCTACTGCTGCAACGAGAGCGCGCAGCGATATATAGTGCCCCATAAGTTATGATACGCGTGTAAGTTTCAGAAAAGGCTTTATTGCGAGCAGCTTAATCGCTAGGAGACTACCTGTGCAAATCAAGGCGATCCAACCCTTTTTTAGTGCTGCAGCGAGAGCGCGCAGTGATATATAGTGCCCCAAGAGTTATGCGACGCGTGTCAGTTTCAGAAAAGTGTTTTTTGCGAGCAGCGTAATCGTCAGGAGACTGCCTGTGCAAATCAAGGCGATCCATCCATTTTCTAGTGCTGCAGCTAGAGCGCGCAGAGATATATCGCGCCCCAAGAGTTATGCGACGCGTGTCAGTTTCAGAAAACTCTTTATTGCGAGCAGCATAATCGTCAGGAGACTGCCTGTGCAAATCAAGGCGATCCAACCTTTTTCTAGTGTTGCAGCGAGAGCGCGCAACGATATATAGGGCCCCAAGAGTTATGCGACGCGTGTCAGCTTCAGAAAAGGCTTCATTGCGAGCAGCGTACTCGTCAGGATACTGCCTGTGCAAATCGAGGCGATCGAACCCTTTTCTAGTGCTGCAGCGAGAGCGCGCAGCGATATATAGTGCCCCAGGAGTTATGCGACGCGTGTCAGTTTCAGAAAAGTCTTTATTGCGAGCAGCGTAATCGTCAGGAGACTGCCTGTGCAAATCAAGGCGATCCAATCCTTTTCTAGTGTTGCAGCGAGAGCGCGCAGCGATATATAGTGCCCCAAGAGGTATGCTACGCGTGTAAGTTTCAGAAAAGGCTTTATTGCGAGCACCGTAAACGTCAGGAGACTGCCTATGCAAATCAAGGCGATCCGACCCTTTTCTAGTGCTGCAGCGAGAGCGCGCAGCGATATATAGTGCCCCAAGAGTTATGCGACGCGTGTCAGTTTCAGAAAAGGCTTTATTGCGAGCAGCTTAATCGCTAGGAGACTGCCTGTGCAAATCGAGGCGATCGAACCCTTTTTTAATGCTGCAGCAAGAGCGCGTAGCGATTTATAGAGCCCCAAGAGTTATGCGACGCGTGTCAGGTTCAGAAAAGGCTTTATTGCGAGCAGCGTAAACGTCAGGAGACTGCCTGTGCAAATCAAGGCGATGCAACCCTTTTCTAGTGCTGCAGCGAGAGCGCGCAGCGATATATAGTGCCCCAAGAGTTATGCGACGCGTGTAAGTTTCAGAAAAGGCTTTATTGCGAGCAGCGTAAACGTCAGGAGACTGCCTGTGCAAATCAAGGCGATCCAAACCTTTTCTAGTGCTGCAGCGAGAGCGCGCAGCGATATATAGTGCCCCAAGAGTTATACGACGCGTGTCACCTTCAGAAAAGGCTTCATTGCGAGCAGCGTAATCGTCAGGAGACTGCGTGTGGAAATCAAGGCGCTCCAAGCTTTTTCCAGTGCTGCACCGAGAGCGCGCAGTGATATATAGTGCCCCAAGAGTTATGCGACGCGTGTCAGTTTCAGAAAAGTCTTTATTGCGAGCAGCGTAATCGTCAAGAGACTGCCTGTGCAAATCAAGCGATCTAACACTTTTCTACTGCTGCAGCGAGAGCGCGCAGCGATATATAGTGCCCCAAAGTTTATGCGACGCGTGTCAGTTTCAGAAAAGGCTTTATTGCGAGCAGCTTAATCGCTAGGAGACTACATGTGCAAATCAAGGCGATCCAACCCTTTTCTAGTGCTGCAGCGAGAGCGTGCAGTGATATATAATGCCCCAAGGTTATGCGACGCGTGTCAGTTTCAGAAAAGTCTTTATTGCGAGCAGCGTAATCGCCAGGAGACTGCGTGTGCAAATCATGGCGATCCAACCCTTTTCTAGTCCTGAATGGAGAGCGCGCAGCGATATATTGTGCCCCAAGACTTATGCGACGCGTGTCAGTTTCAGAAAATGCTTCATTGCGAGCAGCGTAATCGCCAGGAGACTGCCTGTGCAAATCTAGGCGATCCAACCCTTTTCCAGCGCTGCAGCGAGAGCGCGCAGCGATATATGGTGCCCCAAGAGATATGCAACGCGTATCAGTTTCAGAAAACACTTTATTGCGAGCAGCATAATCGTCAGGAGACTGCCTGTGCAAATCAAGGCGATCCAACCCTTTTCTAGTGCTGCAGCGATAGCGCGCAGCGAGATATAGTGCCCCAAGAGATATGCGACGCGTGTAAGTTTCAGAAAACGCTTCATTGCGAGCAGCGTAAACGTCAGGAGACTGCTTGTGCAAATCAAGGCGATCCAACCCTTTTCTAGTGCAGCAGCGAGAGCGCGCAGCGATATATAGTGCCCCAAGAGTTATGCGACGCGTGTCAGTTTCAGAAAACTCTTTATTGCGAGCAGCATAATCGTCAGGACACTGCCTGTGCAAATCAAGGCGATCCAACCCTTTTCTAGTGTTGCAGCGAGAGCGCGCAACGATATATAGTGCCCCAAGAGTTATGCGACGCGTGTAAGTTTCAGAAAAGGCTTTATTGCGAGCAGCGAAAACATCAGGAGACTGCCTGTGCAAATCAAGGCGATCCAACCCTTTTCTTGTGCTGCAGCGAGAGCGCGCAGCGATATATAGTGCCCCAAGAGTTATGCGACGCGTGTCACCTTCAGAAAAGGCTTCATTGCGAGCAGCGTAATCGTCAGGAGACTGCGTGTGGAAATCAAAGCGATCCAAGCCTTTTCTAGTGCTGCAGCGAGAGCGCGCAGTGATATATAGTGCCCCAAGAGTTATGCGACGCGTGTCAGTTTCAGAAAAGTCTTTATTGCGAGCACCGTAATCGTCAAGAGACTGCCTGTGCAAATGAAGCGATCTAACACTTTTCTACTGCTGCAACGAGAGCGCGCAGCGATATATAGTGCCCCATAAGTTATGATACGCGTGTAAGTTTCAGAAAAGGCTTTATTGCGAGCAGCTTAATCGCTAGGAGACTACCTGTGCAAATCAAGGCGATCCAACCCTTTTCTAGTGCTGCAGCGAGAGCGCGCAGTGATATATAGTGCCCCAAGAGTTATGCGACGCGTGTCAGTTTCAGAAAAGTGTTTTTTGCGAGCAGCGTAATCGTCAGGAGACTGCCTGTGCAAATCAAGGCGATCCATCCATTTTCTAGTGCTGCAGCTAGAGCGCGCAGAGATATATCGCGCCCCAAGAGTTATGCGACGCGTGTCAGTTTCAGAAAACTCTTTATTGCGAGCAGCATAATCGTCAGGAGACTGCCTGTGCAAATCAAGGCGATCCAACCTTTTTCTAGTGTTGCAGCGAGAGCGCGCAACGATATATAGTGCCCCAAGAGTTATGCGACGCGTGTCAGCTTCAGAAAAGGCTTCATTGCGAGCAGCGTACTCGTCAGGATACTGCCTGTGCAAATCGAGGCGATCGAACCCTTTTCTAGTGCTGCAGCGAGAGCGCGCAGCGATATATAGTGCCCCAGGAGTTATGCGACGCGTGTCAGTTTCAGAAAAGTCTTTATTGCGAGCAGCGTAATCGTCAGGAGACTGCCTGTGCAAATCAAGGCGATCCAATCCTTTTCTAGTGTTGCAGCGAGAGCGCGCAGCGATATATAGTGCCCCAAGAGGTATGCTACGCGTGTAAGTTTCAGAAAAGGCTTTATTGCGAGCACCGTAAACGTCAGGAGACTGCCTATGCAAATCAAGGCGATCCAACACTTTTCTAGTGCTGCAGCGAGAGCGCGCAGCGATATATAGTGCCCCAAGAGTTATGCGACGCGTGTCAGTTTCAGAAAAGGCTTTATTGCGAGCAGCTTAATCGCTAGGAGACTGCCTGTGCAAATCGAGGCGATCGAACCCTTTTTTAATGCTGCAGCAAGAGCGCGTAGCGATTTATAGAGCCCCAAGAGTTATGCGACGCGTGTCAGGTTCAGAAAAGGCTTTATTGCGAGCAGCGTAAACGTCAGGAGACTGCCTGTGCAAATCAAGGCGATTTAACCCTTTTCTAGTGCTGCAGCGAGAGCGCGCAGCGATATATAGTGCCCCAAGAGTTATGCGACGCGTGTAAGTTTCAGAAAAGGCTTTATTGCGAGCAGCGTAAACGTCAGGAGACTGCCTGTGCAAATCAAGGCGATCCAAACCTTTTCTAGTGCTGCAGCGAGAGCGCGCAGCGATATATAGTGCCCCAAGAGTTATACGACGCGTGTCACCTTCAGAAAAGGCTTCATTGCGAGCAGCGTAATCGTCAGGAGACTGCGTGTGGAAATCAAGGCGCTCCAAGCTTTTTCCAGTGCTGCACTGAGAGCGCGCAGTGATATATAGTGCCCCAAGAGTTATGCGACGCGTGTCAGTTTCAGAAAAGTCTTTATTGCGAGCAGCGTAATCGTCAAGAGACTGCCTGTGCAAATCAAGCGATCTAACACTTTTCTACTGCTGCAGCGAGAGCGCGCAGCGATATATAGTGCCCCAAAGTTTATGCGACGCGTGTCAGTTTCAGAAAAGGCTTTATTGCGAGCAGCTTAATCGCTAGGAGACTACCTGTGCAAATCAAGGCGATCCAACCCTTTTCTAGTGCTGCAGCGAGAGCGCGCAGTGATATATAATGCCCCAAGGTTATGCGACGCGTGTCAGTTTCAGAAAAGTCTTTATTGCGAGCAGCGTAATCGCCAGGAGACTGCGTGTGCAAATCATGGCGATCCAACCCTTTTCTAGTCCTGAATGGAGAGCGCGCAGCGATATATTGTGCCCCAAGACTTATGCGACGCGTGTCAGTTTCAGAAAATGCTTCATTGCGAGCAGCGTAATCGCCAGGAGACTGCCTGTGCAAATCTAGGCGATCCAACCCTTTTCCAGCGCTGCAGCGAGAGCGCGCAGCGATATATGGTGCCCCAAGAGATATGCAACGCGTGTCAGCTTCAGAAAACACTTTATTGCGAGCAGCATAATCGTCAGGAGACTGCCTGTGCAAATCAAGGCGATCCAACCCTTTTCTAGTGCTGCAGCGATAGCGCGCAGCGAGATATAGTGCCCCAAGAGATATGCGACGCGTGTAAGTTTCAGAAAACGCTTCATTGCGAGCAGCGTAAACGTCAGGAGACTGCTTGTGCAAATCAAGGCGATCCAACCCTTTTCTAGTGCAGCAGCGAGAGCGCGCAGCGATATATAGTGCCCCAAGAGTTATGCGACGCGTGTCAGTTTCAGAAAACTCTTTATTGCGAGCAGCATAATCGTCAGGACACTGCCTGTGCAAATCAAGGCGATCCAACCCTTTTCTAGTGTTGCAGCGAGAGCGCGCAACGATATATAGTGCCCCAAGAGTTATGCGACGCGTGTCAGCTTCAGAAAAGGCTTCATTGCGAGCAGCGTAATCGTCAGGGAACTGCCTGTGCAAATCGAGGCGATCGAACCCTTTTCTAGTGCTGCAGCGAGAGCGCGCAGTGATATATAGAGACCCAAGAGTTATGCGACGCGTGTCAGTTTCAGAAAAGTCTTTGTTGCGAGCAGCGTAATCGTCAGGAGACTGCCTGTGCAAATCATGGCGATCCAACCCTTTTCTAGTCCTGCAGCGAGAGCGCGCAGCGATATATAGTGCCCCAAGAGTTATGCGACGCGTGTCAGTTTCAGAAAAGGCTTTATTGCGAGCAGTGTAATCGCCAGGAGACTGCCTGTGCAAATCTAGGCGATCCAACCCTTTTCCAGTGCTGCAGCGAGAGCGCGCAGCGATATATATTGCCCCAAGAGATATGCGACGCGTGTCAGGTTCAGAAAAGGCTTTATTGCGAGCAGCGTAAACGTCAGGAGACTGCTTGTGCAAATCAAGGCGATCCAACCCTTTTCTAGTGCAGCAGCGAGAGCGCGCAGCGATATATAGTGCCCCAAGAGTTATGCGACGCGTGTCAGTTTCAGAAAACTCTTTATTGCGAGCAGCATAATCGTCAGGACACTGCCTGTGCAAATCAAGGCGATCCAACCCTTTTCTAGTGTTGCAGCGAGAGCGCGCAACGATATATAGTGCCCCAAGAGTTATGCGACGCGTGTCAGTTTCAGAAAAGTTTTTATTGCGAGCTGCGTAATCGTCAGGAGACTGCCTGTGCAAATGGAGGCGATCGAACCCTGTTATAATGGTGCAGCGAGAGCGCGTAGCGATAAATAGTGCCCCAAGAGTTATGTGACGCGTGTCAGCTTCAGGAAAGGCTTTATTGCGAGCAGCGTAAACGTCAGGAGACTGCCTGTGCAAATCAAGGCGATCCAGCCCTTTTCTAGTGCTGTAGCGAGAGCGCGCAGCGATATATAGTGCCCCAAGAGTTATGCGACACGTGTCAGTTTCAGAAAAGTCTTTATTGCGAGCAGCGTAATCGTCAGGAGACTGCCTGTGCAAATCAAGGCGATCCAACTCTTTCTAGTGCTGCAGCGAGAGCGAGCAGCAATATATCGCGCCCCAAATGGTATGCGACGCGTGTCAGTTTCAGAAAAATCTTTATTGCGAGCAGCGTAATCGTCAGAAGACTGCCTGTGCAAATCGAGGCGATCGAACCTATTTATAATGCTGCAGCGAGAGCGCGTAGCGATATATATTGACCCAAGAGTTATGCGACGCGTGTCAGCTTCAGAAAAGGCTTTATTGCGAGCAGCGCAATCGTCAGGAGACTGCGTGTGCAAATCAAGGCGAGCCAACCCTTTTCCAACGTTGTAGCGAGAGTGAGCAGCGATATATAGTGCCCCAAGAGTTATGCGACACGTGTCAGTTTGAGAAAAGTCTTTATTGCGAGCAGCGTAATCGTCAGGAGACTGCCTGTGCAAATCAAGGCAATCCAACCCTTTTCTAGTGCTGCAGCGAGAGCGCGCAGCGATATACAGTGCCCCAAGAGTTATGCGACGCGTGTAAGTTTCAGAAAAGGCTTTATTGCGAGCAGCGTAATCGTCAGGAGACGGCCTGTGCAAATCAAGGCGATCCAACACTTTTCTCGTGCTGCAGCGAGAGCGCGCGGCAATATATAGTGCCCCAAGAGTTATGCGACGCGTGTCAGTTTCAGAAAAGTCTTTATTGCGAGCAGCGTTATCGCCAGGAGACTGCGTGTGCAAATCATGGCGATCCAACCCTTTTCTAGTCCTGAATGGAGAGCGCGCAGCGATATATTGTGCCCCAAGACTTATGCGACGCGTGTCAGTTTCAGAAAATGTTTCATTGCGAGCAGCGTAATCGCCAGGAGACTGCCTGTGCAAATCTAGGCGATCCAACCCTTTTCCAGCGCTGCAGCGAGAGCGCGCAGCGATATATGGTGCCCCAAGAGATATGAAACGCGTGTCAGTTTCAGAAAACACTTTATTTCGAGCAGCGTAAACGTCAGGAGACTGCTTGTGCAAATCAAGGCGATCCAACCCTTTTCTAGTGTTGCAACGAGAGCGCGCAACGATATATAGTGCCCCAAGAGTTATGCGACGCGTGTCAGCTTCAGAAAAGGCTTCATTGCGAGCAGCGTAATCGTCAGGAAACTGCCTGTGCAAATCGAGGCGATCGAACCCTTTTCTAGTGCTGCAGCGAGAGCGCGCAGTGATATATAGAGACTCAAGAGTTATGCGACGCGTGTCAGTTTCAGAAAAGTCTTTGTTGCGAGCAGCGTAATCGTCAGGAGACTGCCTGTGCAAATCATGGCGATCCAACCCTTTTCTAGTCCTGCAGCGAGAGCGCGCAGCGATATATAGTGCCCCAAGAGTTATGCGACGCGTGTCAGTTTCAGAAAAGGCTTTATTGCGAGCAGTGTAATCGCCAGGAGACTGCCTGTGCAAATCTAGGCGATCCAACCCTTTTCCAGTGCTGCAGCGAGAGCGCGCAGCGATATATAGTGCCCCAAGAGTTATGCGACGCGTGTCAGTTTCAGAAAAGTCTTTATTGCGAGCAGCGTAATCGTCAGGAGACTGCCTGTGCAAATCAAGGCGATCCAACCCTTTTCTAGTGTTGCAGCGAGAGTGCGCAGCGATATATAGTGCCCCAAGAGGTATACGACGCGTGTAAGTTTCAGAAAAGGCTTTATTGCGAGCACCATAAACGTCAATAGACTGCCGTTGCAAATCAAGGCGATCCAACCCTTTTCTAGTGCTACAGCGAGAGCGCGCAGCGATATATAGTGCCCCATGAGTTATGCGACGCGTGTCAGTTTCAGAAAAGGCTTTATTGCGAGCAGCTTAATCGCTAGGAGACTGCCTGTGCAAATCGAGGCGATCGAACCCTTTTTTAATGCTGCAGCAAGAGCGCGTAGCGATTTATAGAGCCCCAAGAGTTATGCGACGCGTGTCAGTTTCAGAAAAGCCTTTATTGCTAGCAGCGTAATCGCCAGGAGACTGCGTGTGCAAATCATGGCGATCCAACCCTTTTCTAGTCCTGCAGCGAGAGCGCGCAGCGATATATAGTGCCCCAAGAGTTATGCGACCCGTGTCAGTTTCAGAAAAGGCTTTATTGCGAGCAGCGTAATCGCCAGGAGACTGCCTGTGCAAATCTAGGCGATCCAACCCTTTTCCAGTGCTGCAGCGAGAGCGCGCAGCGATATACAGTGCCCCAAGAGTTATGCGACGCGTGTCAGTTTCAGAAAAGTTTCTATTGCGAGCAGCGTAATCGTCAGGAGACTGCCTGTGCAAATCGAGGTGATCCAACCCTTTTCCAACGTTGTAGCGAGAGCGAGCAGCGATATATAGTGCCCCAAGAAGTATGCGACGCGTGTAAGTTTTAGAAAAGGCTTTATTGCGAGCAGTGTAATCGTCAGGAGACTGCGTGTGCAAATCAAGGCGATCCAACCCTTTTCTAGTGCTCCAGCGAGAGCGCGCAGTGATATAGGGTGCCCCAATAGTTATGCGACGCGTGTCAGTTTCAGAAAAGGCTTTATTGCGAGCAGCGTAAACGTCAGGAAAATGCCTGTGCAAATCAAGGCAATCTAACCCTTTTCTAGTGTTGCAGCGAGAGCGCGTAGCGATATATAGTGCCCCAAGAGTTATGCGACGCGTGTCAGCTTCAGAAAAGGCTTTATTGCGAGCAGTGTAATCGTCAGGAGACTGCGTGTGCAAATCAAGGCGATCCAACCCTTTTCTAGTGCTCCAGCGAGAGCGCGCAGTGATATAGGGTGCCCCAATAGTTATGCGACGCGTGTCAGTTTCAGAAAAGGCTTTATTGCGAGCAGCGTAAACGTCAGGAAAATGCCTGTGCAAATCAAGGCAATCTAACCCTTTTCTAGTGTTGCAGCGAGAGCGCGCAACGATATATAGTGCCCCAAGAGTTATGCGACGCGTGTCAGCTTCAGAAAAGGCTTCATTGCGAGCAGCGTAATCGTCAGGGAACTGCCTGTGCAAATCGAGGCGATCGAACCCTTTTCTAGTGCTGCAGCGAGAGCGCGCAGTGATATATAGAGACCCAAGAGTTATGCGACGCGTGTCAGTTTCAGAAAAGTCTTTGTTGCGAGCAGCGTAATCGTCAGTAGACTGCCTGTGCAAATCATGGCGATCCAACCCTTTTCTAGTCCTGCAGCGAGAGCGCGCAGCGATATATAGTGCCCCAAGAGTTATGCGACGCGTGTCAGTTTCAGAAAAGGCTTTATTGCGAGCAGTGTAATCGCCAGAAGACTGCCTGTGCAAATCTAGGCGATCCAACCCTTTTCCAGTGCTGCAGCGAGAGCGCGCAGCGATATATATTGCCCCAAGAGATATGCGACGCGTGTCAGGTTCAGAAAAGGCTTTATTGCGAGCAGCGTAAACGTCAGGAGACTGCCTGTGCAAATCAAGGCGATGCAACCCTTTTCTAGTGCTGCAGCGAGAGCGCGCAGCGATATATAGTGCCCCAAGAGTTATGCGACTCGTGTAAGTTTCAGAAAAGGCTTTATTGCGAGCAGCGTAAACGTCAGGAGACTGCCTGTGCAAATCAAGGCGATCCAACCCTTTTCTAGTGCTGCAGCGAGAGCTCGCAGCGATATATAGTGCCCCAAGAGTTATATGACGCGTGTCACCTTCAGAAAAGGCTTCATTGCGAGCAGCGTAATCGTCAGGAGACTGCGTGTGGAAATCAAGGCGCTCCAAGCTTTTTCCAGTGCTGCACCGAGAGCGCGCAGTGATATATAGTGCCCCAAGAGTTATGCGACGCGTGTCAGTTTCAGAAAAGTCTTTATTGCGAGCAGCGTAATCGTCAAGAGACTGCCTGTGCAAATCAAGCGATCTCACACTTTTCTACTGCTGCAGCGAGAGCGCGCAGCGATATATAGTGCCCCAAAGGTTATGCGACGCGTGTCAGTTTCAGAAAAGGCTTTATTGCGAACAGCTTAATCGTTAGGAGACTACCTGTGCAAATCAAGGCGATCCAACCCTTTTCTAGTGCTGCAGCGAGAGCGCGCAGTGATATATAATGTCCCAAGATTATGCGACGCGTGTCAGTTTCAGAAAAGTCTTTATTGCGAGCAGCGTAATCGCCAGGAGACTGCGTGTGCAAATCATGGCGATCCAACCCTTTTCTAGTCCTGAATGGAGAGCGCGCAGCGATATATTGTGCCCCAAGACTTATGCGACGCGTGTCAGTTTCAGAAAATGCTTCATTGCGAGCAGCGTAATCGCCAGGAGACTGCCTGTGCAAATCTAGGCGATCCAACCCTTTTCCAGCGCTGCAGCGAGAGCGCGCAGCGATATATGGTGCCCCAAGAGATATGAAACGCGTGTCAGTTTCAGAAAACACTTTATTGCGAGCAGCATAATCGTCAGGAGACTGCCTGTGCAAATCAAGGCGATCCAACCCTTTTCTAGTGCTGCAGCGATAGCGCGCAGCGAGATATAGTGCCCCAAGAGATATGCGACGCGTGTAAGTTTCAGAAAACGCTTCATTGCGAGCAGCGTAAACGTCAGGAGACTGCTTGTGCAAATCAAGGCGATCCAACCCTTTTCTAGTGTTGCAACGAGAGCGCGCAACGATATATAGTGCCCCAAGAGTTATGCGACGCGTGTCAGCTTCAGAAAAGGCTTCATTGCGAGCAGCGTAATCGTCAGGAAACTGCCTGTGCAAATCGAGGCGATCGAACCATTTTCTAGTGCTGCAGCGAGAGCGCGCAGTGATATCTAGAGACCCAAGAGTTATGCGACGCGTGTCAGTTTCAGAAAAGTCTTTGTTGCGAGCAGCGTAATCGTCAGGAGACTGCGTGTGCAAATCAAGGCGATCCAACCCTTTGCTAGTGCTCCAGCGAGAGCGCGCAGTGATATAGGGTGCCCCAATAGTTATGCGACGCGTGTCAGTTTCAGAAAAGGCTTTATTGCGAGCAGCGTAAACGTCAGGAAAATGCCTGTGCAAATCAAGGCAATCTAACCCTTTTCTAGTGTTGCAGCGAGAGCGCGCAACGATATATAGTGCCCCAAGAGTTATGCGACGCGTGTCAGCTTCAGAAAAGGCTTCATTGCGAGCAGCGTAATCGTCAGGGAACTGCCTGTGCAAATCGAGGCGATCGAACCCTTTTCTAGTGCTGCAGCGAGAGCGCGCAGTGATATATAGAGACCCAAGAGTTATGCGACGCGTGTCAGTTTCAGAAAAGTCTTTGTTGCGAGCAGCGTAATCGTCAGTAGACTGCCTGTGCAAATCATGGCGATCCAACCCTTTTCTAGTCCTGCAGCGAGAGCGCGCAGCGATATATAGTGCCCCAAGAGTTATGCGACGCGTGTCAGTTTCAGAAAAGGCTTTATTGCGAGCAGTGTAATCGCCAGAAGACTGCCTGTGCAAATCTAGGCGATCCAACCCTTTTCCAGTGCTGCAGCGAGAGCGCGCAGCGATATATATTGCCCCAAGAGATATGCGACGCGTGTCAGGTTCAGAAAAGGCTTTATTGCGAGCAGCGTAAACGTCAGGAGACTGCCTGTGCAAATCAAGGCGATGCAACCCTTTTCTAGTGCTGCAGCGAGAGCGCGCAGCGATATATAGTGCCCCAAGAGTTATGCGACTCGTGTAAGTTTCAGAAAAGGCTTTATTGCGAGCAGCGTAAACGTCAGGAGACTGCCTGTGCAAATCAAGGCGATCCAACCCTTTTCTAGTGCTGCAGCGAGAGCTCGCAGCGATATATAGTGCCCCAAGAGTTATATGACGCGTGTCACCTTCAGAAAAGGCTTCATTGCGAGCAGCGTAATCGTCAGGAGACTGCGTGTGGAAATCAAGGCGCTCCAAGCTTTTTCCAGTGCTGCACCGAGAGCGCGCAGTGATATATAGTGCCCCAAGAGTTATGCGACGCGTGTCAGTTTCAGAAAAGTCTTTATTGCGAGCAGCGTAATCGTCAAGAGACTGCCTGTGCAAATCAAGCGATCTCACACTTTTCTACTGCTGCAGCGAGAGCGCGCAGCGATATATAGTGCCCCAAAGGTTATGCGACGCGTGTCAGTTTCAGAAAAGGCTTTATTGCGAACAGCTTAATCGTTAGGAGACTACCTGTGCAAATCAAGGCGATCCAACCCTTTTCTAGTGCTGCAGCGAGAGCGCGCAGTGATATATAATGTCCCAAGATTATGCGACGCGTGTCAGTTTCAGAAAAGTCTTTATTGCGAGCAGCGTAATCGCCAGGAGACTGCGTGTGCAAATCATGGCGATCCAACCCTTTTCTAGTCCTGAATGGAGAGCGCGCAGCGATATATTGTGCCCCAAGACTTATGCGACGCGTGTCAGTTTCAGAAAATGCTTCATTGCGAGCAGCGTAATCGCCAGGAGACTGCCTGTGCAAATCTAGGCGATCCAACCCTTTTCCAGCGCTGCAGCGAGAGCGCGCAGCGATATATGGTGCCCCAAGAGATATGAAACGCGTGTCAGTTTCAGAAAACACTTTATTGCGAGCAGCATAATCGTCAGGAGACTGCCTGTGCAAATCAAGGCGATCCAACCCTTTTCTAGTGCTGCAGCGATAGCGCGCAGCGAGATATAGTGCCCCAAGAGATATGCGACGCGTGTAAGTTTCAGAAAACGCTTCATTGCGAGCAGCGTAAACGTCAGGAGACTGCTTGTGCAAATCAAGGCGATCCAACCCTTTTCTAGTGTTGCAACGAGAGCGCGCAACGATATATAGTGCCCCAAGAGTTATGCGACGCGTGTCAGCTTCAGAAAAGGCTTCATTGCGAGCAGCGTAATCGTCAGGAAACTGCCTGTGCAAATCGAGGCGATCGAACCATTTTCTAGTGCTGCAGCGAGAGCGCGCAGTGATATCTAGAGACCCAAGAGTTATGCGACGCGTGTCAGTTTCAGAAAAGTCTTTGTTGCGAGCAGCGTAATCGTCAGGAGACTGCCTGTGCAAATCATGGCGATCCAACCCTTTTCTAGTCCTGCAGCGAGAGCGCGCAGCGATATATAGTGCCCCAAGAGTTATGCGACGCGTGTCAGTTTCAGAAAAGGCTTTATTGCGAGCAGTGTAATCGCCAGGAGACTGCCTGTGCAAATCTAGGCGATCCAACCCTTTTCCAGTGCTGCAGCGAGAGCGCGCAGCGATATATAGTGCCCCAAGGGTTATGCGACGCGTGTCAGTTTCAGAAAAGTCTTTATTGCGAGCAGCGTAATCGTCAGGAGACTGCCTGTGCAAATCAAGGCGATCCAACCCTTTTCTAGTGTTGCAGCGAGAACGCGCAGCGATATATAGTGCCCCAAGAGGTATGCGACGCGTGTAAGTTTCAGAAAAGGCTTTATTGCGAGCACCGTAAACGTCAGGAGACTGCCGTTGCAAATCAAGGCGATCCAACCCTTTTCTAGTGCTGCAGCGAGAGCGCGCAGCGATATATAGTGCCCCATGAGTTATGCGACGCGTGTCAGTTTCAGAAAAGGCTTTATTGCGAGCAGCTTAATCGCTAGGAGACTGCCTGTGCAAATCCAGGCGATCGAACCCTTTTTTAATGCTGCAGCAAGAGCGCGTAGCGATTTATAGAGCCCCAAGAGTTATGCGACGCGTGTCAGTTTCAGAAAAGTCTTTATTGCGAGCAGCGTAATCGTCAGGAGACTGCCTGTGCAAATCAAGGCAATCCAACCATTTTCTAGTGCTGCAGCTAGAGCGTGCAGAGATATATCTCCCCCGAAATGTAATGCGAAGCGTGTCAGTTTCAGAAAAGCCTTTATTGCTAGCAGCGTAATCGCCGGGAGACTGCGTGTGCAAATCATGGCGATCCAACCCTTTTCTAGTCCTGCAGCGAGAGCGCGCAGCGATATATAGTGCGCCAAGAGTTATGCGACCCGTGTCAGTTTCAGAAAAGGCTTTATTGCGAGCAGCGTAATCGCCAGGAGACTGCCTGTGCAAATCTAGGCGATCCAAACCTTTTCCAGTGCTGCAGCGAGAGCGCGCAGCGATATATAGTGCCCAAAGAGTTATGCGACGCGTGTCAGTTTCAGAAAACTCTTTATTGCGAGCAGCATAATCTTCAGGAGGTTGCCTGTGCAAATCAAGGCGATCCAACTCTTTCTAGTGCTGCAGCGAGAGCGAGCAGCAATATATCGCGCCCCAAATGGTATGCGACGCGTGTCAGTTTCAGAAAAATCTTTATTGCGAGCAGCGTAATCGTCAGAAGACTGCTTGTGCAAATAAAGGCGATCCAACCTCTTTCTAGTGCTGCAGCGAGAGCGCGCACCCATATATAGCCCCCCGAGTGTAATGCGACGCGTGTCAGCTTCAGAAAAGGCTTTATTGCGAGCAGCGTAAACGTCAGGAGACTGCGTGTGCAAATCAAGGCGAGCCAACCCTTTTCCAACGTTGTAGCGAGAGTGAGCAGCGATATATAGTGCCCCAAGAGTTATGCGACACGTGTCAGTTTCAGAAAAGTCTTTATTGCGAGCAGCGTAATCGTCAGGAGACTGCCTGTGCAAATCAAGGCAATCCAACCCTTTTCTAGTGCTGCAGCGAGAGCGCGCAGCGATATACAGTGCCCCAAGAGTTATGCGACGCGTGTAAGTTTCAGAAAAGGCTTTATTGCGAGCAGCGTAATCGTCAGGAGACGGCCTGTGCAAATCAAGGCGATCCAACACTTTTCTCGTGCTGCAGCGAGAGCGCGCAGCAATATATAGTGCCCCAAGAGTTATGCGACGCGTGTCAGTTTCAGAAAAGTTTCTATTGCGAGCAGCGTAATCGTCAGGAGACTGCCTGTGCAAATCGAGGTGATCCAACCCTTTTCCAACGTTGTAGCGAGAGTGAGCAGCGATATATAGTGCCCCAAGAGTTATGCGACACGTGTCAGTTTCAGAAAAGTCTTTATTGCGAGCAGCGTAATCGTCAGGAGACTGCCTGTGCAAATCAAGGCAATCCAACCCTTTTCTAGTGCTGCAGCGAGAGCGCGCAGCGATATAGAGTGCCCCAAGAGATATGCGACGCGTGTCAGTTTCAGAAAAGTTTCTATTGCGAGCAGCGTAATCGTCAGGAGACTGCCTGTGCAAATCGAGGTGATCCAACCCTTTTCCAACGTTGTAGCGAGAGCGAGCAGCGATATATAGTGCCCCAAGAAGTATGCGACGCGTGTAAGTTTTAGAAAAGGCTTTATTGCGAGCAGCGTAAACGTCAGGAGACTGCCTGTGCAAATCAACGCGATCCAACCCTTTTCTAGTGCTGCAGCGAGAGCGCGCATCGATATATAGTGCCCCACGAGTTATGCGACGCGTGTCAGTCTCAGAAAAGTTTTTATTGCGAGCAGCGTAATCGTCAAGAGACTGCCTGTGCAAATCGAGGCGATCGAACCCTTTTTTAATGCTGCAGCGAGAGCGCGTAGCGATATATAGTGCCCCAAGAGTTATGCGACGCGTGTCAGTTTCAGAAAAGGCTTTATTGCGAGCAGCTTAATCGCTAGGAGACTGCCTGTGCAAATCAAGGCGATCCAACTCTTTTCTAGTGCTGCAGCGAGAGCGCGCAGCGATATATATGCCCCAAGTGTTATGCGACGCGTGTCAGTTTCAGAAAAGTCTTTATTGCGAGCAGCGTAATCGTCAGGAGACTGCCTGTGCAAATCAAGGCAATCCAACCATTTTCTAGTGCTGCAGCTAGAGCGTGCAGAGATATATCGCCCCCCAAATGTTATGCGAAGCGTGTCAGTTTCAGAAAAGCCTTTATTGCTAGCAGCGTAATCGCCAGGAGACTGCGTGTGCAAATCATGGCGATCCAACCCGTTTCTAGTCCTGCAGCGAGAGCGCGCAGCGATATATAGTGCCCCAGGAGTTATGCGACGCGTGTCAGTTTTAGAAAAGGCTTTATTGCGAGCAGCGTAATCGCCAGGAGACTGCCTGTGCAAATCTAGGCGATCCAACCCTTTTCCAGTGCTGCAGCGAGAGCGCGCAGCGATATATAGTGCCCAAAGAGTTATGCGACGCGTGTCAGTTTCAGAAAACTCTTTATTGCGAGCAGCATAATCTTCAGGAGATTGCCTGTGCTAATCAAGGCGATCCAACTCTTTCTAGTGCTGCATCGAGAGCGAGCAGCAATATATCGCGCCCCAAATGGTATGCGACGCGTGTCAGTTTCAGAAAAATCTTTATTGCGAGCAGCGTAATCGTCAGAAGACTGCCTGTGCAAATAAAGGCGATCCAACCTCTTTCTAGTGCTGCAGCGAGAGCGCGCACCCATATATAGCCCCCCGAGTGTTATGCGACGCGTGTCAGCTTCAGGAAAGGCTTTATTGCGAGCAGCGTAAACGTCAGGAGACTGCGTGTGCAAATCAAGGCGAGCCAACCCTTTTCCAACGTTGTAGCGAGAGTGAGCAGCGATATATAGTGCCCCAAGAGTTATGCGACACGTGTCAGTTTCAGAAAAGTCTTTATTGCGAGCAGCGTAATCGTCAGGAGACTGCCTGTGCAAATCAAGGCAATCCAACCCTTTTCTAGTGCTGCAGCGAGAGCGCGCAGCGATATACAGTGCCCCAAGAGTTATGCGACGCGTGTAAGTTTCAGAAAAGGCTTTATTGCGAGCAGCGTAATCGTCAGGAGACGGCCTGTGCAAATCAAGGCGATCCAACACTTTTCTCGTGCTGCAGCGAGAGCGCGCAGCAATATATAGTGGCCCAAGAGTTATGCGACGCGTGTCAGTTTCAGAAAAGTTTCTATTGCGAGCAGCGTAATCGTCAGGAGACTGCCTGTGCAAATCGAGGTGATCCAACCCTTTTCCAACGTTGTAGCGAGAGTGAGCAGCGATATATAGTGCCCCAAGAGTTATGCGACACGTGTCAGTTTCAGAAAAGTCTTTATTGCGAGCAGCGTAATCGTCAGGAGACTGCCTGTGCAAATCAAGGCAATCCAACCCTTTTCTAGTGCTGCAGCGAGAGCGCGCAGCGATATAGAGTGCCCCAAGAGTTATGCGACGCGTGTCAGTTTCAGAAAAGTTTCTATTGCGAGCAGCGTAATCGTCAGGAGACTGCCTGTGCAAATCGAGGTGATCCAACCCTTTTCCAACGTTGTAGCGAGAGCGAGCAGCGATATATAGTGCCCCAAGAAGTATGCGACGCGTGTAAGTTTTAGAAAAGGCTTTATTGCGAGCAGCGTAAACGTCAGGAGACTGCCTGTGCAAATCAACGCGATCCAACCCTTTTCTAGTGCTGCAGCGAGAGCGCGCATCGATATATAGTGCCCCACGAGTTATGCGACGCGTGTCAGTCTCAGAAAAGTTTTTATTGCGAGCAGCGTAATCGTCAAGAGACTGCCTGTGCAAATCGAGGCGATCGAACCCTTTTCTAGTCCTGCAGCGAGAGCGCGCAGCGATATATAGTGCCCCAGGAGTTATGCGACGCGTGTCAGTTTTAGAAAAGGCTTTATTGCGAGCAGCGTAATCGCCAGGAGACTGCCTGTGCAAATCAAGGCGATCACACCCTTTTCTATTGCTGGAGCGAGAGCGCGCAGCGATATATAGCGCCCCAAGAATTATGGGACGCGTGTCAGTTTCAGAAAATTCTTTATTGCGAGCAGCATAATCGTCGGGAGATTGCCTGTGCAAATCAAGGCGATCCAACCCTTTTCTAGTGCTGCAGCGAGCGCGCGCAGCGATATATAGTGTCCAAGAGTAATGCGACGCGTGACAGTTTCAGAAAAGTTTTTATTGCGAGCAGCGTAATCGTCAGGAGACTGCCTGTGCAAATCGAGGTGATCCAACCCTTTTCCAACGTTGTAGCGAGAGCGAGCAGCGATATATAGTGCCCCAAGAAGTATGCGACGCGTGTAAGTTTTAGAAAAGGCTTTATTGCGAGCAGCGTAAACGTCAGGAGACTGCCTGTGCAAATCAACGCGATCCAACCCTTTTCTAGTGCTGCAGCGAGAGCGCGCATCCATATATAGTGCCCCACGAGTTATGCGACGCGTGTCAGTCTCAGAAAAGTTTTTATTGCGAGCAGCGTAATCGTCAAGAGACTGCCTGTGCAAATCGAGGCGATCGAACCCTTTTATAATGCTGCAGCGAGAGCGCGTAGCGATATATAGTGCCCCAAGAGTTATGCGACGCGTGTCAGCTTCAGAAAAGGCTTTATTGCGAGCAGTGTAATCGTCAGGAGACTGCGTGTGCAAATCAAGGCGATCCAACCCTTTTCTAGTGCTCCAGCGAGAGCGCGCAGTGATATAGGGTGCCCCAATAGTTATGCGACGCGTGTCAGTTTCAGAAAAGGCTTTATTGCGAGCAGCGTAAACGTCAGGAAAATGCCTGTGCAAATCAAGGCAATCTAACCCTTTTCTAGTGTTGCAGCGAGAGCGCGCAACGATATATAGTGCCCCAAGAGTTATGCGACGCGTGTCAGCTTCAGAAAAGGCTTCATTGCGAGCAGCGTAATCGTCAGGGAACTGCCTGTGCAAATCGAGGCGATCGAACCCTTTTCTAGTGCTGCAGCGAGAGCGCGCAGTGATATATAGAGACCCAAGAGTTATGCGACGCGTGTCAGTTTCAGAAAAGTCTTTGTTGCGAGCAGCGTAATCGTCAGTAGACTGCCTGTGCAAATCATGGCGATCCAACCCTTTTCTAGTCCTGCAGCGAGAGCGCGCAGCGATATATAGTGCCCCAAGAGTTATGCGACGCGTGTCAGTTTCAGAAAAGGCTTTATTGCGAGCAGTGTAATCGCCAGAAGACTGCCTGTGCAAATCTAGGCGATCCAACCCTTTTCCAGTGCTGCAGCGAGAGCGCGCAGCGATATATATTGCCCCAAGAGATATGCGACGCGTGTCAGGTTCAGAAAAGGCTTTATTGCGAGCAGCGTAAACGTCAGGAGACTGCCTGTGCAAATCAAGGCGATGCAACCCTTTTCTAGTGCTGCAGCGAGAGCGCGCAGCGATATATAGTGCCCCAAGAGTTATGCGACTCGTGTAAGTTTCAGAAAAGGCTTTATTGCGAGCAGCGTAAACGTCAGGAGACTGCCTGTGCAAATCAAGGCGATCCAACCCTTTTCTAGTGCTGCAGCGAGAGCTCGCAGCGATATATAGTGCCCCAAGAGTTATATGACGCGTGTCACCTTCAGAAAAGGCTTCATTGCGAGCAGCGTAATCGTCAGGAGACTGCGTGTGGAAATCAAGGCGCTCCAAGCTTTTTCCAGTGCTGCACCGAGAGCGCGCAGTGATATATAGTGCCCCAAGAGTTATGCGACGCGTGTCAGTTTCAGAAAAGTCTTTATTGCGAGCAGCGTAATCGTCAAGAGACTGCCTGTGCAAATCAAGCGATCTCACACTTTTCTACTGCTGCAGCGAGAGCGCGCAGCGATATATAGTGCCCCAAAGGTTATGCGACGCGTGTCAGTTTCAGAAAAGGCTTTATTGCGAACAGCTTAATCGTTAGGAGACTACCTGTGCAAATCAAGGCGATCCAACCCTTTTCTAGTGCTGCAGCGAGAGCGCGCAGTGATATATAATGTCCCAAGATTATGCGACGCGTGTCAGTTTCAGAAAAGTCTTTATTGCGAGCAGCGTAATCGCCAGGAGACTGCGTGTGCAAATCATGGCGATCCAACCCTTTTCTAGTCCTGAATGGAGAGCGCGCAGCGATATATTGTGCCCCAAGACTTATGCGACGCGTGTCAGTTTCAGAAAATGCTTCATTGCGAGCAGCGTAATCGCCAGGAGACTGCCTGTGCAAATCTAGGCGATCCAACCCTTTTCCAGCGCTGCAGCGAGAGCGCGCAGCGATATATGGTGCCCCAAGAGATATGAAACGCGTGTCAGTTTCAGAAAACACTTTATTGCGAGCAGCATAATCGTCAGGAGACTGCCTGTGCAAATCAAGGCGATCCAACCCTTTTCTAGTGCTGCAGCGATAGCGCGCAGCGAGATATAGTGCCCCAAGAGATATGCGACGCGTGTAAGTTTCAGAAAACGCTTCATTGCGAGCAGCGTAAACGTCAGGAGACTGCTTGTGCAAATCAAGGCGATCCAGCCCTTTTCTAGTGTTGCAACGAGAGCGCGCAACGATATATAGTGCCCCAAGAGTTATGCGACGCGTGTCAGCTTCAGAAAAGGCTTCATTGCGAGCAGCGTAATCGTCAGGAAACTGCCTGTGCAAATCGAGGCGATCGAACCATTTTCTAGTGCTGCAGCGAGGGCGCGCAGTGATATCTAGAGACCCAAGAGTTATGCGACGCGTGTCAGTTTCAGAAAAGTCTTTGTTGCGAGCAGCGTAATCGTCAGGAGACTGCCTGTGCAAATCATGGCGATCCAACCCTTTTCTAGTCCTGCAGCGAGAGCGCGCAGCGATATATAGTGCCCCAAGAGTTATGCGACGCGTGTCAGTTTCAGAAAAGGCTTTATTGCGAGCAGTGTAATCGCCAGGAGACTGCCTGTGCAAATCTAGGCGATCCAACCCTTTTCCAGTGCTGCAGCGAGAGCGCGCAGCGATATATAGTGCCCCAAGGGTTATGCGACGCGTGTCAGTTTCAGAAAAGTCTTTATTGCGAGCAGCGTAATCGTCAGGAGACTGCCTGTGCAAATCAAGGCGATCCAACCCTTTTCTAGTGTTGCAGCGAGAACGCGCAGCGATATATAGTGCCCCAAGAGGTATGCGACGCGTGTAAGTTTCAGAAAAGGCTTTATTGCGAGCACCGTAAACGTCAGGAGACTGCCGTTGCAAATCAAGGCGATCCAACCCTTTTCTAGTGCTGCAGCGAGAGCGCGCAGCGATATATAGTGCCCCATGAGTTATGCGACGCGTGTCAGTTTCAGAAAAGGCTTTATTGCGAGCAGCTTAATCGCTAGGAGACTGCCTGTGCAAATCCAGGCGATCGAACCCTTTTTTAATGCTGCAGCAAGAGCGCGTAGCGATTTATAGAGCCCCAAGAGTTATGCGACGCGTGTCAGTTTCAGAAAAGTCTTTATTGCGAGCAGCGTAATCGTCAGGAGACTGCCTGTGCAAATCAAGGCAATCCAACCATTTTCTAGTGCTGCAGCTAGAGCGTGCAGAGATATATCTCCCCCGAAATGTAATGCGAAGCGTGTCAGTTTCAGAAAAGCCTTTATTGCTAGCAGCGTAATCGCCGGGAGACTGCGTGTGCAAATCATGGCGATCCAACCCTTTTCTAGTCCTGCAGCGAGAGCGCGCAGCGATATATAGTGCGCCAAGAGTTATGCGACCCGTGTCAGTTTCAGAAAAGGCTTTATTGCGAGCAGCGTAATCGCCAGGAGACTGCCTGTGCAAATCTAGGCGATCCAAACCTTTTCCAGTGCTGCAGCGAGAGCGCGCAGCGATATATAGTGCCCAAAGAGTTATGCGACGCGTGTCAGTTTCAGAAAACTCTTTATTGCGAGCAGCATAATCTTCAGGAGGTTGCCTGTGCAAATCAAGGCGATCCAACTCTTTCTAGTGCTGCAGCGAGAGCGAGCAGCAATATATCGCGCCCCAAATGGTATGCGACGCGTGTCAGTTTCAGAAAAATCTTTATTGCGAGCAGCGTAATCGTCAGAAGACTGCTTGTGCAAATAAAGGCGATCCAACCTCTTTCTAGTGCTGCAGCGAGAGCGCGCACCCATATATAGCCCCCCGAGTGTTATGCGACGCGTGTCAGCTTCAGAAAAGGCTTTATTGCGAGCAGCGTAAACGTCAGGAGACTGCGTGTGCAAATCAAGGCGAGCCAACCCTTTTCCAACGTTGTAGCGAGAGTGAGCAGCGATATATAGTGCCCCAAGAGTTATGCGACACGTGTCAGTTTCAGAAAAGTCTTTATTGCGAGCAGCGTAATCGTCAGGAGACTGCCTGTGCAAATCAAGGCAATCCAACCCTTTTCTAGTGCTGCAGCGAGAGCGCGCAGCGATATACAGTGCCCCAAGAGTTATGCGACGCGTGTAAGTTTCAGAAAAGGCTTTATTGCGAGCAGCGTAATCGTCAGGAGACGGCCTGTGCAAATCAAGGCGATCCAACACTTTTCTCGTGCTGCAGCGAGAGCGCGCAGCAATATATAGTGCCCCAAGAGTTATGCGACGCGTGTCAGTTTCAGAAAAGTTTCTATTGCGAGCAGCGTAATTGTCAGGAGACTGCCTGTGCAAATCGAGGTGATCCAACCCTTTTCCAACGTTGTAGCGAGAGTGAGCAGCGATATATAGTGCCCCAAGAGTTATGCGACACGTGTCAGTTTCAGAAAAGTCTTTATTGCGAGCAGCGTAATCGTCAGGAGACTGCCTGTGCAAATCAAGGCAATCCAACCCTTTTCTAGTGCTGCAGCGAGAGCGCGCAGCGATATAGAGTGCCCCAAGAGTTATGCGACGCGTGTCAGTTTCAGAAAAGTTTCTATTGCGAGCAGCGTAATCGTCAGGAGACTGCCTGTGCAAATCGAGGTGATCCAACCCTTTTCCAACGTTGTAGCGAGAGCGAGCAGCGATATATAGTGCCCCAAGAAGTATGCGACGCGTGTAAGTTTTAGAAAAGGCTTTATTGCGAGCAGCGTAAACGTCAGGAGACTGCCTGTGCAAATCAACGCGATCCAACCCTTTTCTAGTGCTGCAGCGAGAGCGCGCATCGATATATAGTGCCCCACGAGTTATGCGACGCGTGTCAGTCTCAGAAAAGTTTTTATTGCGAGCAGCGTAATCGTCAAGAGACTGCCTGTGCAAATCGAGGCGATCGAACCCTTTTTTAATGCTGCAGCGAGAGCGCGTAGCGATATATAGTGCCCCAAGAGTTATGCGACGCGTGTCAGTTTCAGAAAAGGCTTTATTGCGAGCAGCTTAATCGCTAGGAGACTGCCTGTGCAAATCAAGGCGATCCAACTCTTTTCTAGTGCTGCAGCGAGAGCGCGCAGCGATATATATGCCCCAAGTGTTATGCGACGCGTGTCAGTTTCAGAAAAGTCTTTATTGCGAGCAGCGTAATCGTCAGGAGACTGCCTGTGCAAATCAAGGCAATCCAACCATTTTCTAGTGCTGCAGCTAGAGCGTGCAGAGATATATCGCCCCCCAAATGTTATGCGAAGCGTGTCAGTTTCAGAAAAGCCTTTATTGCTAGCAGCGTAATCGCCAGGAGACTGCGTGTGCAAATCATGGCGATCCAACCCTTTTCTAGTCCTGCAGCGAGAGCGCGCAGCGATATATAGTGCCCCAGGAGTTATGCGACGCGTGTCAGTTTTAGAAAAGGCTTTATTGCGAGCAGCGTAATCGCCAGGAGACTGCCTGTGCAAATCTAGGCGATCCAACCCTTTTCCAGTGCTGCAGCGAGAGCGCGCAGCGATATATAGTGCCCAAAGAGTTATGCGACGCGTGTCAGTTTCAGAAAACTCTTTATTGCGAGCAGCATAATCTTCAGGAGATTGCCTGTGCTAATCAAGGCGATCCAACTCTTTCTAGTGCTGCATCGAGAGCGAGCAGCAATATATCGCGCCCCAAATGGTATGCGACGCGTGTCAGTTTCAGAAAAATCTTTATTGCGAGCAGCGTAATCGTCAGAAGACTGCCTGTGCAAATAAAGGCGATCCAACCTCTTTCTAGTGCTGCAGCGAGAGCGCGCACCCATATATAGCCCCCCGAGTGTTATGCGACGCGTGTCAGCTTCAGGAAAGGCTTTATTGCGAGCAGCGTAAACGTCAGGAGACTGCGTGTGCAAATCAAGGCGAGCCAACCCTTTTCCAACGTTGTAGCGAGAGTGAGCAGCGATATATAGTGCCCCAAGAGTTATGCGACACGTGTCAGTTTCAGAAAAGTCTTTATTGCGAGCAGCGTAATCGTCAGGAGACTGCCTGTGCAAATCAAGGCAATCCAACCCTTTTCTAGTGCTGCAGCGAGAGCGCGCAGCGATATACAGTGCCCCAAGAGTTATGCGACGCGTGTAAGTTTCAGAAAAGGCTTTATTGCGAGCAGCGTAATCGTCAGGAGACGGCCTGTGCAAATCAAGGCGATCCAACACTTTTCTCGTGCTGCAGCGAGAGCGCGCAGCAATATATAGTGGCCCAAGAGTTATGCGACGCGTGTCAGTTTCAGAAAAGTTTCTATTGCGAGCAGCGTAATCGTCAGGAGACTGCCTGTGCAAATCGAGGTGATCCAACCCTTTTCCAACGTTGTAGCGAGAGTGAGCAGCGATATATAGTGCCCCAAGAGTTATGCGACACGTGTCAGTTTCAGAAAAGTCTTTATTGCGAGCAGCGTAATCGTCAGGAGACTGCCTGTGCAAATCAAGGCAATCCAACCCTTTTCTAGTGCTGCAGCGAGAGCGCGCAGCGATATAGAGTGCCCCAAGAGTTATGCGACGCGTGTCAGTTTCAGAAAAGTTTCTATTGCGAGCAGCGTAATCGTCAGGAGACTGCCTGTGCAAATCGAGGTGATCCAACCCTTTTCCAACGTTGTAGCGAGAGCGAGCAGCGATATATAGTGCCCCAAGAAGTATGCGACGCGTGTAAGTTTTAGAAAAGGCTTTATTGCGAGCAGCGTAAACGTCAGGAGACTGCCTGTGCAAATCAACGCGATCCAACCCTTTTCTAGTGCTGCAGCGAGAGCGCGCATCGATATATAGTGCCCCACGAGTTATGCGACGCGTGTCAGTCTCAGAAAAGTTTTTATTGCGAGCAGCGTAATCGTCAAGAGACTGCCTGTGCAAATCGAGGCGATCGAACCCTTTTCTAGTCCTGCAGCGAGAGCGCCCAGCGATATATAGTGCCCCAGGAGTTATGCGACGCGTGTCAGTTTTAGAAAAGGCTTTATTGCGAGCAGCGTAATCGCCAGGAGACTGCCTGTGCAAATCAAGGCGATCACACCCTTTTCTATTGCTGGAGCGAGAGCGCGCAGCGATATATAGTGCCCCAAGAATTATGGGACGCGTGTCAGTTTCAGAAAATTCTTTATTGCGAGCAGCATAATCGTCGGGAGATTGCCTGTGCAAATCAAGGCGATCCAACCCTTTTCTAGTGCTGCAGCGAGCGCGCGCAGCGATATATAGTGTCCAAGAGTAATGCGACGCGTGACAGTTTCAGAAAAGTTTTTATTGCGAGCAGCGTAATCGTCAGGAGACTGCCTGTGCAAATCGAGGTGATCCAACCCTTTTCTAACGTTGTAGCGAGAGCGACGCGTGTTAGTTTCAGAAAAGTTTTTACTAAGAGCAGCGTAATCGTCAGGAGAATGCCCGTTCAAATAAAGGCGATCCAACCTCTTTCTAGTGCTGCAGCGAGAGCGCGCAGCCATATATAGCCCCCGAGTGTTATGCGATGCGTGGCAGTTTCAGAAAAGTTTTTATTGCGAGCAGCGTAATCGTCAGGAGACTGCCTGTGCGAATCGAGGCGATCGAACCCTTTTATAATGCTGCAGCGAGAGCGCGTAGCGATATATTGTGCCCCAAGAGTTATGTGACGCGTGTCAGCTTCAGAAAAGGCTTTATTGCGAGCAGCGTAAACGTCAGGAGACTGTCTGTGCAAATCAAGGCGATCCAGCCCTTTTCTAGTGCTGCAGCGAGAGCACGCAGTGATATATAGTGCCCTAAGCGTTATGCGACGCGTGTGTGTTTCAGCAAAGGCTTTATAGCGAGCAGCGTAAAGGTCAGGACACTGCCTGTGCAAATCAAGGCGATCGAACCCTTTTATAATGCTGCAGCGAGAGTCCGTAGCGATATATAGTGCCCCAAGAGTTATGCGACGTGTGTCAGCTTCGGAAAAGGCTTTATTGCGAGCAGCGTAACCGTCAGGAGACTGCCTGTGCAAATCAATGCGATCCAACCCTTTTCTAGTGCTGCAGCGAGAGTGCTCAGTGATATATAATGCCCCAAGAAGTATGCGACGCGTGTAAGTTTCAGAAAAGGCTTTATTGCGAGCAGCGTAAACGTCAGGAGACTGCCTGTGCAAATCAAGGCGATCCACCCCTTTTCTAGTGCTGCAGCGAGAGCGCGCATCGATATATAGTGCCCCACGAGTTATGCGACGCGTGTCAGTCTCAGAAAAGTTTTTATTGCGAGCAGCGTAATCGTCAAGAGACTGCCTGTGCAAATCGAGGCGATCGAACCTTTTTATAATGCTGCAGCGAGAGCGCGTAGCGATATATAGTGCCCCAAGAGTTATGCGACGCGTGTCAGCTTCAGAAAAGGCTTTATTGCGAGCAGCGTAATCGTCAGGAGACTGCGTGTGCAAATCAAGGCGATCCAACCCTTTTCTAGTGCTGCAGCGAGAGCGCGCAGTGATATATGGTGCCCCAATAGTTATGCGACGCGTGTCAGTTTCAGAAAACTCTTTATTGCGAGCAGCATAATCTTCAGGAGATTGCCTGTGCAAATCAAGGCGATCCAACTCTTTCTAGTGCTGCAGCGAGAGCGAGCAGCAATATATCGCGCCCCAAATGGTATGCGACGCGTGTCAGTGTCAGAAAAGTCTTTATTGCGAGCTGCGTGATCGTCAAGAGACTGCCTGTGCAAATGAAGGCGATCCAACACTTTTCTAGTGCTGCAGCGAGAGTGCGCAGCGATATATAGTGCCCCAAGAGTTATGCAACGCGTGTCAGTTTCAGAAAAGTCTTTATTGCGAGCAGCATAATCGTCAGGAGACTGCCTGTGCAAATCAAGGCAATCCAACCATTTTCTAGTGCTGCAGCTAGAGCGTGCAGAGATATATCGCCCCCCAAATGTTATGCGACGCGTGTCAGTTTCAGAAAAGGCTTTATTGCGAGCAGCGTAATCGCCAGGAGACTGCCTGTGCAAATGTAGGTGATCCAACCCTTTTCCAGTGCTGCAGCGAGAGCGCGCAGCGATATATAGTGCCCAAAGAGTTATGCGACGCGTGTCAGTTTCAGAAAACTCTTTATTGCGAGCAGCATAATCTTCAGGAGATTGCCTGTGCTAATCAAGGCGATCCAACTCTTTCTAGTGCTGCATCGAGAGCGAGCAGCAATATATCGCGCCCCAAATGGTATGCGACGCGTGTCAGTTTCAGAAAAGTCTTTATTGCGAGCAGCGTAATCGTCAGGAGACTGCCTGTGCAAATAAAGGCGATCCAACCTCTTTCTAGTGCTGCAGCGAGAGCGCGCACCCATATATAGCCCCCCGAGTGTTATGCGACGCGTGTCAGTTTCAGGAAAGGCTTTATTGCGAGCAGCGTAAACGTCAGGAGACTGCCTGTGCAAATCACGGCGATCCAGCCCTTTTCTAGTGCTGGAGCGAGAGCGCGCAGTGATATATAGTGCCCCAAGAATTATGCGACGCGTGTAAGTCTCAGAAACGGCTTTATTGCGAGCAGCGTAAACGTCAGGAGACTGCCTGTGCAAATCAATGATGATGATGATGATGATGTGTTGTGTTTAGTGGCGCAAGGGCCAGGTTTGGCCAAAGAGCGCCATGACAAGTGTTAATGTTGATGTACTATGGAAGATGTGACTTGGCTGTAAAGTGGCCTAAAAATATTCGCTGTAAAGTGCGTAAAATCTACGTGCTATAAAATTATGGCGATGATTAATGAAGAAAACTATGACCATTAAAATCCATCGTAGGAGAATGATGCAAAATGGAAAATGTATAAGATAGTAAAATTACTTGGAGCACTGCTGCCTCGCCAGAGCCCTTGAAACACAAGGGCCTAGAGGCGCGTGCTAAACGAAAGAGCTATCACAGCGGTATCCTCTGAAGAGAGGACCCGCTACGAACATGTGGGGCTAAGAACATGCAAGACAACATCTTTCAGGAAGCCCAGGACTGCGCTGGAGTCAAACAGCGGTTCTGGGCCGAGTAACATTACTGGATGAAAGGGGATGTGCTGGCGGTATGCTAAGGGAAAATGTTTCTTTCTTTCAGATTCGGCTGCCCGACACTCCAGAAGGACGTGGAGGACGGTCAGCCTCTCCCCGCATCTACCACAGGTTGGAGGCTCGTTTCCGGTGAGTAAAAAGTTATGTGTGCCAAATGTGTGTCCTATTCTTAGACGACAGAATAGGACATCTGTCCGGCGTGATTTTGTTACGGAACGCCAGAATCCTAACTGTGGCTTTATCACGTGGAGCTTATTATTTGTTTCCGCGTCCCATAGGCGTTGCCACTGGTTCCGTAGTATCCTCCGTAAGAAGGGCTTCAGGTCTGTGACAGGAACTGCAGCGGTGGGATTAGCAGAAAATGATGCAACTGACGCGGCCATCTGGTCCGCCAGAACGTTACCTTCGATGCCCCTATGACCTGGCACCCAGCATATGATGACATGCTGATTACCTACATACGCTTTACACAGAGCAGAATAGAGTTCGTTAATTACCGGATTTTTGTGGTTAGAGAATGCCATCAAGGCCTTCACAACACTAAGGGAGTCCGTATATATGACTGCTTTCTGGAGTTTTGATTTCCTGATATGCTTCACAGCCGACAATAGTGCGTAGGCCTCAGCCGTAAAGATACTAGTTTCCGGATGCAGTACGTCGGATTCCAAGAAGGATGGACCGACGGCTGCATAGGACACCCCCTCGCGTGACTTCGATGCGTCTGTGTAGAACTCCGTGCAGGAGTGTTTGTATTGGAGTTCCCGGAAATGCATTTGTATTTCAATCTGTGGAGCGTGTTTTGTAACTTGCATGAAAGATATATCGCATTCTATGTGCTGCCACTCCCAAGGAGGTAGCAGCTTGGCTGGCTGCATTAGGCGGAGCTCGAGGAGTGGGACATGCATTTCCTCACTAAGCTGCCTCACACGCATCGAAAAAGGCCGTCTTACGGAAGGACGATTATGAAAGAGCGTAGCATATGTCATATCGTTAATGGTATTAAAACATGGATGTTGAGGATTAGAGTGGACTTTCAGGAAATATGTTTGGCTGATGTATGTTCTCTGCAGATGTAGTGACCACTCATTTGATTCTGCATATAAACTTTCTATGGGACTTGTTCTGAAAGCTCCAGTGGCCAGTCGGATTCCTAGATGGTGGACCGTATCTAGCATCTTTAGCGCGCTCGGGGCTGCAGAATGATAGATCACGGCACCGTAGTCCAACCGCGATCGGATGAGGCTCTTGTACAGATTCATTAAACATTTCCTGTCGCTGCCCCATGCTGTGTGGGATAACACTTTAAGTAAGTTCATTGTTCTTAAGCATTTGACCTTGAGGTACTTTATGTGTGGAATGAAAGTTAATTTCGAATCAAGTATGATGCCTAAGAACTTGTGTTCTTTGTTCATAGGAATTCGCTGACCATACATTTCGATACTGGGTTCTGCAATGAGCCCTCTCTTTCTTGTGAAAAGCACACAAGAACTTTTGTTGGTGTTGACTTTAAATCCGTTTTCTTCTGCCCATTTGGACACTTTGTTCAAGCCCTGTTGCACTTGCCTCCCACATACTGTAAGGTTGCAGGATTTGAATCCTATCTGTATGTCGTCTACGTAAACAGAATAAAAAATGGCTGGCGGTAACGAGGCACGAAGGGTGTTTATTTTCACGATGAAGAGCGTGCAGCTAAGTACACCTCCTTGAGGTACACCAGTTTCCTGTATAAAAGGTCGCGACAATACATTGCCGACTTTCACACGAAATGTACGGTTGGACAAATAGCTTTCTATTAGGACGAGCATATTGCCACGGATGCCAATTCCCGACAAGTCTCTCAATATTCCATAGCGCCACGTAGTGTCGTACGCCTTCTCCATATCGAGGAATACGGATAGGAAATATTGTTTATGTAGAAAGACGTCGCGAATGTTTCCCTGAATGCGCACAAGGTGATCGGTTGTGGACCGCCCTTCTCTGAATCCACACTGAAAGGGATCGAGGATATTGTTGAGTTCAAGGTAATGTACAAGTCTGCGGTTAACCATTTTTTCAAAAAGCTTACAAAGACA
Source organism: Dermacentor andersoni (assembly GCF_023375885.2). Lineage (NCBI taxonomy): Eukaryota > Metazoa > Arthropoda > Arachnida > Ixodida > Ixodidae > Dermacentor > Dermacentor andersoni. Next base: position 93,847,194 of record NC_092819.1, on the reverse strand, counting down.
ATTTGTAAGAGCTATCGGACGGTAACTTGCCGCCAAGGAAGGGTCCTTGCCCTGTTTAAGAACAGGGACCACAATCGCTTCTTTCCATGTGGATGGGAGGTTTCCCGCAGCCCAAATAGCGTTGAAAAGCGTGAGTAGTGTAAGTTTGGTTTCATCGTGTAAGTTTCTGATCATTTCGTACATGACCCTATCAGGTCCCGGCGCAGAGCCCCTGCATGTGGTCAAGGCAGCTCTCAACTCAGCAATATTGAAAGGCCGGTTATAAGGTTCATTCTGCCTGGATTTTCGTATTATGGGCTTACATTCTTCTATTTGTTTGTATTTCAAAAATGATTGCGAATAATGGTTTGAACTCGACACGCTCTCGAAGTGTTCCCCAAGTGAATCTGCCTGATCTTTTAGTGTTTCACCTTGTGTGTTTACCAAAGGAAGTGAATATGTTTGTCGCCCTTTTATCCTATTAACCCGGTTCCAGACTTTGGCCTCATCTGTATACGAGTTGATACCGGATAAAAACGTCTGCCAACTCTCTCTTCTAGCCTGTCGGCGTGTTCGCCTGCCTTGCGATTTCACTTTCTTAAAGTTAAACAGATTCTCCGCAGTGGGAGAGGCGCGTAGCAACCCCCACGCTTTGTTCTGTTTCTTACGAGCGATCCTACAGTCCTCGTTCCACCACGGGACACGCCGTTTGCATGCCAAGCCATTTACTTGTGATATACATTTAGTTGCGGCATCTATTATGAAGGCTGTAAAGTATTCCACGGCAGCATCAATTCCTAACGAGGACATCTCATCCCATGAAATATTACTGAGAGTTCGGAATTTCTCCCAGTCTGCTGTATCAATCTTCCACCTAGGAGCTTGTGGGGGAAATTCATTTTCTTTAGATGTTCTTAGCAATACGGGGAAGTGATCGCTCCCGTAAGGATTGCTCGTAACTTCCCATTCGAGTTCGAGCAGTAAAGAGGCGGAAACTATACTAAGATCTATTGACGAAAAGGTTCTGTTCGCAAGAGAGTAATATGTGGGTTCTTTCTTATTTAGAAGGCACGCTCCAGAAGAGTAAAGGAACTGTTCAACGAGACGCCCTCGCGCATCGATACGAGAGTCTCCCCACAAGGTGCTGTGTGCATTGAAATCGCCAAGAACAACATAGGGTTCTGGCAATTCATCTATTAATGACTGAAATTCATGTTTGCTTAGTTTGTAGTGTGGGGGTATATAAATCGAGCAAATAGTGATAAGTTTGTTTAGCAAAACTATTCGAACCGCCACTGCTTCAAGGGCCGTTCGTAGCTGTAAATGTTGACATGCTATGCTCTTTTGGATTACAATTGCAACACCTCCCGATGATGCGATTGCGTCATCGCGATCTTTGCGAAAAGTAACATGCTGTCGGAGAAAGTTTGTGTGTTGTGTTTTTAGGTGTGTTTCCTGTAGACACAGCACTTTTGGATTGTGTTTGTGTATAATCTCTTGCACATCATCAAGGTTCCTAAGAAGACCTCTGACATTCCATTGAATGATTTGTGTATCCATGTTGAAAGTAAATAAGTGCTGTGTGTACGGAAATGGAGGTGATGATTTAGGTTACAGAGCTCTTTCGAGGCCCGGTAACGGGGGTTCTGGCCTTTCTGGAGCGTTCGAGGGAGCCTCGCCGCTCCTTAGGCGTTTGGTGCGCCTTGAGGACCGGAGTAGTGTCCATTGCCTCTTGTGAGGCGCCGGACACGTGCTCTTGCGAGCGAGAAGTTACAAGAGAGAGTCCTGCCTTGGAGGGCAAGACCCCTGCGCCCACCAGTCCGGAGGTCGATGGGGCTCCCTGAGGGATTTGGCGGCGCTGGCCGTTGCCAGCGCTGGAGGGGGCCTCGGAGGTTGGGGCAGCCTCGGCTGCTCCCACCTTCGGGGTCGATGGCTCCGTCTGCTCGGTTGGCGGAGCAGCGCTAGCTGCAACCACCGGGGGGGCAGATGGCGTGACTGCCGACTCACTGACTGTGGGTCGGACAGCCGCCGGAGGCCGTTGTGACGCTGCCCCCTGACGCGCCACATCGGCAAAGGTTTTCTTTGGCAGGTATGCTACCCGCCTTCGTGCCTCTTTGAACGATATATTCTCTTTTACTTTTATAGTCACAATTTCTTTTTCCTTCTTCCAGGAGGGGCACGACCGCGAGTACGCGGCGTGGTCCCCGTCACAGTTTACACAGTGTAGAGAGTTCTTACATGCTTCAGTGGCGTGTTCAAGGGCACTGCATTTGGCGCATGTTTGGCGGCCTCGGCAGCTCTGCGAGCTGTGGCCAAAACGTTGGCATTTGAAACATCTCAAGGCATTCGGCACATACGGTCTTATACGAAGCTTGATGTACCCGGCCTCGATTGACTCGGGCAGGACACTGGAGTTAAAGGTGAGTATTAGGTGTTTGGTCGCAATTTCTTTTCCGTCTCGCCTCATCTTGATTCTTCTGACATTTATGACATTCTGTTCGCTGAAGCCCTCCAAGAGCTCAGCCTCAGCCAGCTCCAATAAATCGTCATCGGAGACTACGCCACGGGTGGTATTCATGGTACGATGAGGAGTTACTGTTACTTTGGCGTCACCAAATGAAACTAGATTGGGTAGATTTTCATATTGTTTCTGGTTGCGGAGCTCCAAGAGGAGATCGCCGCTTGCCATCCTGGATGCTTTATAACCTGTACCAAAAACTTGGGTAAGAGACTTGGACACGAGGAATGGAGAAATTGTTCGCACGGGTTTGCCTGGTGTTTCAGAGTGCACTACATGGAAACGAGGAAAGGTTTCTTTTTGGCGGGCAAAAAATTCAAAGACATCATCGGTGCACCCCCTCTTGAGGGAGCGATCAGGTAATGGGGGGAAAGAAGAAGCCATAAGAGATTATAATTTCGGCAGTAACGCCAGCCACCCACCGTGGAGTCCTACAAGGGGACGCTGCAGGATCCGTAAAACACGGCCTGCAAACGCCAGCAGTACGTTACCACTATAACCAGATACGAAATAACCTAGGTTGGCTATTCACACAAGGTTAACCCTTGCTGCCTGGAAAAATTGGAAGTAAGTGGAAGCTAGGAGAAGACAGGAAAGATAAAAAGTGAGAGAAAGACGAAGATTAGAGGAAGAGAGAGACAGGAAAAGGCAACTACCGATTTCCCCCGGGTGGATCAGTCCGGGGGTGCCGTCTACGTGAAGCCGAGGCCAAAGGGGTGTGTTGCCGCCGCCGAGGGGCCGTAAAGGTCCAAACACCCGGCATTGGCTCAACCCCCAGGATCCCCTTTTCCCCGGACACGGCTAAGCCGCGCACGGCTACACGCGGGTGGGTCCAACCCTCGTGTGCTCGGGTCCGTGGTGTCGCAACACACCAAACGCCTGCTGACGCAGACGCCCCTGCGGGGGGTGTGTGCAAATCAAGGCGATCCAACACTTTTCTAGTGCTGCAGAGAGAGCGCGCAGCGATATATAGTGCCCCAAGAGTTATGCGACGCGTGTCAGTTTCAGAAAAGTCTTTATTGCGAGCAGCGTAATCGTCAGGAGACTGCCTGTGCAAATCGAGGCGATCGAACCTATTTATAATGCTGCAGCGAGAGCGCGTAGCGATATATATTGCCCCAAGAGTTATGCGACGCGTGTCAGCTTCAGAAAAGGCTTTATTGCGAGCAGCGCAATCGTCAGGAGACTGCGTGTGCAAATCAAGGCGAGCCAACCCTTTTCTAGTGCTGCAGCGAGAGCGCGCAGTGATATATAGTTCCCCAAGAGTTGTGCGACGCGTGTCAGTTTCAGAAAAGGCTTTATTGCGAGCAGCGTAATCGTCAGGAGACTGCCTGTGCAAATCAAGGCGATCCAACACTTTTCTCGTGCTGCAGCGAGAGCGCGCAGCAATATATAGTGCCCCAAGAGTTATGCGACGCGTGACAGTTTCCGAAAAGTTTCTATTGCGAGCAGCGTAATCGTCAGGAGACTGCCTGTGCAAATCGAGGTGATCCAACCCTTTTCCAACGTTATAGCGAGAGCGAGCAGCGATATATAGTGCCCCAAGAGTTATGCGACGCGTGTCAGTTTCAGAATAGTCTTTATTGCGAGCAGCGTAATCGTCAGGAGACTGCCTGTGCAAATCAAGGCCATCCAACCCTTTTCTAGTGCTGCAGCGAGAGCGCGCACCGATATACAGTGCCCCAAGAGTTATGCGACGCGTGTAAGTTTCAGAAAAGGCTTTATTGCGGGCAGCGTAAACGTCAGGAGACTGCCTCTGCAAATCAAGGCGATCCAACCCTTTTCTAGTGCTGCAGCGAGAACGCGCAGCGATATATAGTGCCCCAAGAGTTATGCGACGCGTGTCAGTTTCAGAAAAGTCTTTATTGCGAGCAGCGTAATCGTCAGGAGACTGCCTGTGCAAATCAAGGCGATCCAACACTTTTCTCGTGCTGCAGCGAGAGCGCGCAGCAATATATAGTGCCCCAAGAGTTATGCGACGCGTGTCAGTTTCAGAAAAGTTTCTATTGCGAGCAGCGTAATCGTCAGGAGACTGCCTGTGCAAATCGAGGTGATCCAACCCTTTTCTAACTTTGTAGCGAGAGCGAGCAGCGATATATAGTGCCCCAAGAGTTATGCGACGCGTGTCAGTTTCAGAAAAGTCTTTATTGCGAGCAGCGTAATCGTCAGGAGACTGCCTGTGCAAATCAAGGCAATCCAACCCTTTTCTAGTGCTGCAGCGCGAGCGCGCAGCGATATACAGTGCCCCAAGAGTTATGCGACGCGTGTAAGTTTCAGAAAAGGCTTTATTGCTGGCAGCGTAAACGTCAGGAGACTGCCTCTGCAAATCAAGGCGATCCAACCCTTTTCTAGTGCTGCTGCGAGAGCGCGCAGCGATATATAGTGCCCCAAGAGTTATACGACGCGTGTCAGTTTCAGAAAAGGCTTTATTGCGAGCAGCTTAATCGCTTGGAGACTGCCTGTGCAAATCGAGGCGATCGAACCCTTTTATAATGCTGCGGCGAGAGCGCGTAGCGATATATAGTGCCCCAAGAGTTATGCGACGCGTGTCAGCTTCAGAAAAGGCTTTATTGCGAGCAGCGTAAACGTCAGGAGACTGCCTGTGCAAATCAAGGCGATCCAACCCTTTTCTAGTGCTGCAGCGAGAGCGCGCAGTGATATATAGTGCCCCAAGAGTTATGCGACTCGTGTAAGTTTTAGAAAAGCCTTTATTTCGAGCAGCGTAAACGTCAGGAGACTGGCTGTGCAAATCAAGGCGATCCATCCCTTTTCTAGTGCTGCAGCGAGAGCACGCAGCGATATATAGTGCCCCAAGAGTTATGCGACGCGTGTCAGTTTCAGAAAAGTTTTTTTTGCGAGCAGCGTAATCGTCAGGAGACTGCCTGTGCAAATCCAGGTGATCCAACCCTTTTCTAACGTTCTAGCAAAAGCGAGCAGCGATATATCGCGCCCCAAATGTTATGCGACGCGTGTCAGTTTCAGAAAAGTTTCTATTGCGAGCAGCGTAATCGTCAGGAGACTGCCTGTGCAAATCGAGGCGATCGAACTTTTTTATAATGCTGCAGCGAGAGCGCGTAGCGATATATAGTGCCCCAAGAGTTATGCGACGCGTGTCAGCTTCAGAAAAGGCTTTATTGCGAGCAGCGTAATCGTCAGGAGACTGCCTCTGCAAATCAAGTCGATCGAACCCTTTTATAATGCTGCAGCGAGAGCCCGTAGCGATATATAGTGCCCCAAGAGTTATGCGACGTGTGTCAGCTTCGGAAAAGGCTTTATTGCGAGCAGCGTAACCGTCAGGAGACTGCCTGTGCAAATCAAGGCGATCCAACCCTTTTCTAGTGCTGCAGCGAGAGTGCTCAGTAATATATAGTGCCCCAAGAGTTATGCGACGCGTGTCAGTTTCAGAAAACTCTTTATTGCGAGCAGCATAATCTTCAGGAGATTGCCTGTGCAAATCAAGGCGATCCAACTCTTTCTAGTGCTGCAGCGAGAGCGAGCAGCAATATATCGCGCCCCAAATGGTATGCGACGCGTGTCAGTGTCAGAAAAGTCTTTATTGCGAGCTGCGTGATCGTCAAGAGACTGCCTGTGCAAATGAAGGCGATCCAACACTTTTCTAGTGCTGCAGCGAGAGTGCGCAGCGATATATAGTGCCCCAAGAGTTATGCAACGCGTGTCAGTTTCAGAAAAGGCTTTATTGCGAGCAGCTTAATCGCTAGGAGACTGCCTGTGCAAATCAAGGCGATCCAACTCTTTTCTAGTGCTGCAGCGAGAGCGCGCAGCGATATATAGTGCCCCAAGAGTTACGCGACGCGTGTCAGTTTCAGAAAAGTCTTTATTGCGAGCAGCATAATCGTCAGGAGACTGCCTGTGCAAATCAAGGCAATCCAACCATTTTCTAGTGCTGCAGCTAGAGCGTGCAGAGATATATCGCCCCCCAAATGTTATGCGACGCGTGTCAGTTTCAGAAAAGGCTTTATTGCGAGCAGCGTAATCGCCAGGAGACTGCCTGTGCAAATGTAGGTGATCCAACCCTTTTCCAGTGCTGCAGCGAGAGCGCGCAGCGATATATAGTGCCCAAAGAGTTATGCGACGCGTGTCAGTTTCAGAAAACTCTTTATTGCGAGCAGCATAATCTTCAGGAGATTGCCTGTGCTAATCAAGGCGATCCAACTCTTTCTAGTGCTGCATCGAGAGCGAGCAGCAATATATCGCGCCCCAAATGGTATGCGACGCGTGTCAGTTTCAGAAAAGTCTTTATTGCGAGCAGCGTAATCGTCAGGAGACTGCCTGTGCAAATAAAGGCGATCCAACCTCTTTCTAGTGCTGCAGCGAGAGCGCGCACCCATATATAGCCCCCCGAGTGTTATGCGACGCGTGTCAGTTTCAGGAAAGGCTTTATTGCGAGCAGCGTAAACGTCAGGAGACTGCCTGTGCAAATCACGGCGATCCAGCCCTTTTCTAGTGCTGGAGCGAGAGCGCGCAGTGATATATAGTGCCCCAAGAATTATGCGACGCGTGTAAGTCTCAGAAACGGCTTTATTGCGAGCAGCGTAAACGTCAGGAGACTGCCTGTGCAAATCAATGATGATGATGATGATGATGTGTTGTGTTTAGTGGCGCAAGGGCCAGGTTTGGCCAAAGAGCGCCATGACAAGTGTTAATGTTGATGTACTATGGAAGATGTGACTTGGCTGTAAAGTGGCCTAAAAATATTCGCTGTAAAGTGCGTAAAATCTACGTGCTATAAAATTATGGCGATGATTAATGAAGAAAACTATGACCATTAAAATCCATCGTAGGAGAATGATGCAAAATGGAAAATGTATAAGATAGTAAAATTACTTGGAGCACTGCTGCCTCGCCAGAGCCCTTGAAACACAAGGGCCTAGAGGCGCGTGCTAAACGAAAGAGCTATCACAGCGGTATCCTCTGAAGAGAGGACCCGCTACGAACATGTGGGGCTAAGAACATGCAAGACAACATCTTTCAGGAAGCCCAGGACTGCGCTGGAGTCAAACAGCGGTTCTGGGCCGAGTAACATTACTGGATGAAAGGGGATGTGCTGGCGGTATGCTAAGGGAAAATGTTTCTTTCTTTCAGATTCGGCTGCCCGACACTCCAGAAGGACGTGGAGGACGGTCAGCCTCTCCCCGCATCTACCACAGGTTGGAGGCTCGTTTCCGGTGAGTAAAAAGTTATGTGTGCCAAATGTGTGTCCTATTCTTAGACGACAGAATAGGACATCTGTCCGGCGTGATTTTGTTACGGAACGCCAGAATCCTAACTGTGGCTTTATCACGTGGAGCTTATTATTTGTTTCCGCGTCCCATAGGCGTTGCCACTGGTTCCGTAGTATCCTCCGTAAGAAGGGCTTCAGGTCTGTGACAGGAACTGCAGCGGTGGGATTAGCAGAAAATGATGCAACTGACGTGGCCATCTGGTCCGCCAGAACGTTACCTTCGATGCCCCTATGACCTGGCACCCAGCATATGATGACATGCTGATTACCTACATACGCTTTACACAGAGCAGAATAGAGTTCGTTAATTACCGGATTTTTGTGGTTAGAGAATGCCATCAAGGCCTTCACAACACTAAGGGAGTCCGTATATATGACTGCTTTCTGGAGTTTTGATTTCCTGATATGCTTCACAGCCGACAATAGTGCGTAGGCCTCAGCCGTAAAGATACTAGTTTCCGGATGCAGTACGTCGGATTCCAAGAAGGATGGACCGACGGCTGCATAGGACACCCCCTCGCGTGACTTCGATGCGTCTGTGTAGAACTCCGTGCAGGAGTGTTTGTATTGGAGTTCCCGGAAATGCATTTGTATTTCAATCTGTGGAGCGTGTTTTGTAACTTGCATGAAAGATATATCGCATTCTATGTGCTGCCACTCCCAAGGAGGTAGCAGCTTGGCTGGCTGCATTAGGCGGAGCTCGAGGAGTGGGACATGCATTTCCTCACTAAGCTGCCTCACACGCATCGAAAAAGGCCGTCTTACGGAAGGACGATTATGAAAGAGCGTAGCATATGTCATATCGTTAATGGTATTAAAACATGGATGTTGAGGATTAGAGTGGACTTTCAGGAAATATGTTTGGCTGATGTATGTTCTCTGCAGATGTAGTGACCACTCATTTGATTCTGCATATAAACTTTCTATGGGACTTGTTCTGAAAGCTCCAGTGGCCAGTCGGATTCCTAGATGGTGGACCGTATCTAGCATCTTTAGCGCGCTCGGGGCTGCAGAATGATAGATCACGGCACCGTAGTCCAACCGCGATCGGATGAGGCTCTTGTACAGATTCATTAAACATTTCCTGTCGCTGCCCCATGCTGTGTGGGATAACACTTTAAGTAAGTTCATTGTTCTTAAGCATTTGACCTTGAGGTACTTTATGTGTGGAATGAAAGTTAATTTCGAATCAAGTATGATGCCTAAGAACTTGTGTTCTTTGTTCATAGGAATTCGCTGACCATACATTTCGATACTGGGTTCTGCAATGAGCCCTCTCTTTCTTGTGAAAAGCACACAAGAACTTTTGTTGGTGTTGACTTTAAATCCGTTTTCTTCTGCCCATTTGGACACTTTGTTCAAGCCCTGTTGCACTTGCCTCCCACATACTGTAAGGTTGCAGGATTTGAATCCTATCTGTATGTCGTCTACGTAAACAGAATAAAAAATGGCTGGCGGTAACGAGGCACGAAGGGTGTTTATTTTCACGATGAAGAGCGTGCAGCTAAGTACACCTCCTTGAGGTACACCAGTTTCCTGTATAAAAGGTCGCGACAATACATTGCCGACTTTCACACGAAATGTACGGTTGGACAAATAGCTTTCTATTAGGACGAGCATATTGCCACGGATGCCAATTCCCGACAAGTCTCTCAATATTCCATAGCGCCACGTAGTGTCGTACGCCTTCTCCATATCGAGGAATACGGATAGGAAATATTGTTTATGTAGAAAGACGTCGCGAATGTTTCCCTGAATGCGCACAAGGTGATCGGTTGTGGACCGCCCTTCTCTGAATCCACACTGAAAGGGATCGAGGATATTGTTGAGTTCAAGGTAATGTACAAGTCTGCGGTTAACCATTTTTTCAAAAAGCTTACAAAGACAATTTGTAAGAGCTATCGGACGGTAACTTGCCGCCAAGGAAGGGTCCTTGCCCTGTTTAAGAACAGGGACCACAATCGCTTCTTTCCATGTGGATGGGAGGTTTCCCGCAGCCCAAATAGCGTTGAAAAGCGTGAGTAGTGTAAGTTTGGTTTCATCGTGTAAGTTTCTGATCATTTCGTACATGACCCTATCAGGTCCCGGCGCAGAGCCCCTGCATGTGGTCAAGGCAGCTCTCAACTCAGCAATATTGAAAGGCCGGTTATAAGGTTCATTCTGCCTGGATTTTCGTATTATGGGCTTACATTCTTCTATTTGTTTGTATTTCAAAAATGATTGCGAATAATGGTTTGAACTCGACACGCTCTCGAAGTGTTCCCCAAGTGAATCTGCCTGATCTTTTAGTGTTTCACCTTGTGTGTTTACCAAAGGAAGTGAATATGTTTGTCGCCCTTTTATCCTATTAACCCGGTTCCAGACTTTGGCCTCATCTGTATACGAGTTGATACCGGATAAAAACGTCTGCCAACTCTCTCTTCTAGCCTGTCGGCGTGTTCGCCTGCCTTGCGATTTCACTTTCTTAAAGTTAAACAGATTCTCCGCAGTGGGAGAGGCGCGTAGCAACCCCCACGCTTTGTTCTGTTTCTTACGAGCGATCCTACAGTCCTCGTTCCACCACGGGACACGCCGTTTGCATGCCAAGCCATTTACTTGTGATATACATTTAGTTGCGGCATCTATTATGAAGGCTGTAAAGTATTCCACGGCAGCATCAATTCCTAACGAGGACATCTCATCCCATGAAATATTACTGAGAGTTCGGAATTTCTCCCAGTCTGCTGTATCAATCTTCCACCTAGGAGCTTGTGGGGGAAATTCATTTTCTTTAGATGTTCTTAGCAATACGGGGAAGTGATCGCTCCCGTAAGGATTGCTCGTAACTTCCCATTCGAGTTCGAGCAGTAAAGAGGCGGAAACTATACTAAGATCTATTGACGAAAAGGTTCTGTTCGCAAGAGAGTAATATGTGGGTTCTTTCTTATTTAGAAGGCACGCTCCAGAAGAGTAAAGGAACTGTTCAACGAGACGCCCTCGCGCATCGATACGAGAGTCTCCCCACAAGGTGCTGTGTGCATTGAAATCGCCAAGAACAACATAGGGTTCTGGCAATTCATCTATTAATGACTGAAATTCATGTTTGCTTAGTTTGTAGTGTGGGGGTATATAAATCGAGCAAATAGTGATAAGTTTGTTTAGCAAAACTATTCGAACCGCCACTGCTTCAAGGGCCGTTCGTAGCTGTAAATGTTGACATGCTATGCTCTTTTGGATTACAATTGCAACACCTCCCGATGATGCGATTGCGTCATCGCGATCTTTGCGAAAAGTAACATGCTGTCGGAGAAAGTTTGTGTGTTGTGTTTTTAGGTGTGTTTCCTGTAGACACAGCACTTTTGGATTGTGTTTGTGTATAATCTCTTGCACATCATCAAGGTTCCTAAGAAGACCTCTGACATTCCATTGAATGATTTGTGTATCCATGTTGAAAGTAAATAAGTGCTGTGTGTACGGAAATGGAGGTGATGATTTAGGTTACAGAGCTCTTTCGAGGCCCGGTAACGGGGGTTCTGGCCTTTCTGGAGCGTTCGAGGGAGCCTCGCCGCTCCTTAGGCGTTTGGTGCGCCTTGAGGACCGGAGTAGTGTCCATTGCCTCTTGTGAGGCGCCGGACACGTGCTCTTGCGAGCGAGAAGTTACAAGAGAGAGTCCTGCCTTGGAGGGCAAGACCCCTGCGCCCACCAGTCCGGAGGTCGATGGGGCTCCCTGAGGGATTTGGCGGCGCTGGCCGTTGCCAGCGCTGGAGGGGGCCTCGGAGGTTGGGGCAGCCTCGGCTGCTCCCACCTTCGGGGTCGATGGCTCCGTCTGCTCGGTTGGCGGAGCAGCGCTAGCTGCAACCACCGGGGGGGCAGATGGCGTGACTGCCGACTCACTGACTGTGGGTCGGACAGCCGCCGGAGGCCGTTGTGACGCTGCCCCCTGACGCGCCACATCGGCAAAGGTTTTCTTTGGCAGGTATGCTACCCGCCTTCGTGCCTCTTTGAACGATATATTCTCTTTTACTTTTATAGTCACAATTTCTTTTTCCTTCTTCCAGGAGGGGCACGACCGCGAGTACGCGGCGTGGTCCCCGTCACAGTTTACACAGTGTAGAGAGTTCTTACATGCTTCAGTGGCGTGTTCAAGGGCACTGCATTTGGCGCATGTTTGGCGGCCTCGGCAGCTCTGCGAGCTGTGGCCAAAACGTTGGCATTTGAAACATCTCAAGGCATTCGGCACATACGGTCTTATACGAAGCTTGATGTACCCGGCCTCGATTGACTCGGGCAGGACACTGGAGTTAAAGGTGAGTATTAGGTGTTTGGTCGCAATTTCTTTTCCGTCTCGCCTCATCTTGATTCTTCTGACATTTATGACATTCTGTTCGCTGAAGCCCTCCAAGAGCTCAGCCTCAGCCAGCTCCAATAAATCGTCATCGGAGACTACGCCACGGGTGGTATTCATGGTACGATGAGGAGTTACTGTTACTTTGGCGTCACCAAATGAAACTAGATTGGGTAGATTTTCATATTGTTTCTGGTTGCGGAGCTCCAAGAGGAGATCGCCGCTTGCCATCCTGGATGCTTTATAACCTGTACCAAAAACTTGGGTAAGAGACTTGGACACGAGGAATGGAGAAATTGTTCGCACGGGTTTGCCTGGTGTTTCAGAGTGCACTACATGGAAACGAGGAAAGGTTTCTTTTTGGCGGGCAAAAAATTCAAAGACATCATCGGTGCACCCCCTCTTGAGGGAGCGATCAGGTAATGGGGGGAAAGAAGAAGCCATAAGAGATTATAATTTCGGCAGTAACGCCAGCCACCCACCGTGGAGTCCTACAAGGGGACGCTGCAGGATCCGTAAAACACGGCCTGCAAACGCCAGCAGTACGTTACCACTATAACCAGATACGAAATAACCTAGGTTGGCTATTCACACAAGGTTAACCCTTGCTGCCTGGAAAAATTGGAAGTAAGTGGAAGCTAGGAGAAGACAGGAAAGATAAAAAGTGAGAGAAAGACGAAGATTAGAGGAAGAGAGAGACAGGAAAAGGCAACTACCGATTTCCCCCGGGTGGATCAGTCCGGGGGTGCCGTCTACGTGAAGCCGAGGCCAAAGGGGTGTGTTGCCGCCGCCGAGGGGCCGTAAAGGTCCAAACACCCGGCATTGGCTCAACCCCCAGGATCCCCTTTTCCCCGGACACGGCTAAGCCGCGCACGGCTACACGCGGGTGGGTCCAACCCTCGTGTGCTCGGGTCCGTGGTGTCGCAACACACCAAACGCCTGCTGACGCAGACGCCCCTGCGGGGGGTGTGTGCAAATCAAGGCGATCCAACACTTTTCTAGTGCTGCAGAGAGAGCGCGCAGCGATATATAGTGCCCCAAGAGTTATGCGACGCGTGTCAGTTTCAGAAAAGTCTTTATTGCGAGCAGCGTAATCGTCAGGAGACTGCCTGTGCAAATCGAGGCGATCGAACCTATTTATAATGCTGCAGCGAGAGCGCGTAGCGATATATATTGCCCCAAGAGTTATGCGACGCGTGTCAGCTTCAGAAAAGGCTTTATTGCGAGCAGCGCAATCGTCAGGAGACTGCGTGTGCAAATCAAGGCGAGCCAACCCTTTTCTAGTGCTGCAGCGAGAGCGCGCAGTGATATATAGTTCCCCAAGAGTTGTGCGACGCGTGTCAGTTTCAGAAAAGGCTTTATTGCGAGCAGCGTAATCGTCAGGAGACTGCCTGTGCAAATCAAGGCGATCCAACACTTTTCTCGTGCTGCAGCGAGAGCGCGCAGCAATATATAGTGCCCCAAGAGTTATGCGACGCGTGACAGTTTCCGAAAAGTTTCTATTGCGAGCAGCGTAATCGTCAGGAGACTGCCTGTGCAAATCGAGGTGATCCAACCCTTTTCCAACGTTATAGCGAGAGCGAGCAGCGATATATAGTGCCCCAAGAGTTATGCGACGCGTGTCAGTTTCAGAATAGTCTTTATTGCGAGCAGCGTAATCGTCAGGAGACTGCCTGTGCAAATCAAGGCCATCCAACCCTTTTCTAGTGCTGCAGCGAGAGCGCGCACCGATATACAGTGCCCCAAGAGTTATGCGACGCGTGTAAGTTTCAGAAAAGGCTTTATTGCGGGCAGCGTAAACGTCAGGAGACTGCCTCTGCAAATCAAGGCGATCCAACCCTTTTCTAGTGCTGCAGCGAGAACGCGCAGCGATATATAGTGCCCCAAGAGTTATGCGACGCGTGTCAGTTTCAGAAAAGTCTTTATTGCGAGCAGCGTAATCGTCAGGAGACTGCCTGTGCAAATCAAGGCGATCCAACACTTTTCTCGTGCTGCAGCGAGAGCGCGCAGCAATATATAGTGCCCCAAGAGTTATGCGACGCGTGTCAGTTTCAGAAAAGTTTCTATTGCGAGCAGCGTAATCGTCAGGAGACTGCCTGTGCAAATCGAGGTGATCCAACCCTTTTCTAACTTTGTACCGAGAGCGAGCAGCGATATATAGTGCCCCAAGAGTTATGCGACGCGTGTCAGTTTCAGAAAAGTCTTTATTGCGAGCAGCGTAATCGTCAGGAGACTGCCTGTGCAAATCAAGGCAATCCAACCCTTTTCTAGTGCTGCAGCGCGAGCGCGCAGCGATATACAGTGCCCCAAGAGTTATGCGACGCGTGTAAGTTTCAGAAAAGGCTTTATTGCTGGCAGCGTAAACGTCAGGAGACTGCCTCTGCAAATCAAGGCGATCCAACCCTTTTCTAGTGCTGCTGCGAGAGCGCGCAGCGATATATAGTGCCCCAAGAGTTATACGACGCGTGTCAGTTTCAGAAAAGGCTTTATTGCGAGCAGCTTAATCGCTTGGAGACTGCCTGTGCAAATCGAGGCGATCGAACCCTTTTATAATGCTGCGGCGAGAGCGCGTAGCGATATATAGTGCCCCAAGAGTTATGCGACGCGTGTCAGCTTCAGAAAAGGCTTTATTGCGAGCAGCGTAAACGTCAGGAGACTGCCTGTGCAAATCAAGGCGATCCAACCCTTTTCTAGTGCTGCAGCGAGAGCGCGCAGTGATATATAGTGCCCCAAGAGTTATGCGACTCGTGTAAGTTTTAGAAAAGCCTTTATTTCGAGCAGCGTAAACGTCAGGAGACTGGCTGTGCAAATCAAGGCGATCCATCCCTTTTCTAGTGCTGCAGCGAGAGCACGCAGCGATATATAGTGCCCCAAGAGTTATGCGACGCGTGTCAGTTTCAGAAAAGTTTTTTTTGCGAGCAGCGTAATCGTCAGGAGACTGCCTGTGCAAATCCAGGTGATCCAACCCTTTTCTAACGTTCTAGCAAAAGCGAGCAGCGATATATCGCGCCCCAAATGTTATGCGACGCGTGTCAGTTTCAGAAAAGTTTCTATTGCGAGCAGCGTAATCGTCAGGAGACTGCCTGTGCAAATCGAGGCGATCGAACTTTTTTATAATGCTGCAGCGAGAGCGCGTAGCGATATATAGTGCCCCAAGAGTTATGCGACGCGTGTCAGCTTCAGAAAAGGCTTTATTGCGAGCAGCGTAATCGTCAGGAGACTGCCTCTGCAAATCAAGTCGATCGAACCCTTTTATAATGCTGCAGCGAGAGCCCGTAGCGATATATAGTGCCCCAAGAGTTATGCGACGTGTGTCAGCTTCGGAAAAGGCTTTATTGCGAGCAGCGTAACCGTCAGGAGACTGCCTGTGCAAATCAAGGCGATCCAACCCTTTTCTAGTGCTGCAGCGAGAGTGCTCAGTAATATATAGTGCCCCAAGAGTTATGCGACGCGTGTCAGTTTCAGAAAACTCTTTATTGCGAGCAGCATAATCTTCAGGAGATTGCCTGTGCAAATCAAGGCGATCCAACTCTTTCTAGTGCTGCAGCGAGAGCGAGCAGCAATATATCGCGCCCCAAATGCTATGCGACGCGTGTCAGTTTAAGAAAAATCTTTATTTCGAGCAGCGTAATCGTCAGAAGACTGCCTGTGCAAATAAAGGCGATCCAACCTCTTTCTAGTTCTGCAGCGAGAGCACGCACCCATATATAGCCCCCCGAGTGTTATGCGACGCGTGTCAGTTTCAGAAAAGTTTTTATTGCGAGCTGCGTAATCGTCAGGAGACTGCCTGTGCAAATGGAGGCGATCGAACCCTGTTATAATGCTGCAGCGAGAGCGCGTAGCGATAAATAGTGCCCCAAGAGTTATGTGACGCGTGTCAGCTTCAGGAAAGGCTTTATTGCGAGCAGCGTAAACGTCAGCAGACTGCCTGTGCAAATCAAGGCGATCCAGCCCTTTTCTAGTGCTACAGCGAGAGCGCGCAGCGATATATAGTGCCCCAAGAGTTATGCAACGCGTGTCAGTTTCAGAAAAGTTTTTATTGCGAGCAGCGTAATCGTCAGGAGACTGCCTGTGCAAATCGAGGCGATCGAACCTATTTATAATGCTGCAGCGAGAGCGCGTAGCGATATATATTGCCCCAAGAGTTATGCGACGCGTGTCAGCTTCAGAAAAGGCTTTATTGCGAGCAGCGCAATCGTCAGGAGACTGCGTGTGCAAATCAAGGCGAGCCAACCCTTTTCTAGTGCTGCAGCGAGAGCGCGCAGTAATATATAGTTCCCCAAGAGTTATGCGACGCGTTTCAGTTTCAGAAAAGTCTTTATTGCGAGCAGCGTAATCGTCAGGAGACTGCCTGTGCAAATCAAGGCAATCCAACCCTTTTCTAGTGCTGCAGCGAGAGCACGCAGCGATATATAGTGCCCCAAGAGTTATGCGACGCGTGTCAGTTTCAGAAAAGTTTTTTTTGCGAGCAGCGTAATCGTCAGGAGACTGCCTGTGCAAATCCAGGTGATCCAACCCTTTTCTAACGTTCTAGCAAAAGCGAGCAGCGATATATCGCGCCCCAAATGTTATGCGACGCCTGTCAGTTTCAGAAAAGTTTTTATTGCGAGCTGCGTAATCGCCAGGAGACTGCCTGTGCAAATGGAGGCTGTCGAACCCTGTTATAATGCTGCAGCGAGAGCGCGCAGTGATATATAGTTCCCCAAGAGTTATGCGACGCGTGTCAGTTTCAGAAAAGGCTTTATTGCGAGCAGCGTAAACGTCAGGAGACTGCCTGTGCAAATCAAGGCGATCCAACCCTTTTCTAGTGCTGCAGCGAGAGCGCGCAGCGATATATAGTGCCCCAAGAGTTATGCGACGCGTGTCAGTTTCAGAAAAGTTTCTATTGCGAGCAGCGTAATCGTCAGGAGACTGCCTGTGCAAATCGAGGCGATCGAACTTTTTTATAATGCTGCAGCGAGAGCGCGTAGCGATATATAGTGCCCCAAGAGTTATGCGACGCGTGTCAGCTTCAGAAAAGGCTTTATTGCGAGCAGCGTAATCGTCAGGAGACTGCCTCTGCAAATCAAGTCGATCGAACCCTTTTATAATGCTGCAGCGAGAGCCCGTAGCGATATATAGTGCCCCAAGAGTTATGCGACGTGTGTCAGCTTCGGAAAAGGCTTTATTGCGAGCAGCGTAACCGTCAGGAGACTGCCTGTGCAAATCAAGGCGATCCAACCCTTTTCTAGTGCTGCAGCGAGAGTGCTCAGTAATATATAGTGCCCCAAGAGTTATGCGACGCGTGTCAGTTTCAGAAAACTCTTTATTGCGAGCAGCATAATCTTCAGGAGATTGCCTGTGCAAATCAAGGCGATCCAACTCTTTCTAGTGCTGCAGCGAGAGCGAGCAGCAATATATCGCGCCCCAAATGCTATGCGACGCGTGTCAGTTTAAGAAAAATCTTTATTGCGAGCAGCGTAATCGTCAGAAGACTGCCTGTGCAAATAAAGGCGATCCAACCTCTTTCTAGTTCTGCAGCGAGAGCACGCACCCATATATAGCCCCCCGAGTGTTATGCGACGCGTGTCAGTTTCAGAAAAGTTTTTATTGCGAGCTGCGTAATCGTCAGGAGACTGCCTGTGCAAATGGAGGCGATCGAACCCTGTTATAATGTTGCAGCGAGAGCGCGTAGCGATAAATAGTGCCCCAAGAGTTATGTGACGCGTGTCAGCTTCAGGAAAGGCTTTATTGCGAGCAGCGTAAACGTCAGCAGACTGCCTGTGCAAATCAAGGCGATCCAGCCCTTTTCTAGTGCTACAGCGAGAGCGCGCAGCGATATATAGTGCCCCAAGAGTTATGCAACGCGTGTCAGTTTCAGAAAAGTTTTTATTGCGAGCAGCGTAATCGTCAGGAGACTGCCTGTGCAAATCGAGGCGATCGAACCTATTCATAATGCTGCAGCGAGAGCGCGTAGCGATATATATTGCCCCAAGAGTTATGCGACGCGTGTCAGCTTCAGAAAAGGCTTTATTGCGAGCAGCGCAATCGTCAGGAGACTGCGTGTGCAAATCAAGGCGAGCCAACCCTTTTCTAGTGCTGCAGCGAGAGCGCGCAGTAATATATAGTTCCCCAAGAGTTATGCGACGCGTTTCAGTTTCAGAAAAGTCTTTATTGCGAGCAGCGTAATCGTCAGGAGACTGCCTGTGCAAATCAAGGCAATCCAACCCTTTTCTAGTGCTGCAGCGAGAGCACGCAGCGATATATAGTGCCCCAAGAGTTATGCGACGCGTGTCAGTTTCAGAAAAGTTTTTTTTGCGAGCAGCGTAATCGTCAGGAGACTGCCTGTGCAAATCCAGGTGATCCAACCCTTTTCTAACGTTCTAGCAAAAGCGAGCAGCGATATATCGCGCCCCAAATGTTATGCGACGCGTGTCAGTTTCAGAAAAGTTTTTATTGCGAGCTGCGTAATCGCCAGGAGACTGCCTGTGCAAATGGAGGCTGTCGAACCCTGTTATAATGCTGCAGCGAGAGCGCGCAGTGATATATAGTTCCCCAAGAGTTATGCGACGCGTGTCAGTTTCAGAAAAGGCTTTATTGCGAGCAGCGTAAACGTCAGGAGACTGCCTGTGCAAATCAAGGCGATCCAACCCTTTTCTAGTGCTGCAGCGAGAGCGCGCAGCGATATATAGTGCCCCAAGAGTTATGCGACGCGTGTCAGTTTCAGAAAAGTTTCTATTGCGAGCAGCGTAATCGTCAGGAGACTGCCTGTGCAAATCGAGGCGATCGAACTTTTTTATAATGCTGCAGCGAGAGCGCGTAGCGATATATAGTGCCCCAAGAGTTATGCGACGCGTGTCAGCTTCAGAAAAGGCTTTATTGCGAGCAGCGTAATCGTCAGGAGACTGCCTCTGCAAATCAAGTCGATCGAACCCTTTTATAATGCTGCAGCGAGAGCCCGTAGCGATATATAGTGCCCCAAGAGTTATGCGATGTGTGTCAGCTTCGGAAAAGGCTTTATTGCGAGCAGCGTAACCGTCAGGAGACTGCCTGTGCAAATCAAGGCGATCCAACCCTTTTCTAGTGCTGCAGCGAGAGTGCTCAGTAATATATAGTGCCCCAAGAGTTATGCGACGCGTGTCAGTTTCAGAAAACTCTTTATTGCGAGCAGCATAATCTTCAGGAGATTGCCTGTGCAAATCAAGGCGATCCAACTCTTTCTAGTGCTGCAGCGAGAGCGAGCAGCAATATATCGCGCCCCAAATGCTATGCGACGCGTGTCAGTTTAAGAAAAATCTTTATTGCGAGCAGCGTAATCGTCAGAAGACTGCCTGTGCAAATAAAGGCGATCCAACCTCTTTCTAGTTCTGCAGCGAGAGCACGCACCCATATATAGCCCCCCGAGTGTTATACGACGCGTGTCAGTTTCAGAAAAGTTTTTATTGCGAGCTGCGTAATCGTCAGGAGACTGCCTGTGCAAATGGAGGCGATCGAACCCTGTTATAATGCTGCAGCGAGAGCGCGTAGCGATAAATAGTGCCCCAAGAGTTATGTGACGCGTGTCAGCTTCAGGAAAGGCTTTATTGCGAGCAGCGTAAACGTCAGCAGACTGCCTGTGCAAATCAAGGCGATCCAGCCCTTTTCTAGTGCTACAGCGAGAGCGCGCAGCGATATATAGTGCCCCAAGAGTTATGCAACGCGTGTCAGTTTCAGAAAAGTTTTTATTGCGAGCAGCGTAATCGTCAGGAGACTGCCTGTGCAAATCGAGGCGATCGAACCTATTTATAATGCTGCAGCGAGAGCGCGTAGCGATATATATTGCCCCAAGAGTTATGCGACGCGTGTCAGCTTCAGAAAAGGCTTTATTGCGAGCAGCGCAATCGTCAGGAGACTTCGTGTGCAAATCAAGGCGAGCCAACCCTTTTCTAGTGCTGCAGAGAGAGCGCGCAGTGATATATAGTTCCCCAAGAGTTATGCGACGCGTTTCAGTTTCAGAAAAGGCTTTATTGCGAGCAGCGTAACCGTCAGGAGACTGCCTGTGCAAATCAATGCGATCCAACCCTTTTCTAGTGCTGCAGCGAGAGTGCTCAGTGATGTATAATGCCCCAAGAAGTATGCGACGCGTGTAAGTTTCAGAAAAGGCTTTATTGCGAGCAGCATAAACGTCAGGAGACTGCCTGTGCAAATCAAGGCGATCCAACCCTTTTCTAGTGCTGCAGCGAGAGCGCGCATCGATATATAGTGCCCCACGAGTTATGCGACGCGTGTCAGTCTCAGAAAAGTTTTTATTGCGAGCAGCGTAATCGTCAAGAGACTGCCTGTGCAAATCGAGGCGATCGAATCTTTTTATAATGCTGCAGCGAGAGCGCGTAGCGATATATAGTGCCCCAAGAGTTATGCGACGCGTGTCAGCTTCAGAAAAAGCTTTATTGCGAGCAGCGTAATCGTCAGGAGACTGCGTGTGCAAATCAAGGCGATAGAACCCTTTTCTAGTGCTGCAGCGAGAGCGCGCAGTGATATATGGTGCCCCAATAGTTATGCGACGCGTGTCAGTTTCAGAAAACTCTTTATTGCGAGCAGCATAATCTTCAGGAGATTGCCTGTGCAAATCAAGGCGATCCAACTCTTTCTAGTGCTGCAGCGAGAGCGAGCAGCAATATATCGCGCCCCAAATGGTATGCGACGCGTGTCAGTGTCAGAAAAGTCTTTATTGCGAGCTGCGTGATCGTCAAGAGACTGCCTGTGCAAATCAATGCGATCCAACACTTTTCTAGTGCTGCAGCGAGAGCGTGCAGCGATATATAGTGCCCCAAGAGTTATGCGACGCGTGTCAGTTTCAGAAAAGGCTTTATAGCGAGCAGCGTAATCGTCAGGAGACTGCCTGTGCAAATCAAGGCGATCCAACCCTTTTCTAGTGCTGCAGCGAGAGCACGCAGCGATATATAGTGCCCCAAGAGTTATGCGACGCGTGTCAGTTTCAGAAAAGTTTTTTTTGCGAGCAGCGTAATCGTCGGGAGACTGCCTGTGCAAATCGAGGTGATCCAACCCATTTCTAACGTTCTAGCGAGAGCGAGCAGCGATATATCGCGCCCCAAATGTTATGCGACGCGTGTCAATTTCAGAAAAGTCTTTACTAAGAGCAGCGTAATCGTCAGCAGACTGCCTGTGCAAATAAAGGCGATCCAACCTCTTTCTAGTGCTGCAGCGAGAGCGCGCAGCCATATATAGCCATCCGAGTGTTATGGGACGGGTGTCAGTTTCAGAAAAGTTTTTATTGCGAGCAGCATAATCGTCAGGAAACTGCCTGTGCAAATCGAGGCGATCGAACCCTTTTATAATGCTGCAGTGAGAGCGCGTAGCGATATATAGTGCCCCAAGAGTTATGTGACGCCTGTCAGCTTCCGAAAAGGCTTTATTGCGAGCAGCTTAAACGTCAGGAGACTGCCTGTGCAAATCTAGGCGATCCAACCCTTCTCTAGTGGTACAGCGAGAGCGCGCAGTGATACATAGTGCCCCAAGAGTTATGCGACGCGTGTAAGTTTCAGAAAAGGCTTTATAGCGAGCAGCGTAATCGTCAGGAAACTGCCTTTGCAAATCAAGGCGATCACACCCTTTTCTATTGCTGGAGGGAGAGCGCGCAGCGATATATAGTGCCCCAGGAGTTATGCGACGCGTGTAAGTTTCAGAAAAGGCTTTATTGCGAGCAGCGTAAACGTCAGGAGACTGCCTGTGCAAATTAAGGCGATCCAACCCTTTTCTAGTGTTGCAGCGAGAGCGCGCAGCGATATATAGTGCCCCAAGAATTATGCGACGCGTGTCAGTTTCAGAAAATTCTTTATTGCGAGCAGCATAATCGTCGGGAGGTTGCCTGTGCAAATCAAAGCGATCCAACCCTTTTCTAGTGTTGCAGCGAGAGCGCGCAGCGATATATAGTGCCCCAAGAATTATGCGACGCGTGTCAGTTTCAGAAAATTCTTTATTGCGAGCAGCATAATCGTCGGGAGATTGCCTGTGCAAATCAAGGCGATCCAACCCTTTTCTAGTGCTGCAGCGAGCGCGCGCAGCGATATATAGTGTCCAAGAGTTATGCGACGCGTGTCAGTTTCAGAAAAGTTTTTATTGCGAGCAGCGTAATCGTCAGGAGACTGCCTGTGCAAATCGAGGTGATCCAACCCTTTTCCAACGTTGTAGCGAGAGCGAGCAGCGATATATAGTGCCCCAAGAAGTATGCGACGCGTGTAAGTTTTAGAAAAGGCTTTATGGCGAGCAGCGTAAACGTCAGGAGACTGCCTGTGCAAATCAATGCGATCCAACCCTTTTCTAGTGCTGCAGCGAGAGCGCGCATCGATATATAGTGCCCCACGAGTTATGCGACGCGTGTCAGTCTCAGAAAAGTTTTTATTGCGAGCAGCGTAATCGTCAAGAGACTGCCTGTGCAAATCGAGGCGATCGAACCCTTTTATAATGCTGCAGCGAGAGCGCGTAGCGATATATCGTGCCCCAAGAGTTATGCGACGCGTGTCAGCTTCAGAAAAGGCTTTATTGCGAGCAGCGTAATCGTCAGGAGACTGCGTGTGCAAATCAAGGCGATCCAACCCTTTTCTAGTGCTGCAGCGAGAGCGCGCAGCGATATATGGTGCCGCAAGAGTTATGCGATGCGTGTCAGTTTCAGAAAAGTCTTTATTGCGAGCTGCGTGATCGTCAAGAGACTGCCTGTGCAAATCAAGGCGATCCAACACTTTTCTAGTGCTGCAGCGAGAGCGCACAGCGATATATAGTGCCCCAAGAGTTATGCGACGCGTGTCAGTTTCAGAAAAGGCTTTATTGCGAGCAGCTTAATCGCTAGGAGACTGCCTGTGCAAATCAAGGCGATCCAACTCTTTTCTAGTGCTGCAGCGAGAGCGCGCAGCGATATATATGCCCCAAGTGTTATGCGACGCGTGTCAGTTTCAGAAAAGTCTTTATTGCGAGCAGCGTAATCGTCAGGAGACTGCCTGTGCAAATCAAGGCAATCCAACCATTTTCTAGTGCTGCAGCTAGAGCGTGCAGAGATATATCGCCCCCCAAATGTTATGCGAAGCGTGTCAGTTTCAGAAAAGCCTTTATTGCTAGCAGCGTAATCGCCAGGAGACTGCGTGTGCAAATCATGGCGATCCAACCCTTTTCTAGTCCTGCAGCGAGAGCGCGCAGCGATATATAGTGCCCCAGGAGTTATGCGACGCGTGTCAGTTTTAGAAAAGGCTTTATTGCGAGCAGCGTAATCGCCAGGAGACTGCCTGTGCAAATCTAGGCGATCCAACCCTTTTCCAGTGCTGCAGGGAGAGCGCGCAGCGATATATAGTGCCCAAAGAGTTATGCGACGCGTGTCAGTTTCAGAAAACTCTTTATTGCGAGCAGCATAATCTTCAGGAGATTGCCTGTGCTAATCAAGGCGATCCAACTCTTTCTAGTGCTGCATCGAGAGCGAGCAGCAATATATCGCGCCCCAAATGGTATGCGACGCGTGTCAGTTTCAGAAAAGTCTTTATTGCGAGCAGCGTAATCGTCAGGAGACTGCCTGTGCAAATAAAGGCGATCCAACCTCTTCCTAGTGCTGCAGCGAGAGCGCGCACCCATATATAGCCCCCCGAGTGTTATGCGACGCGTGTCAGTTTCAGAAAAGTTTTTATTGCGAGCAGCGTAATCGTCAGGAGACTGCCTGTGCAAATGGAGGCGATCGAACCCTGTTACAATGCTGCAGCGAGAGCGCGTAGCGATAAATAGCGCCCCAAGTGTTATGTGACGCGTGTCAGCTTCAGGAAAGCCTTTACTGCGATCAGCGTAAACGTCAGGAGACTGCCTGTGCAAATCAAGGCGATCCAGCCCTTTTCTAGTGCTGCAGCGAGAGCGCGCAGTGATATATAGTGCCCCAAGAATTATGCGACGCGTGTAAGTCTCAGAAACGGCTTTATTGCGAGCAGCGTAAACGTCAGGAGACTGCCTGTGCAAATCAAGGCGATCCAACACTTTTCTAGTGCTGCAGAGAGAGCGCGCAGCGATATATAGTGCCCCAAGAGTTATGCGACGCGTGTCAGTTTCAGAAAAGTTTTTATTGCGAGCAGCGTAATCGTCAGGAGACTGCCTGTGCAAATCGAGGCGATCGAACCTATTTATAATGCTGCAGCGAGAGCACGTAGCGATATATATTGCCCCAAGAGTTTTGCGACGCGTGTCAGCTTCAGAAAAGGCTTTATTGCGAGCAGCGCAATCGTCAGGAGACTGCGTGTGCAAATCAAGGCGAGCCAACCCTTTTCTAGTGCTGCACCGAGAGCGCGCAGTGATATATAGTTCCCCAAGAGTTATGCGACGCGTGTCAGTTTCAGAAAAGGCTTTATTGCGAGCAGCGTAATCGTCAGGAGACTGCCTGTGCAAATCAAGGCGATCCAACACTTTTCTCGTGCTGCAGCGAGAGCGCGCAGCAATGTATAGTGCCCCAAGAGTTATGCGACGCGTGTCAGTTTCAGAAAAGTTTCTATTGCGAGCAGCGTAATCGTCAGGAGACTGCCTGTGCAAATCGAGGTGATCCAACCCTTTTCCAACGTTGTAGCGAGAGCGAGCAGCGATATATAGTGCCCCAAGAGTTATGCGACGCGTGTCAGTTTCAGAAAAGTTTTATTGCGAGCTGCGTAATCGTCAGGAGACTGCCTGTGCAAATGGAGGCGATCGAACCCTGTTACAATGCTGCAGCGAGAGGGCGTAGCGATAAATAGTGCCCCAAGTGTTATGTGACGCGTGTCAGCTTCAGGAAAGGCTTTATTGCGAGCAGCGTAAACGTCAGGAGACTGCCTGTGCAAATCAAGGCGATCCAGCCCTTTTCTAGTGCTGCAGCGAGAGCGCGCAGTGATATATAGTGCCCCAAGAATTATGCGACGCGTGTAAGTCTCAGAAACGGCTTTATTGCGAGCAGCGTAAACGTCAGGAGACTGCCTGTGCAAATCAAGGCGATCGAACCTATTTATAATGCTGCAGCGAGAGCGCGTAGCGATATATATTGCCCCAAGAGTTATGCGACGCGTGTCAGCTTCAGAAAAGGCTTTATTGCGAGCAGCGCAATCGTCAGGAGACTGCGTGTGCAAATCAAGGCGAGCCA
The DNA here is from genome assembly GCF_023375885.2 of Dermacentor andersoni. Classification (NCBI taxonomy): domain Eukaryota; kingdom Metazoa; phylum Arthropoda; class Arachnida; order Ixodida; family Ixodidae; genus Dermacentor; species Dermacentor andersoni. Next base: position 93,822,023 of record NC_092819.1, on the reverse strand, counting down.
ACCCATTTCTAGTGCTGCAGCGAGAGCGCGCAGTGATATATAGTTCCCCAAGAGTTATGCGACGCGTGTCAGTTTCAGAAAAGGCTTTATTGCGAGCAGCGTAATCGTCAGGAGACTGCCTGTGCAAATCAAGGCGATCCAACACTTTTCTCGTGCTGCAGCGAGAGCGCGCAGCAATGTATAGTGCCCCAAGAGTTATTCGACGCGTCAGTTTCAGAAAAGTTTCTATTGCGAGCAGCTTAATCGTCAGGAGACTGCCTGTGCAAATAAAGGCGATCCAACCTCTTTCTAGTGCTGCAGCGAGAGCGCGCACCCATATATAGCACCCCGAGTGTTATGCGACGCGTGCCAGTTTCAGAAAAGTTTTTATTGCGAGTAGCGTAATCGTCAGGAGACTGCCTGTGCAAATCGAGGCGATCGAACCTATTTATAATGCTGCAGCGAGAGCGCGTAGCGATATATATTGCCCCAAGAGTTTTGCGACGCGTGTCAGCTTCAGAAAAGGCTTTATTGCGAGCAGCGCAATCGTCAGGAGACTGCGTGTGCAAATCTAGGCGAGCCAACCCTTTTCTAGTGCTGCACCGAGAGCGCGCAGTGATATATAGTTCCCCAAGAGTTATGCGACGCGTGTCAGTTTCAGAAAAGGCTTTATTGCGAGCAGCGTAATCGTCAGGAGACTGCCTGTGCAAATCAAGGCGATCCAACACTTTTCTCGTGCTGCAGCGAGAGCGCGCAGCAATGTATAGTGCCCCAAGAGTTATGCGACGCGTGTCAGTTTCAGAAAAGTTTCTATTGCGAGCAGCGTAATCGTCAGGAGGCTGCCTGTGCAAATCGAGGTGATCCAACCCTTTTCCAACGTTGTAGCGAGAGCGAGCAGCGATATATAGTGCCCCAAGAGTTATGCGACGCGTGTCAGTTTCAGAACAGTCTTTATTGCGAGCTGCGTAATCGTCAGGAGACTGCCTGTGCAAATGGAGGCGATCGAACCCTGTTACAATGCTGCAGCGAGAGGGCGTAGCGGTAAATAGTGCCCCAAGTGTTATGTGACGCGTGTCAGCTTCAGGAAAGGCTTTATTGCGAGCAGCGTAAACGTCAGGAGACCGCCTGTGCAAATCAAGGCGATCCAACCCTTTTCTAGTGCTGCAGCGAGAGCGCGCATCGATATATAGTGCCCCATGAGTTATGCGACGCGTGTCAGTCTCAGAAAAGTTTTTATTGCGAGCAGCGTAATCGTCAGGAGACTGCGTGTGCAAATCAAGGCGATCCAACCCTTTTCTAGTGCTGCAGCGAGAGCGCGCATTGATATACGGTGCCCCAATACTTATGCGACGCGTGTCAGTTTCAGAAAACTCTTTATTGCGAGCAGCATAATCTTCAGGAGATTGCCTGTGCAAATCAAGGCGATCCAACTCTTTCTAGTGCTGCAGCGAGAGCGAGCAGCAATATATCGCGCCCCAAATGGTATGCGACGCGTGTCAGTGTCAGAAAAGTCTTTATTGCGAGCTGCGTGATCGTCAAGAGACTGCCTGTGCAAATCAAGGCGATCCAACACTTTTCTAGTGCTGCAGCGAGAGCGCGCAGCGATAGATAGTGCCCCAAGAGTTATGCGACGCGTGTCAGTTTCAGAAAGGCTTTATTGCGAGCAGCTTAATGGCTAGGAGGCTGCGTGTGCAAATCAAGGCGATCCAACTCTTTTCTAGTGCTGCAGCGAGAGCGCGCAGCGATATATAGTGCCCCAAGAGTTACGCGACGCGTGTCAGTTTCAGAAACGTCTTTATTGCGAGCAGCGTAATCGTCAGGAGACTGCCTGTGCAAATCAAGGCAATCCAACCATTTTCTAGTGCTGCAGCGAGAGCCCGTAGCGATATATAGTGCCCCAAGAGTTATGCGACGTGTGTCAGCTTCGGAAAAGGCTTTATTGCGAGCAGCGTAACCGTCAGGAGACTGCCTGTGCAAATGGAGGAGATCGAACCCTGTTATAATGCTGCAGCGAGAGCGCGTAGCGATATATAGTGCCCCAAGAGTTATGTGACGCGTGTCAGCTTCAGGAAAGGCTTTATTGCGAGCAGCGTAAACGTCAGGAAAATACCTGTGCAAATCAAGGCAATCTAACCCGCTTCTAGTGCTGCAGCGAGAGCGCGCAGTGATATATAGTGCCCCAAGAAGTTTGCGACGCGTGTCAGTTTCAGAAAAGTCTTTATTGCGAGCAGCGTAATCGTCAGGAGACTGCCTGCGCAAATCAAGGCGACCCAACCATTTTCTAGTGCTGCAGCGAGAGCGCGCAGCGATATATGGTGGCCCAAGAGTTATGCAACGCGTGTCAGTTTCAGAAAAGTCTTTATTGCGAGCTGCGTGATCGTCAAGAGACTGCCTGTGCAAATCAATGCGATCCAACACTTTTCTAGTGCTGCAGCGAGAGCGTGCAGCGATATATAGTGCCCCAAGAGTTATGCGACGCGTGTCAGTTTCAGAAAAGGCTTTATAGCGAGCAGCGTAATCGTCAGGAGACTGCCTGTGCAAATCAAGGCGATCCAACCCTTTTCTAGTGCTGCAGCGAGAGCACGCAGCGATATATAGTGCCCCAAGAGTTATGCGACGCGTGTCAGTTTCAGAAAAGTTTTTTTTTGCGAGCAGCGTAATCGTCGGGAGACTGCCTGTGCAAATCGAGGTGATCCAACCCTTTTCTAACGTTCTAGCGAGAGCGAGCAGCGATATATCGCGCCCCAAATGTTATGCGACGGGTGTCAATTTCAGAAAAGTCTTTACTAAGAGCAGCGTAATCGTCAGCAGACTGCCTGTGCAAATAAAGGCGATCCAACCTCTTTCTAGTGCTGCAGCGAGAGCGCGCAGCCATATATAGCCATCCGAGTGTTATGGGACGCGTGTCAGTTTCAGAAAAGTTTTTATTGCGAGCAGCATAATCGTCAGGAAACAGCCTGTGCAAATCGAGGCGATCGAACCCTTTTATAATGCTGCAGTGAGAGCGCGTAGCGATATATAGTGCCCCAAGAGTTATGTGACGCCTGTCAGCTTCCGAAAAGGCTTTATTGCGAGCAGCGTAAACGTCAGGAGACTGCCTGTGCAAATCAAGGCGATCCAACCCTTTTCTAGTGGTGCAGCGAGAGCGCGCAGTGATACATAGTGCCCCAAGAATTATGCGACGCGTGTCAGTTTCAGAAAATTCTTTATTGCGAGCAGCATAATCGTCGGGAGATTGCCTGTGCAAATCAAGGCGATCCAACCCTTTTCTAGTGCTGCAGCGAGCGCGCGCAGCGATATATAGTGTCCAAGAGTTATGCGACGCGTGACAGTTTCAGAAAAGTTTTTATTGCGAGCAGCGTAATCGTCAGGAGACTGCCTGTGCAAATCGAGGTGATCCAACCCTTTTCTAACGTTGTAGCGAGAGCGAGCAGCGATATATCGCGCCCGAAATGTTATGCGACGCGTGTTAGTTTCAGAAAAGTTTTTACTAAGAGCAGCGTAATCGTCAGGAGAATGCCCGTGCAAATAAAGGCGATCCAACCTCTTTCTAGTGCTGCAGCGAGAGCGCGCAGCCATATATAGCCCCCGAGTGTTATGCGATGCGTGGCAGTTTCAGAAAAGTTTTTATTGCGAGCAGCGTAATCGTCAGGAGACTGCCTGTGCGAATCGAGGCGATCGAACCCTTTTATAATGCTGCAGCGAGAGTCCGTAGCGATATATAGTGCCCCAAGAGTTATGCGACGTGTGTCAGCTTCGGAAAAGGCTTTATTGCGAGCAGCGTAACCGTCAGGAGACTGCCTGTGCAAATCAATGCGATCCAACCCTTTTCTAGTGCTGCAGCGAGAGTGCTCAGTGATATATAATGCCCCAAGAAGTATGCGACGCGTGTAAGTTTCAGAAAAGGCTTTATTGCGAGCAGCGTAAACGTCAGGAGACTGCCTGTGCAAATCAAGGCGATCCACCCCTTTTCTAGTGCTAGCAGCGAGAGCGCGCATCGATATATAGTGCCCCACGAGTTATGCGACGCGTGTCAGTTTCAGAAAAGTTTTTATTGCAAGCAGCATAATCGTCAGGAAACTGCCTGTGCAAATCGAGGCGATCGAAGTCTTTTATAATGCTGCAGTGAGAGCGCGTAGCGATATATAGTGCCCCAAGAGTTATGTGACACCTGTCAGCTTCAGAAAAGGCTTTATTGCGAGCAGCGTAAACGTCAGGAGACTGCCTGTGCAAATCAAGGCGATCCAAGCCTTTTCTAGTGGTGCAGCGAGAGCGCGCAGTGATATATAGTGCCCCAAGGGTTATGCGACGCGTGTAAGTTTCAGAAAAGGCTTTATTGCGAGCAGCGTAATCGTCAGGAGACTGCCTGTGCAAATCAAGGCGATCCAACACTTTTCTCGTGCTGCAGCGAGAGCGCGCAGCAATGTATAGTGCCCCAAGAGTTACGCGACGCGTGTCAGTTTCAGAAAAGTTTCTATTGCGAGCAGCGTAATCGTCAGGAGGCTGCCTGTGCAAATCGAGGTGATCCAACCCTTTTCCAACGTTGTAGCGAGAGCGAGCAGCGATATATAGTGCCCCAAGAGTTATGCGACGCGTGTCAGTTTCAGAACAGTCTTTTTTGCGAGCTGCGTAATCGTCAGGAGACTGCCTGTGCAAATGGAGGCGATCGAACCCTGTTACAATGCTGCAGCGAGAGGGCGTAGCGGTAAATAGTGCCCCAAGTGTTATGTGACGCGTGTCAGCTTCAGGAAAGGCTTTATTGCGAGCAGCGTAAACGTCAGGAGACTGCCTGTGCAAATCAAGGCGATCCAACCCTTTTCTAGTGCTGCAGCGAGAGCGCGCATCGATATATAGTGCCCCACGAGTTATGCGACGCGTGTCAGTCTCAGAAAAGTTTTTATTGCGAGCAGCATAATCTTCAGGAGATTGCCTGTGCAAATCAAGGCGATCCAACTCTTTCTAGTGCTGCAGCGAGAGCGAGCAGCAATATATCGCGCCCCAAATGGTATGCGACGCGTGTCAGTGTCAGAAAAGTCTTTATTGCGAGCTGCGTGATCGTCAAGAGACTGCCTGTGCAAATCAAGGCGACCCAACCATTTTCTAGTGCTGCAGCGAGAGCGCGCAGCGATATATAGTGCCCCAAGAGTTACGCGACGCGTGTCAGTTTCAGAAAAGTCTTTATTGCGAGCAGCGTAATCGTCAGGAGACTGCCTGTGCAAATCAAGGCAATCCAACCATTTTCTAGTGCTGCAGCGAGAGCCCGTAGCGATATATAGTGCCCCAAGAGTTATGCGACGTGTGTCAGCTTCGGAAAAGGCTTTATTGCGAGCAGCGTAACCGTCAGGAGACTGCCTGTGCAAATGGAGGAGATCGAACCCTGTTATAATGCTGCAGCGAGAGCGCGTAGCGATATATAGTGCCCCAAGAAGTTTGCGACGCGTGTCAGTTTCAGAAAAGTCTTTATTGCGAGCAGCGTAATCGTCAGGAGACTGCCTGTGCAAATCAAGGCGACCCAACCATTTTCTAGTGCTGCAGCGAGAGCGCGCAGCGATATATGGTGGCCCAAGAGTTATGCAACGCGTGTCAGTTTCAGAAAAGTCTTTATTGCGAGCTGCGTGATCGTCAAGAGACTGCCTGTGCAAATCAATGCGATCCAACACTTTTCTAGTGCTGCAGCGAGAGCGTGCAGCGATATATAGTGCCCCAAGAGTTATGCGACGCGTGTCAGTTTCAGAAAAGGCTTTATAGCGAGCAGCGTAATCGTCAGGAGACTGCCTGTGCAAATCAAGGCGATCCAACCCTTTTCTCGTGCTGCAGCGAGAGCGCGCAGCAATGTATAGTGCCCCAAGAGTTATGCGACGCGTGTCAGTTTCAGAAAAGCTTCTATTGCGAGCAGCGTAATCGTCAGGAGACTGCCTGTGCAAATCGAGGTGATCCAACCCTTTTCCAACGTTTTAGCGAGAGCGAGCAGCGATATATAGTGCCCCAAGAGTTATGCGACGCGTGTCAGTTTCAGAAAAGTCTTTATTGCGAGCTGCGTAATCGTCAGGAGACTGCCTGTGCAAATGGAGGCGATCGAACCCTGTTACAATGCTGCAGCGAGAGGGCGTAGCGATAAATAGTGCCCCAAGTGTTATGTGACGCGTGTCAGCTTCAGGAAAGGCTTTATTGCGAGCAGCGTAAACGTCAGGAGACTGCCTGTGCAAATCAAGGCGATCCAGCCCTTTTCTAGTGCTGCAGCGAGAGCGCGCAGTGATATATAGTGCCCCAAGAATTATGCGACGCGTGTAAGTCTCAGAAACGGCTTTATTGCGAGCAGCGTAAACGTCAGGAGACTGCCTGTGCAAATCAAGGCGATCGAACCTATTTATAATGCTGCAGCGAGAGCGCGTAGCGATATATATTGCCCCAAGAGTTATGCGACGCGTGTCAGCTTCAGAAAAGGCTTTATTGCGAGCAGCGCAATCGTCAGGAGACTGCGTGTGCAAATCAAGGCGAGCCAACCCATTTCTAGTGCTGCAGCGAGAGCGCGCAGTGATATATAGTTCCCCAAGAGTTATGCGACGCGTGTCAGTTTCAGAAAAGGCTTTATTGCGAGCAGCGTAATCGTCAGGAGACCGCCTGTGCAAATCAAGGCGATCCAACACTTTTCTCGTGCTGCAGCGAGAGCGCGCAGCAATGTATAGTGCCCCAAGAGTTATTCGACGCGTCAGTTTCAGAAAAGTTTCTATTGCGAGCAGCTTAATCGTCAGGAGACTGCCTGTGCAAATAAAGGCGATCCAACCTCTTTCTAGTGCTGCAGCGAGAGCGCGCACCCATATATAGCCCCCCGAGTGTTATGCGACGCGTGTCAGTTTCAGAAAAGTTTTTATTGCGAGCTGCGTAATCGTCAGGAGACTGCCTGTGCAAATGGAGGCGATCGAACCCTGTTACAATGCTGCAGCGAGAGCGCGTAGCGATAAATAGTGCCCCAAGTGTTATGTGACGCGTGTCAGCTTCAGGAAAGGCTTTATTGCGAGCAGCGTAAACGTCAGGAGACTGCCTGTGCAAATCAAGGCGATCCAGCCCTTTTCTAGTGCTGCAGCGAGAGCGCGCAGTGATATATAGTGCCCCAAGAATTATGCGACGCGTGTAAGTCTCAGAAACGGCTTTATTGCGAGCAGCGTAAACGTCAGGAGACTGCCTGTGCAAATCAAGGCGATCCAACACTTTTCTAGTGCTGCAGAGAGAGCGCGCAGCGATATATAGTGCCCCAAGAGTTATGCGACGCGTGTCAGTTTCAGAAAAGTTTTTATTGCGAGCAGCGTAATCGTCAGGAGACTGCCTGTGCAAATCGAGGCGATCGAACCTATTTATAATGCTGCAGCGAGAGCGCGTAGCGATATATATTGCCCCAAGAGTTATGCGACGCGTGTCAGCTTCAGAAAAGGCTTTATTGCGAGCAGCGCAATCGTCAGGAGACTGCGTGTGCAAATCAAGGCGAGCCAACCCTTTTCTAGTGCTGCAGCGAGAGCGCGCAGTGATATATAGTTCCCCAAGAGTTATGCGACGCGTGTCAGTTTCAGAAAAGGCTTTATTGCGAGCAGCGTAATCGTCAGGAGACTGCCTGTGCAAATCAATGCGATCCAACACTTTTCTAGTGCTGCAGAGAGAGCGCGCAGCAATATATAGTGCCCCAAGAGTTATGCGACGCGTGTCAGCTTCAGAAAAGGCTTTATTGCGAGCAGCGCAATCGTCAGGAGACTGCGTGTGCAAATGAAGGCGAGCCAACCCTTTTCTAGTGCTGCAGCGAGAGCGCGCAGTGATATATAGTTCCCCAAGAGTTATGCGACGCGTGTCAGTTTCAGAAAAGGCTTTATTGCGAGCAGCGTAATCGTCAGGAGACTGCCTGTGCAAATCAAGGCGATCCAACACTTTTCTCGTGCTGCAGCGAGAGCGCGCAGCAATGTATAGTGCCCCAAGAGTTACGCGACGCGTGTCAGTTTCAGAAAAGTTTCTATTGCGAGCAGCGTAATCGTCAGGAGGCTGCCTGTGCAAATCGAGGTGATCCAACCCTTTTCCAACGTTGTAGCGGGAGCGAGCAGCGATATATAGTGCCCCAAGAGTTATGCGACGCGTGTCAGTTTCAGAACAGTCTTTTTTGCGAGCTGCGTAATCGTCAGGAGACTGCCTGTGCAAATGGAGGCGATCGAACCCTGTTACAATGCTGCAGCGAGAGGGCGTAGCGGTAAATAGTGCCCCAAGTGTTATGTGACGCGTGTCAGCTTCAGGAAAGGCTTTATTGCGAGCAGCGTAAACGTCAGGAGACTGCCTGTGCAAATCAAGGCGATCCAACCCTTTTCTAGTGCTGCAGCGAGAGCGCGCATCGATATATAGTGCCCCACGAGTTATGCGACGCGTGTCAGTCTCAGAAAAGTTTTTATTGCGAGCAGCATAATCTTCAGGAGATTGCCTGTGCAAATCAAGGCGATCCAACTCTTTCTAGTGCTGCAGCGAGAGCGAGCAGCAATATATCGCGCCCCAAATGGTATGCGACGCGTGTCAGTGTCAGAAAAGTCTTTATTGCGAGCTGCGTGATCGTCAAGAGACTGCCTGTGCAAATCAAGGCGACCCAACCATTTTCTAGTGCTGCAGCGAGAGCGCGCAGCGATATATAGTGCCCCAAGAGTTACGCGACGCGTGTCAGTTTCAGAAAAGTCTTTATTGCGAGCAGCGTAATCGTCAGGAGACTGCCTGTGCAAATCAAGGCAATCCAACCATTTTCTAGTGCTGCAGCGAGAGCCCGTAGCGATATATAGTGCCCCAAGAGTTATGCGACGTGTGTCAGCTTCGGAAAAGGCTTTATTGCGAGCAGCGTAACCGTCAGGAGACTGCCTGTGCAAATGGAGGAGATCGAACCCTGTTATAATGCTGCAGCGAGAGCGCGTAGCGATATATAGTGCCCCAAGAGTTATGTGACGCGTGTCAGCTTCAGGAAAGGCTTTATTGCGAGCAGCGTAAACGTCAGGAAAATACCTGTGCAAATCAAGGCAATCTAACCCGCTTCTAGTGCTGCAGCGAGAGCGCGCAGTGATATATAGTGCCCCAAGAAGTTTGCGACGCGTGTCAGTTTCAGAAAAGTCTTTATTGCGAGCAGCGTAATCGTCAGGAGACTGCCTGTGCAAATCAAGGCGACCCAACCATTTTCTAGTGCTGCAGCGAGAGCGCGCAGCGATATATGGTGGCCCAAGAGTTATGCGACGCGTGTCAGTTTCAGAAAAGTCTTTATTGCGAGCTGCGTGATCGTCAAGAGACTGCCTGTGCAAATCAATGCGATCCAACACTTTTCTAGTGCTGCAGCGAGAGCGTGCAGCGATATATAGTGCCCCAAGAGTTATGCGACGCGTGTCAGTTTCAGAAAAGGCTTTATAGCGAGCAGCGTAATCGTCAGGAGACTGCCTGTGCAAATCAAGGCGATCCAACCCTTTTCTAGTGCTGCAGCGAGAGCACGCAGCGATATATAGTGCCCCAAGAGTTATGCGACGCGTGTCAGTTTCAGAAAAGTTTTTTTTGCGAGCAGCGTAATCGTCGGGAGACTGCCTGTGCAAATCGAGGTGATCCAACCCTTTTCTAACGTTCTAGCGAGAGCGAGCAGCGATATATCGCGCCGCAAATGTTATGCGACGGGTGTCAATTTCAGAAAAGTCTTTACTAAGAGCAGCGTAATCGTCAGCAGACTGCCTGTGCAAATAAAGGCGATCCAACCTCTTTCTAGTGCTGCAGCGAGAGCGCGCAGCCATATATAGCCATCCGAGTGTTATGGGACGCGTGTCAGTTTCAGAAAAGTTTTTATTGCGAGCAGCATAATCGTCAGGAAACAGCCTGTGCAAATCGAGGCGATCGAACCCTTTTATAATGCTGCAGTGAGAGCGCGTAGCGATATATAGTGCCCCAAGAGTTATGTGACGCCTGTCAGCTTCCGAAAAGGCTTTATTGCGAGCAGCGTAAACGTCAGGAGACTGCCTGTGCAAATCAAGGCGATCCAACCCTTTTCTAGTGGTGCAGCGAGAGCGCGCAGTGATACATAGTGCCCCAAGAGTTATGCGACGCGTGTAAGTTTCAGAAAAGGCTTTATAGCGAGCAGCGTAATCGTCAGGAGACTGCCTGTGCAAATCAAGGCGATCACACCCTTTTCTATTGCTGGAGCGAGAGCGCGCAGCGATATATAGTGCCCCAAGAATTATGCGACGCGTGTCAGTTTCAGAAAATTCTTTATTGCGAGCAGCATAATCGTCGGGAGATTGCCTGTGCAAATCAAGGCGATCCAACCCTTTTCTAGTGCTGCAGCGAGCGCGCGCAGCGATATATAGTGTCCAAGAGTTATGCGACGCGTGACAGTTTCAGAAAAGTTTTTATTGCGAGCAGCGTAATCGTCAGGAGACTGCCTGTGCAAATCGAGGTGATCCAACCCTTTTCTAACGTTGTAGCGAGAGCGAGCAGCGATATATCGTGCCCGAAATGTTATGCGACGCGTGTTAGTTTCAGAAAAGTTTTTACTAAGAGCAGCGTAATCGTCAGGAGAATGCCCGTGCAAATAAAGGCGATCCAACCTCTTTCTAGTGCTGCAGCGAGAGCGCGCAGCCATATATAGCCCCCGAGTGTTATGCGATGCGTGGCAGTTTCAGAAAAGTTTTTATTGCGAGCAGCGTAATCGTCAGGAGACTGCCTGTGCGAATCGAGGCGATCGAACCCTTTTATAATGCTGCAGCGAGAGCACGCAGTGATATATAGTGCCCTAAGCGTTATGCGACGCGTGTGTGTTTCAGCAAAGGCTTTATAGCGAGCAGCGTAAAGGTCAGGACACTGCCTGTGCAAATCAAGGCGATCGAACCTTTTTATAATGCTGCAGCGAGAGTCCGTAGCGATATATAGTGCCCCACGAGTTATGCGACGCGTGTCAGTCTCAGAAAAGTTTTTATTGCGAGCAGCTTAATCGCTAGGAGACTGCGTGTGCAAATCAAGGCGATCCAACTCTTTTCTAGTGCTGCAGCGAGAGCGCGCAGCGATATATAGTGCCCCAAGAGTTACGCGACGCGTGTCAGTTTGAGAAAAGTCTTTATTGCGAGCAGCGTAATCGTCAGGAGACTGCCTGTGCAAATCAAGGCAATCCAACCATTTTCTAGTGCTGCAGCGAGAGCCCGTAGCGATATATAGTGCCCCAAGAGTTATGCGACGTGTGTCAGCTTCGGAAAAGGCTTTATTGCGAGCAGCGTAACCGTCAGGAGACTGCCTGTGCAAATCAATGCGATCCAACCCTTTTCTAGTGCTGCAGCGAGAGTGCTCAGTGATATATAATGCCCCAAGAAGTATGCGACGCGTGTAAGTTTCAGAAAAGGCTTTATTGCGAGCAGCGTAAACGTCAGGAGACTGCCTGTGCAAATCAAGGCGATCCACCCCTTTTCTAGTGCTGCAGCGAGAGCGCGCATCGATATATAGTGCCCCACGAGTTATGCGACGTGTGTCAGTCTCAGAAAAGTTTTTATTGCGAGCAGCGTAATCGTCAAGAGACTGCCTGTGCAAATCGAGGCGATCGAACCTTTTTATAATGCTGCAGCGAGAGCGAGCAGCAATATATCGCGCCCCAAATGGTATGCGACGCGTGTCAGTGTCAGAAAAGTCTTTATTGCGAGCTGCGTGATCGTCAAGAGACTGCCTGTGCAAATGAAGGCGATCCAACACTTTTCTAGTGCTGCAGCGAGAGTGCGCAGCGATATATAGTGCCCCAAGAGTTATGCAACGCGTGTCAGTTTCAGAAAAGGCTTTATTGCGAGCAGCTTAATCGCTAGGAGACTGCCTGTGCAAATCAAGGCGATCCAACTCTTTTCTAGTGCTGCAGCGAGAGCGCGCAGCGATATATAGTGCCCCAAGAGTTACGCGACGCGTGTCAGTTTCAGAAAAGTCTTTATTGCGAGCAGCATAATCGTCAGGAGACTGCCTGTGCAAACCGAGGTGATCCAACCCTTTTCTAACGTTGTAGCGAGAGCGACGCGTGTTAGTTTCAGAAAAGTCCTTATTGCTAGCAGCGTAATCGCCAGGAGACTGCGTGTGCAAATCATGGCGATCCAACCCTTTTCCAGTGCTGCAGCAAGAGCGCGCAGCGATATATAGTGCCCAAAGAGTTATGCGACGCGTGTCAGTTTCAGAAAACTCTTTATTGCGAGCAGCATAATCTTCAGGGGATTGCCTGTGCAAATCAAGTCGATCCAACTCTTTCTAGTGCTGCAGCGAGAGCGAGCAGCAATATATCGCGCCCGAAATGGTATGCGACGTGTGTCAGTTTCAGAAAAGTCTTTATTGCGAGCAGCGTAATCGTCAGGAGACTGTCTGTGCAAATAAAGGCGATCCAACCTCTTTCTAGTGCTGCAGCGAGACCGCGCAGCCATATATAGCCCCCCGAGTGTTATGGGACGCGTGTCAGTTTCAGAAAAGTTTTTATTGCAAGCAGCATAATCGTCAGGAAACTGCCTGTGCAAATCGAGGCGATCGAAGCCTTTTATAATGCTGCAGTGAGAGCGCGTAGCGATATATAGTGCCCCAAGAGGCATGTGACACCTGTCAGCTTCAGAAAAGGCTTTATTGCGAGCAGCGTAAACGTCAGGAGACTGCCTGTGCAAATCAAGGCGATCCAACCCTTTTCTAGTGGTGCAGCGAGAGCGCGCAGTGATATATAGTGCCCCAAGAGTTATGCGACGCGTGTAAGTTTCAGAAAAGGCTTTATAGCTAGCAGCGTAATCGTCAGGAGACTGCCAGTGCAAATCAAGGTGATCACACCCTTTTCTATTGCTGGAGCGAGCGCGCGCAGCGATATATAGTGCCCCAGGAGTTATGCGACGCCTGTAAGTTTCAGAAAAGGCTTTATTGCGAGCAGCGTAAACGTCAGGAGACTGCCTGTGCAAATCAAGGCGATCCAACCCTTTTCTAGTGCTGCAGCGAGAGCGCGCAGCGATATATAGTGCCCCAAGAGTTATACGACGCGTGTCACCTTCAGAAAAGGCTTCATTGCGAGCTGCGTAATCGTCAGGAGACTGCGTGTGGAATTCAAGGCGCTCCAAGCTTTTTCCAGTGCTGCACCGAGAGCGCGCAGTGATATATAGTGCCCCAAGAGTTATGCGACGCGTGTCAGTTTCAGAAAAGTCTTTATTGCGAGCAGCGTAATCGTCAAGAGACTGCCTGTGCAAATCAAGCGATCTAACACTTTTCTACTGCTGCAGCGAGAGCGCGCAGCGATATATAGTGCCCCAAGGTTATGCGACGCGTGTCAGTTTCAGAAAAGGCTTTATTGCGAGCAGCTTAATCGCTAGGAGACTACCTGTGCAAATCAAGGCGATCCAACCCTTTTCTAGTGCTGCAGCGAGAGCGCGCAGTGATATATAATGCCCGAAGATTATGCGACGCGTGTCAGTTTCAGAAAAGTCTTTATTGCGAGCAGCGTAATCGCCAGGCGACTGCGTGTGCAAATCATGGCGATCCAACCCTTTTCTAGTCCTGAATGGAGAGCGCGCAGCGAAATATTTTGCCCCAAGACTTATGCGACGCGTGTCAGTTTCAGAAAGTGCTTCATTGCGAGCGGCGTAATCGCCAGGAGACTGCCTGTGCAAATCTAGGCGATCCAACCCTTTTCCAGCGCTGCAGCGAGAGCGCGCAGCGATATATGGTGCCCCAAGAGATATGCAACGCGTGTTAGTTTCAGAAAACTCTTTATTGCGAGCAGCATAATCGTCAGGAGACAGCCTGTGCAAATCAAGGCGATCCAACCCTTTTCTAGTGCTGCAGCGATAGCGCGCAGCGAGATATAGTGCCCCAAGAGTTATGCGACGCGTGTCAGCTTCAGAAAAGGCTTCATTGCGAGCAGCGTAATCGTCAGGAAACTGCCTGTGCAAATCGAGGCGATCGAACCCTTTTCTAGTGCTGCAGCGAGAGCGCGCAGTGATATATAGAGCCCCAAGAGTTATGCGACGCGTGTCAGTTTCAGAAAAGTCTTTGTTGCGAGCAGCGTAATCGTCAGGAGACATCCTGTGCAAATCATGGCGATCCAACCCTTTTCTAGTCCTGCAGCGAGAGCGCGCAGCGATATATAGTGCCCCAAGAGTTATGCGACGCGTGTCAGTTTCAGAAAAGGCTTTATTGCGAGCAGTGTAATCGCCAGGAGACTGCCTGTGCAAATCTAGGCGATCCAACCCTTTTCCAGTGCTGCAGCGAGAGTGCGCAGCGATATATATTGCCCCAAGAGTTATGCGACGCTTGTCAGTTTCAGAAAACTCTTTATTGGGAGCAGCATAATCGTCAGGAGACTGCCTGTGCAAATTAAGGCGATCCAACCCTTTTCTAGTGCTGCAGCGAGAGCGCGCAGCGATATATAGTGCCCCAAGAGTTATGCGACGCGTGTCAGTTTCAGAAAAGTCTTTATTGCGAGCAGCGTAATCGTCAGGAGACTGCCTGTGCAAATCAAGGCGATCCAACCCTTTTCTAGTGTTGCAGCGAGAGCGCGCAGCGATATATAGTGCCCCAAGAGGTATGCGACGCGTGTAAGTTTCAGAAAAGGCTTTATTGCGAGCACCGTAAACGTCAGGAGACTGCCGTTGCAAATCAAGGCGATCCAACCCTTTTCTAGTGCTGCAGTGAGAGCGCGCAGCGATATATAGTGCCCCATGAGTTATGCGACGCGTGTCAGTTTCAGAAAAGGCTTTATTGCGAGCAGCTTAATCGCTAGGAGACTGCCTGTGCAAATCGAGGCGATCGAACCTTTTTTTAATGCTGCAGCAAGAGCGCGTAGCGATTTATAGAGCCCCAAGAGTTATGCGACGCGTGTCAGTTTCAGAAAAGTCTTTATTGCGAGCAGCGTAATCGTCAGGAGACTGCCTGTGCAAATCAAGGCAATCCAACCATTTTCTAGTGCTGCAGCTAGAGCGTGCAGAGATATATCGCCCCCCAAATGTAATGCGAAGCGTGTCAGTTTCAGAAAAGCCTTTATTGCTAGCAGCGTAATCGCCAGGAGACTGCGTGTGCAAATCATGGCGATCCAACCCTTTTCTAGTCCTGCAGCGAGAGCGCGCAGCGATATATAGTGCCCCAAGAGTTATGCGACCCGTGTCAGTTTCAGAAAAGGCTTTATTGCGAGCAGCGTAATCGCCAGGAGACTGCCTGTGCAAATCTAGGCGATCCAACCCTTTTCCAGTGCTGCAGCGAGAGCGCGCAGCGATATATAGTGCCCAAAGAGTTATGCGACGCGTGTCAGTTTCAGAAAACTCTTTATTGCGAGCAGCATAATCTTCAGGAGATTGCCTGTGCAAATCAAGGCGATCCAACTCTTTCTAGTGCTGCAGCGAGAGCGAGCTGCAATATATCGCGCCCCAAATGGTATGCGACGCGTGTCAGTTTAAGAAAAATCTTTATTGCGAGCAGCGTAATCGTCAGAAGACTGCCTGTGCAAATAAAGGCGATCCAACCTCTTTCTAGTGCTGCAGCGAGAGCGCGCACCCATATACAGCCCCCCGAGTGTTATGCGACGCGTGTCAGTTTCAGAAAAGTTTTTATTGCGAGCTGCGTAATCGTCAGGAGACTGCCTGTGCAAGTGGAGGCGATCGAACCCTGTTATAATGCTGCAGCGAGAGCGCGTAGCGATAAATAGTGCCCCAAGAGTTACGTGACGCGTGTCAGCTTCAGGAAAGGCTTTATTGCGAGCAGCGTAAACGTCAGGAGACTGCCTGTGCAAATCAAGGCGATCCAGCCCTTTTCTAGTGCTGCAGCGAGAGCGCGCAGCGATATATAGTGCCCCAAGAGTTATGCGACGCCTGTCAGATTCAGAAAAGTTTTTATTGCGAGCAGCGTAATCGTCAGGAGACTGCCTGTGCAAATCGAGGCGATCGAACCTATTTATAATGCTGCAGCGAGAGCGCGTAGCGATATATATTGCCCCAAGAGTTATGCAACGCGTGTCAGCTTCAGAAAAGGCTTTATTGCGAGCAGCGCAATCGTCAGGAGACTGCGTGTGCAAATCGAGGCGAGCCAACCCTTTTCTAGTGCTGCAGCGAGAGCGCGCAGCGAAATATTGTGCCCCAAGACTTATGCGACGCGTGTCAGTTTCAGAAAGTGCTTCATTGCGAGCGGCGTAATCGCCAGGAGACTGCCTGTGCAAATCTAGGCGATCCAACCCTTTTCCAGCGCTGCAGCGAGAGCGCGCAGCGATATATGGTGCCCCAAGAGATATGCAACGCGTGTCAGTTTCAGAAAACTCTTTATTGCGAGCAGCATAATCGTCAGGAGACAGCCTGTGCAAATCAAGGCGATCCAACCCTTTTCTAGTGCTGCAGCGATAGCGCGCAGCGAGATATAGTGCCCCAAGAGTTATGCGACGCGTGTCAGCTTCAGAAACGGCTTCATTGCGAGCAGCGTAATCGTCAGGAAACTGCCTGTGCAAATCGAGGCGATCGAACCCTTTTCTAGTGCTGCAGCGAGAGCGCACAGTGATATATAGAGCCCCAAGAGTTATGCGACGCGTGTCAGTTTCAGAAAAGTCTTTGTTGCGAGCAGCGTAATCGTCAGGAGACTGCCTGTGCAAATCTAGGCGATCCAACCCTTTTCCAGTGCTGCAGCGAGAGCGCGCAGCGATATATATTGCCCCAAGAGTTATGCGACGCGTGTCAATTTCAGAAAACTCTTTATTGCGAGCAGCATAATCGTCAGGAGACTGCCTGTGCAAATTAAGGCGATCCAACCCTTTTCTAGTGCTGCAGCGAGAGCGCGCAGCGATATATAGTGCCCTAAGAGTTATGCGACGCGTGTCAGTTTCAGAAAAGTCTTTATTGCGAGCAGCGTAATCGTCAGGAGACTGCCTGTGCAAATCAAGGCGATCCAACCCTTTTCTAGTGTTGCAGCGAGAGCGCGCAGCGATATATAGTGCCCCAAGAGGTATGCGACGCGTGTAAGTTTCAGAAAAGGCTTTATTGCGAGCACCGTAAACGTCAGGAGACTGCCGTTGCAAATCAAGGCGATCCAACCCTTTTCTAGTGCTGCAGTGAGAGCGCGCAGCGATATATAGTGCCCCATGAGTTATGCGACGCGTGTCAGTTTCAGAAAAGGCTTTATTGCGAGCAGCTTAATCGCTAGGAGACTGCCTGTGCAAATCGAGGCGATCGAACCCTTTTTTAATGCTGCAGCAAGAGCGCGTAGCGATTTATAGAGCCCCAAGAGTTATGCGACGCGTGTCAGTTTCAGAAAAGTCTTTATTGCGAGCAGCGTAATCGTCAGGAGACTGCCTGTGCAAATCAAGGCAATCCAACCATTTTCTAGTGCTGCAGCTAGAGCGTGCAGAGATATATCGCCCCCCAAATGTAATGCGAAGCGTGTCAGTTTCAGAAAAGCCTTTATTGCTAGCAGCGTAATCGCCAGGACACTGCGTGTACAAATCATGGCGATCCAACCCTTTTCTAGTCCTGCAGCGAGAGCGCGCAGCGATATATAGTGCCCCAAGAGTTATGCGACCCGTGTCAGTTTCAGAAAAGGCTTTATTGCGAGCAGCGTAATCGCCAGGAGACTGCCTGTGCAAATCTAGGCGATCCAACCCTTTTCCAGTGCTGCAGCGAGAGCGCGCAGCGATATATAGTGCCCAAAGAGTTATGCGACGCGTGTCAGTTTCAGAAAACTCTTTCTTGCGAGCAGCATAATCTTCAGGAGATTGCCTGTGCAAATCAAGGCGATCCAACTCTTTCTAGTGCTGCAGCGAGAGCGAGCTGCAATATATCGCGCCCCAAATGGTATGCGACGCGTGTCAGTTTAAGAAAAATCTTTATTGCGAGCAGCGTAATCGTCAGAAGACTGCCTGTGCAAATAAAGGCGATCCAACCTCTTTCTAGTGCTGCAGCGAGAGCGCGCCCCCATATACAGCCCCCCGAGTGTTATGCGACGCGTGTCAGTTTCAGAAAAGTTTTTATTGCGAGCTGCGTAATCGTCAGGAGACTGCCTGTGCAAATGGAGGCGATCGAACCCTGTTATAATGCTGCAGCGAGAGCGCGTAGCGATAAATAGTGCCCCAAGAGTTACGTGACGCGTGTCAGCTTCAGGAAAGGCTTTATTGCGAGCAGCGTAAACGTCAGGAGACTGCCTGTGCAAATCAAGGCGATCCAGCCCTTTTCTAGTGCTGCAGCGAGAGCGCGCAGCGATATATAGTGCCCCAAGAGTTATGCGACGCCTGTCAGTTTCAGAAAAGTTTTTATTGCGAGCAGCGTAATCGTCAGGAGACTGCCTGTGCAAATCGAGGCGATCGAACCTATTTATAATGCTGCAGCGAGAGCGCGTAGCGATATATATTGCCCCAAGAGTTATGCAAAGCGTGTCAGGTTCAGAAAAGGCTTTATTGCGAGCAGCGCAATCGTCAGGAGACTGCGTGTGCAAATCGAGGCGAGCCAACCCTTTTCTAGTGCTGCAGCGAGAGCGCGCAGCGAAATATTGTGCCCCAAGACTTATGCGACGCGTGTCAGTTTCAGAAAGTGCTTCATTGCGAGCGGCGTAATCGCCAGGAGACTGCCTGTGCAAATCTAGGCGATCCAACCCTTTTCCAGCGCTGCAGCGAGAGCGCGCAGCGATATATGGTGCCCCAAGAGATATGCAACGCGTGTCAGTTTCAGAAAACTCTTTATTGCGAGCAGCATAATCGTCAGGAGACAGCCTGTGCAAATCAAGGCGATCCAACCCTTTTCTAGTGCTGCAGCGATAGCGCGCAGCGAGATATAGTGCCCCAAGAGTTATGCGACGCGTGTCAGCTTCAGAAACGGCTTCATTGCGAGCAGCGTAATCGTCAGGAAACTGCCTGTGCAAATCGAGGCGATCGAACCCTTTTCTAGTGCTGCAGCGAGAGCGCACAGTGATATATAGAGCCCCAAGAGTTATGCGACGCGTGTCAGTTTCAGAAAAGTCTTTGTTGCGAGCAGCGTAATCGTCAGGAGACTGCCTGTGCAAACCATGGCGATCCAACCCTTTTCTAGTCCTGCAGCGAGAGCGCGCAGCGATATATAGTGCCCCAAGAGTTATGCGACGCGTGTCAGTTTCAGAAAAGGCTTTATTGCGAGCAGTGTAATCGCCAGGAGACTGCCTGTGCAAATCTAGGCGATCCAACCCTTTTCCAGTGCTGCAGCGAGAGCGCGCAGCGATATATATTGCCCCAAGAGTTATGCGACGCGTGTCAGTTTCAGAAAACTCTTTATTGCGAGCAGCATAATCGTCAGGAGACTGCCTGTGCAAATTAAGGCGATCCAACCCTTTTCTAGTGCTGCAGCGAGAGCGCGCAGCGATATATAGTGCCCTAAGAGTTATGCGACGCGTGTCAGTTTCAGAAAAGTCTTTATTGCGAGCAGCGTAATCGTCAGGAGACTGCCTGTGCAAATCAAGGCGATCCAACCCTTTTCTAGTGTTGCAGCGAGAGCGCGCAGCGATATATAGTGCCCCAAGAGGTATGCGACGCGTGTAAGTTTCAGAAAAGGCTTTATTGCGAGCACCGTAAACGTCAGGAGACTGCCGTTGCAAATCAAGGCGATCCAACCCTTTTCTAGTGCTGCAGTGAGAGCGCGCAGCGATATATAGTGCCCCATGAGTTATGCGACGCGTGTCAGTTTCAGAAAAGGTTTTATTGCGAGCAGCTTAATCGCTAGGAGACTGCCTGTGCAAATCGAGGCGATCGAACCCTTTTTTAATGCTGCAGCAAGAGCGCGTAGCGATTTATAGAGCCCCAAGAGTTATGCGACGCGTGTCAGTTTCAGAAAAGTCTTTATTGCGAGCAGCGTAATCGTCAGGAGACTGCCTGTGCAAATCAAGGCAATCCAACCATTTTCTAGTGCTGCAGCTAGAGCGTGCAGAGATATATCGCCCCCCAAATGTAATGCGAAGCGTGTCAGTTTCAGAAAAGCCTTTATTGCTAGCAGCGTAATCGCCAGGAGACTGCGTGTGCAAATCATGGCGATCCAACCCTTTTCTAGTCCTGCAGCGAGAGCGCGCAGCGATATATAGTGCCCCAAGAGTTATGCGACCCGTGTCAGTTTCAGAAAAGGCTTTATTGCGAGCAGCGTAATCGCCAGGAGACTGCCTGTGCAAATCTAGGCGATCCAACCCTTTTCCAGTGCTGCAGCGAGAGCGCGCAGCGATATATAGTGCCCAAAGAGTTATGCGACGCGTGTCAGTTTCAGAAAACTCTTTATTGCGAGCAGCATAATCTTCAGGAGATTGCCTGTGCAAATCAAGGCGATCCAACTCTTTCTAGTGCTGCAGCGAGAGCGAGCTGCAATATATCGCGCCCCAAATGGTATGCGACGCGTGTCAGTTTAAGAAAAATCTTTATTGCGAGCAGCGTAATCGTCAGAAGACTGCCTGTGCAAATAAAGGCGATCCAACCTCTTTCTAGTGCTGCAGCGAGAGCGCGCACCCATATACAGCCCCCCGAGTGTTATGCGACGCATGTCAGTTTCAGAAAAGTTTTTATTGCGAGCTGCGTAATCGTCAGGAGACTGCCTGTGCAAATGGAGGCGATCGAACCCTATTATAATGCTGCAGCGAGAGCGCGTAGCGATAAATAGTGCCCCAAGAGTTATGTGACGCGTGTCAGCTTCAGGAAAGGCTTTATTGCGAGCAGCGTAAACGTCAGGAGACTGCCTGTGCAAATCAAGGCGATCCAGCCCTTTTCTAGTGCTGCAGCGAGAGCGCGCAGCGATATATAGTGCCCCAAGAGTTATGCGACGCCTGTCAGTTTCAGAAAAGTTTTTATTGCGAGCAGCGTAATCGTCAGGAGACTGCCTGTGCAAATCGAGGCGATCGAACCTATTTATAATGCTGCAGCGAGAGCGCGTAGCGATATATATTGCCCCAAGAGTTATGCAACGCGTGTCAGCTTCAGAAAAGGCTTTATTGCGAGCAGCGCAATCGTCAGGAGACTGCGTGTGCAAATCGAGGCGAGCCAACCCTTTTCTAGTGCTGCAGCGAGAGCGCGCTGTGATATATAGTTCCCCAAGAGTTATGCGACGCGTGTCAGTTTCAGAAAAGGCTTTATTGCGAGCAGCGTAACCGTCAGGAGACTGCCTGTGCAAATCAATGCGATCCAACCCTTTTCTAGTGCTGCAGCGAGAGTGCTCAGTGATATATAATGCCCCAAGAAGTATGCGACGCGTGTAAGTTTCAGAAAAGGCTTTATTGCGAGCAGCGTAAACGTCAGGAGACTGCCTGTGCAAATCAAGGTGATCCAACCCTTTTCTAATGCTGCAGCGAGATCGCGCATCGATATATAGTGCCCCACGAGTTATGCGACGCGTGTCAGTCTCAGAAAAGTTTTTATTGCGAGCAGCGCAATCGTCAAGAGACTGCCTGTGCAAATCGAGGCGATCGAACCTTTTTATAATGCTGCAGCGAGAGCGCGTAGCGATATATAGTGCCCCAAGAGTTATGCGACGCGTGTCAGCTTCAGAAAAGGCTTTATTGCGAGCAGCGTAATCGTCAGGAGACTGCGTGTGCAAATCAAGGCGATCCAACCCTTTTCTAGTGCTGCAGCGAGAGCGCGCAGTGATATATGGTGCCCCAATAGTTATGCGACGCGTGTCAGTTTCAGAAAACTCTTTATTGCGAGCAGCATAATCTTCGGGAGATTGCCTGTGCAAATCAAGGCGATCCAACTCTTTCTAGTGCTGCAGCGAGAGCGAGCAGCAATATATCGCGCCCCAAATGGTATGCGACGCGTGTCAGTGTCAGAAAAGTCTTTATTGCGAGCTGCGTGATCGTCAAGAGAGTGCCTGTGCAAATCAAGGTGATCCAACACTTTTCTAGTGCTGCAGCGAGAGCGCGCAGCGATAGATAGTGCCCCAAGAGTTATGCGACGCGTGTCAGTTTCAGAAAAGGCTTTATTGCGAGCAGCTTAATCGCTAGGAGACTGCCTGTGCAAATCAAGGCGATCCAACTCTTTTCCAGTGCTGTAGCGAGAGCGTGCAGAGATATATCGCCCCCCAAATGTTATGCGAAGCGTGTCAGTTTCAGAAAAGTCCTTATTGCTAGCAGCGTAATCGCCAGGAGACTGCGTGTGCAAATCATGGCGATCCAACCCTTTTCTAGTCCTGCAGCGAGAGCGCGCAGCGATATATAGTGCCCCAAGAGTTATGCGACGCGTGTCAGTTTCAGAAAAGGCTTTATTGGGAGCAGCGTAATCGCCAGGAGACTGCCTGTGCAAATCTAGGCGATCCAACCCTTTTCCAGTGCTGCAGCGAGAGCGCGCAGCGATATATAGTGCCCAAAGAGTTATGCGACGCGTGTCAGTTTCAGAAAACTCTTTATTGCGAGCAGCATAATCTTCAGGGGATTGCCTGTGCAAATCAAGTCGATCCAACTCTTTCTAGTGCTGCAGCGAGAGCGAGCAGCAATATATCGCGCCCCAAATGGTATGCGACGCGTGTCAGTTTCAGAAAAGTCTTTATTGCGAGCAGCGTAATCGACAGGAGACTGTCTGTGCAAATAAAGGCGATCCAACCTCTTTCTAGTGCTGCAGCGAGAGCGCGCAGCCATATAAAGCCCCCCGAGTGTTATGGGACGCGTGTCAGTTTCAGAAAAGTTTTTATTGCAAGCAGCATAATCGTCAGGAAACTGCCTGTGCAAATCGAGGCGATCGAACCCTTTTATAATGCTGCAGTGAGAGCGCGTAGCGATATATAGTGCCCCAAGAGTTATGTGACGCCTGTCAGCTTCAGAAAAGGCTTTATTGCGAGCAGCGTAAACGTCAGGAGACTGCCTGTGCAAATCAAGGCGATCCAACCCTTTTCTAGTGGTGCAGCGAGAGCGCGCAGTGATATATAGTGCCCCAAGAGTTATGCGACGCGTGTAAGTTTCAGAAAAGGCTTTACAGCTAGCAGCGTAATCGTCAGGAGACTCCCAGTGCAAATCAAGGCGATCACACCCTTTTCTATTGCTGGAGCGAGCGCGCGCAGCGATATAGAGTGCCCCAGGAGTTATGCGACGCGTGTAAGTTTCAGAAAAGGCTTTATTGCGAGCAGCGTAAACGTCAGGAGAATGCCCGTGCAAAGAAAGGCGATCCAACCTCTTTCTAGTGCTGCAGCGAGAGCGCGCAGCCATATATAGCCCCCGAGTGTTATGCGATGCGTGGCAGTTTCAGAAAAGTTTTTATTGCGAGCAGCGTAATCGTCAGGAGACTGCCTGTGCGAATCGAGGCGATCGAACCCTTTTATAATGCTGCAGCGAGAGCACGCAGTGATATATAGTGCCCTAAGCGTTATGCGACGCGTGTGTGTTTCAGCAAAGGCTTTATAGCGAGCAGCGTAAAGGTCAGGACACTGCCTGTGCAAATCAAGGCGATCGAACCCTTTTATAATGCTGCAGCGAGAGTCCGTAGCGATATATAGTGCCCCAAGAGTTATGCGACGTGTGTCAGCTTCGGAAAAGGCTTTATTGCGAGCAGCATAACCGTCAGGAGACTGCCTGTGCAAATCAATGCGATCCAACCCTTTTCTAGTGCTGCAGCGAGAGTGCTCAGTGATATATAATGCCCCAAGAAGTATGCGACGCGTGTAAGTTTCAGAAAAGGCTTTATTGCGAGCAGCGTAAACGTCAGGAGACTGCCTGTGCAAATCAAGGCGATCCACCCCTTTTCTAGTGCTGCAGCGAGAGCGCGCATCGATATATAGTGCCCCACGAGTTATGCGACGCGTGTCAGTCTCAGAAAAGTTTTTATTGCGAGCAGCGTAATCGTCAAGAGACTGCCTGTGCAAATCGAGGCGATCGAACCTTTTTATAATGCTGCAGCGAGAGCGAGCAGCAATATATCGCGCCCCAAATGGTATGCGACGCGTGTCAGTGTCAGAAAAGTCTTTATTGCGAGCTGCGTGATCGTCAAGAGACTGCCTGTGCAAATGAAGGCGATCCAACACTTTTCTAGTGCTGCAGCGAGAGTGCGCAGCGATATATAGTGCCCCAAGAGTTATGCAACGCGTGTCAGTTTCAGAAAAGGCTTTATTGCGAGCAGCTTAATCGCTAGGAGACTGCCTGTGCAAATCAAGGCGATCCAACTCTTTTCTAGTGCTGCAGCGAGAGCGCGCAGCGATATATAGTGCCCCAAGAGTTACGCGACGCGTGTCAGTTTCAGAAAAGTCTTTATTGCGAGCAGCATAATCGTCAGGAGACTGCCTGTGCAAATCGAGGTGATCCAACCCTTTTCTAACGTTGTAGCGAGAGCGACGCGTGTTAGTTTCAGAAAAGGCTTTATTGGGAGCAGCGTAATCGCCAGGAGACTGCCTGTGCAAATCTAGGCGATCCAACCCTTTTCCAGTGCTGCAGCGAGAGCGCGCAGCGATATATAGTGCCCAAAGAGTTATGCGACGCGTGTCAGTTTCAGAAAACTCTTTATTGCGAGCAGCATAATCTTCAGGGGATTGCCTGTGCAAATCAAGTCGATCCAACTCTTTCTAGTGCTGCAGCGAGAGCGAGCAGCAATATATCGCGCCCGAAATGGTATGCGACGTGTGTCAGTTTCAGAAAAGTCTTTATTGCGAGCAGCGTAATCGTCAGGAGACTGTCTGTGCAAATAAAGGCGATCCAACCTCTTTCTAGTGCTGCAGCGAGACCGCGCAGCCATATATAGCCCCCCGAGTGTTATGGGACGCGTGTCAGTTTCAGAAAAGTTTTTATTGCAAGCAGCATAATCGTCAGGAAACTGCCTGTGCAAATCGAGGCGATCGAAGCCTTTTATAATGCTGCAGTGAGAGCGCGTAGCGATATATAGTGCCCCAAGAGTTATGTGACACCTGTCAGCTTCAGAAAAGGCTTTATTGCGAGCAGCGTAAACGTCAGGAGACTGCCAGTGCAAATCAAGGTGATCACACCCTTTTCTATTGCTGGAGCGAGCGCGCGCAGCGATATATAGTGCCCCAGGAGTTATGCGACGCGTGTAAGTTTCAGAAAAGGCTTTATTGCGAGCAGCGTAAACGTCACGAGACTGCCTGTGCAAATCAAGGCGATCCAACCCTTTTCTAGTGCTGCAGCGAGAGCGCGCAGCGATATATAGTGCCCCAAGAGTTATACGACGCGTGTCACCTTCAGAAAAGGCTTCATTGCGAGCTGCGTAATCGTCAGGAGACTGCGTGTGGAATTCAAGGCGCTCCAAGCTTTTTCCAGTGCTGCACCGAGAGCGCGCTGTGATATATAGTGCCCCAAGAGTTATGCGACGCGTGTCAGTTTCAGAAAAGGCTTTATTGCGAGCAGCTTAATCGCTAGGAGACTACCTGTGCAAATCAAGGCGATCCAACCCTTTTCTAGTGCTGCAGCGAGAGCGCGCAGTGATATATAATGCCCGAAGATTATGCGACGCGTGTCAGTTTCAGAAAAGTCTTTATTGCGAGCAGCGTAATCGTCAGGAGACTGCCTGTGCAAATCTAGGCGATCCAACCCTTTTCCAGTGCTGCAGCGAGAGCGCGCAGCGATATATATTGCCCCAAGAGTTATGCGACGCTTGTCAGTTTCAGAAAACTCTTTATTGCGAGCAGCATAATCGTCAGGAGACTGCCTGTGCAAATTAAGGCGATCCAACCCTTTTCTAGTGCTGCAGCGAGAGCGCGCAGCGATATATAGTGCCCCAAGAGTTATGCGACGCGTGTCAGTTTCAGAAAAGTCTTTATTGCGAGCAGCGTAATCGTCAGGAGACTGCCTGTGCAAATCAAGGCGATCCAACCCTTTTCTAGTGTTGCAGCGAGAGCGCGCAGCGATATATAGTGCCCCAAGAGGTATGCGACGCGTGTAAGTTTCAGAAAAGGCTTTAATGCGAGCACCGTAAACGTCAGGAGACTGCCGTTGCAAATCAAGGCGATCCAACCCTTTTCTAGTGCTGCAGTGAGAGCGCGCAGCGATATATAGTGCCCCATGAGTTATGCGACGCGTGTCAGTTTCAGAAAAGGCTTTATTGCGAGCAGCTTAATCGCTAGGAGACTGCCTGTGCAAATCGAGGCGATCGAACCTTTTTTTAATGCTGCAGCAAGAGCGCGTAGCGATTTATAGAGCCCCAAGAGTTATGCGACGCGTGTCAGTTTCAGAAAAGTCTTTATTGCGAGCAGCGTAATCGTCAGGAGACTGCCTGTGCAAATCAAGGCAATCCAACCATTTTCTAGTGCTGCAGCTAGAGCGTGCAGAGATATATCGCCCCCCAAATGTAATGCGAAGCGTGTCAGTTTCAGAAAAGCCTTTATTGCTAGCAGCGTAATCGCCAGGAGACTGCGTGTGCAAATCATGGCGATCCAACCCTTTTCTAGTCCTGCAGCGAGAGCGCGCAGCGATATATAGTGCCCCAAGAGTTATGCGACCCGTGTCAGTTTCAGAAAAGGCTTTATTGCGAGCAGCGTAATCGCCAGGAGACTGCCTGTGCAAATCTAGGCGATCCAACCCTTTTCCAGTGCTGCAGCGAGAGCGCGCAGCGATATATAGTGCCCAAAGAGTTATGCGACGCGTGTCAGTTTCAGAAAACTCTTTATTGCGAGCAGCATAATCTTCAGGAGATTGGCTGTGCAAATCAAGGCGATCCAACTCTTTCTAGTGCTGCAGCGAGAGCGAGCTGCAATATATCGCGCCCCAAATGGTATGCGACGCGTGTCAGTTTAAGAAAAATCTTTATTGCGAGCAGCGTAATCGTCAGAAGACTGCCTGTGCAAATAAAGGCGATCCAACCTCTTTCTAGTGCTGCAGCGAGAGCGCGCACCCATATACAGCCCCCCGAGTGTTATGCGACGCGTGTCAGTTTCAGAAAAGTTTTTATTGCGAGCTGCGTAATCGTCAGGAGACTGCCTGTGCAAATGGAGGCGATCGAACCCTGTTATAATGCTGCAGCGAGAGCGCGTAGCGATAAATAGTGCCCCAAGAGTTACGTGACGCGTGTCAGCTTCAGGAAAGGCTTTATTGCGAGCAGCGTAAACGTCAGGAGACTGCCTGTGCAAATCAAGGCGATCCAGCCCTTTTCTAGTGCTGCAGCGAGAGCGCGCAGCGATATATAGTGCCCCAAGAGTTATGCGACGCCTGTCAGTTTCAGAAAAGTTTTTATTGCGAGCAGCGTAATCGTCAGGAGACTGCCTGTGCAAATCGAGGCGATCGAACCTATTTATAATGCTGCAGCGAGAGCGCGTAGCGATATATATTGCCCCAAGAGTTATGCAACGCGTGTCAGCTTCAGAAAAGGCTTTATTGCGAGCAGCGCAATCGTCAGGAGACTGCGTGTGCAAATCGAGGCGAGCCAACCCTTTTCTAGTGCTGCAGCGAGAACGCGCAGCGAAATATTGTGCCCCAAGACTTATGCGACGCGTGTCAGTTTCAGAAAGTGCTTCATTGCGAGCGGCGTAATCGCCAGGAGACTGCCTGTGCAAATCTAGGCGATCCAACCCTTTTCCAGCGCTGCAGCGAGAGCGCGCAGCGATATATGGTGCCCCAAGAGATATGCAACGCGTGTCAGTTTCAGAAAACTCTTTATTGCGAGCAGCATAATCGTCAGGAGACAGCCTGTGCAAATCAAGGCGATCCAACCCTTTTCTAGTGCTGCAGCGATAGCGCGCAGCGAGATATAGTGCCCCAAGAGTTATGCGACGCGTGTCAGCTTCAGAAAAGGCTTCATTGCGAGCAGCGTAATCGTCAGGAAACTGCCTGTGCAAATCGAGGCGATCGAACACTTTTCTAGTGCTGCAGCGAGAGCGCGCAGTGATATATAGAGCCCCAAGAGTTATGCGACGCGTGTCAGTTTCAGAAAAGTCTTTGTTGCGAGCAGCGTAATCGTCAGGAGACTGCCTGTGCAAATCATGGCGATCCAACCCTTTTCTAGTCCTGCAGCGAGAGCGCGCAGCGATATATAGTGCCCCAAGAGTTATGCGACGCGTGTCAGTTTCAGAAAAGGCTTTATTGCGAGCAGTGTAATCGCCAGGAGACTGCCTGTGCAAATCTAGGCGATCCAACCCTTTTCCAGTGCTGCAGCGAGAGCGCGCAGCGATATATATTGCCCCAAGAGTTATGCGACGCGTGTCAGTTTCAGAAAACTCTTTATTGCGAGCAGCATAATCGTCAGGAGACTGCCTGTGCAAATTAAGGCGATCCAACCCTTTTCTAGTGCTGCAGCGAGAGCGCGCAGCGATATATAGTGCCCTAAGAGTTATGCGACGCGTGTCAGTTTCAGAAAAGTCTTTATTGCGAGCAGCGTAATCGTCAGGAGACTGCCTGTGCAAATCAAGGCGATCCAACCCTTTTCTAGTGTTGCAGCGAGAGCGCGCAGCGATATATAGTGCCCCAAGAGGTATGCGACGCGTGTAAGTTTCAGAAAAGGCTTTATTGCGAGCACCGTAAACGTCCGGAGACTGCCGTTGCAAATCAAGGCGATCCAACCCTTTTCTAGTCCTGCAGCGAGAGCGCGCAGCGATATATAGTGCCCCAAGAGTTATGCGACCCGTGTCAGTTTCAGAAAAGGCTTTATTGCGAGCAGCGTAATCGCCAGGAGACTGCCTGTGCAAATCTAGGCGATCCAACCCTTTTCCAGTGCTGCAGCGAGAGCGCGCAGCGATATATAGTGCCCAAAGAGTTATGCGACGCGTGTCAGTTTAAGAAAAATCTTTATTGCGAGCAGCGTAATCGTCAGAAGACTGCCTGTGCAAATAAAGGCGATCCAACCTCTTTCTAGTGCTGCAGCGAGAGCGCGCACCCATATACAGCCCCCCGAGTGTTATGCGACGCATGTCAGTTTCAGAAAAGTTTTTATTGCGAGCTGCGTAATCGTCAGGAGACTGCCTGTGCAAATGGAGGCGATCGAACCCTGTTATAATGCTGCAGCGAGAGCGCGTAGCGATAAATAGTGCCCCAAGAGTTATGTGACGCGTGTCAGCTTCAGGAAAGGCTTTATTGCGAGCAGCGTAAACGTCAGGAGACTGCCTGTGCAAATCAAGGCGATCCAGCCCTTTTCTAGTGCTGCAGCGAGAGCGCGCAGCGATATATAGTGCCCCAAGAGTTATGCGACGCCTGTCAGTTTCAGAAAAGTTTTTATTGCGAGCAGCGTAATCGTCAGGAGACTGCCTGTGCAAATCGAGGCGATCGAACCTATTTATAATGCTGCAGCGAGAGCGCGTAGCGATATATATTGCCCCAAGAGTTATGCAACGCGTGTCAGCTTCAGAAAAGGCTTTATTGCGAGCAGCGCAATCGTCAGGAGACTGCGTGTGCAAATCGAGGCGAGCCAACCCTTTTCTAGTGCTGCAGCGAGAGCGCGCTGTGATATATAGTTCCCCAAGAGTTATGCGACGCGTGTCAGTTTCAGAAAAGGCTTTATTGCGACCAGCGTAACCGTCAGGAGACTGCCTGTGCAAATCAATGCGATCCAACCCTTTTCTAGTGCTGCAGCGAGAGTGCTCAGTGATATATAATGCCCCAAGAAGTATGCGACGCGTGTAAGTTTCAGAAAAGGCTTTATTGCGAGCAGCGTAAACGTCAGGAGACTGCCTGTGCAAATCAAGGTGATCCAACCCTTTTCTAATGCTGCAGCGAGATCGCGCATCGATATATAGTGCCCCACGAGTTATGCGACGCGTGTCAGTCTCAGAAAAGTTTTTATTGCGAGCAGCGCAATCGTCAAGAGACTGCCTGTGCAAATCGAGGCGATCGAACCTTTTTATAATGCTGCAGCGAGAGCGCGTAGCGATATATAGTGCCCCAAGAGTTATGCGACGCGTGTCAGCTTCAGAAAAGGCTTTATTGCGAGCAGCGTAATCGTCAGGAGACTGCGTGTGCAAATCAAGGCGATCCAACCCTTTTCTAGTGCTGCAGCGAGAGCGCGCAGTGATATATGGTGCCCCAATAGTTATGCGACGCGTGTCAGTTTCAGAAAACTCTTTATTGCGAGCAGCATAATCTTCAGGAGATTGCCTGTGCAAATCAAGGCGATCCAACTCTTTCTGGTGCTGCAGCGAGAGCGAGCAGCAATATATCGCGCCCCAAATGGTATGCGACGCGTGTCAGTGTCAGAAAAGTCTTTATTGCGAGCTGCGTGATCGTCAAGAGAGTGCCTGTGCAAATCAAGGTGATCCAACACTTTTCTAGTGCTGCAGCGAGAGCGCGCAGCGATAGATAGTGCCCCAAGAGTTATGCGACGCGTGTCAGTTTCAGAAAAGGCTTTATTGCGAGCAGCTTAATCGCTAGGAGACTGCCTGTGCAAATCAAGGCGATCCAACTCTTTTCCAGTGCTGTAGCGAGAGCGCGCAGCGATATATAGTGTCCCAAGAGTTACGCGACGCGTGTCAGTTTCAGAAAAGTCTTTATTGCGAGCAGCGTAATCGTCAGGAGACTGCCTGTGCAAATCAAGGCAATCCAACCATTTTCTAGTGCTGCAGCTAGAGCGTGCAGAGATATATCGCCCCCCAAATGTTATGCGAAGCGTGTCAGTTTCAGAAAAGTCCTTATTGCTAGCAGCGTAATCGCCAGGAGACTGCGTGTGCAAATCATGGCGATCCAACCCTTTTCTAGTCCTGCAGCGAGAGCGCGCAGCGATATATAGTGCCCCAAGAGTTATGCGACGCATGTCAGTTTCAGAAAAGGCTTTATTGGGAGCAGCGTAATCGCCAGGAGACTGCCTGTGCAAATCTAGGCGATCCAACCCTTTTCCAGTGCTGCAGCGAGAGCGCGCAGCGATATATAGTGCCCAAAGAGGTATGCGACGCGTGTCAGTTTCAGAAAACTCTTTATTGCGAGCAGCATAATCTTCAGGGGATTGCCTGTGCAAATCAAGTCGATCCAACTCTTTCTAGTGCTGCAGCGAGAGCGAGCAGCAATATATCGCGCCCCAAATGGTATGCGACGCGTGTCTGTTTCAGCAAAGTCTTTATTGCGAGCAGCGTAATCGACAGGAGACTGTCTGTGCAAATAAAGGCGATCCAACCTCTTTCTAGTGCTGCAGCGAGAGCGCGCAGCGATATATGGTGCCCCAAGAGATATGCAACGCGTGTCAGTTTCAGAAAACTCTTTATTGCGAGCAGCATAATCGTCAGGAGACAGCCTGTGCAAATCAAGGCGATCCAACCCTTTTCTAGTGCTGCAGCGATAGCGCGCAGCGAGATATAGTGCCCCAAGAGTTATGCGACGCGTGTCAGCTTCAGAAAAGGCTTCATTGCGAGCAGCGTAATCGTCAGGAAACTGCCTGTGCAAATCGAGGCGATCGAACACTTTTCTAGTGCTGCAGCGAGAGCGCGCAGTGATATATAGAGCCCCAAGAGTTATGCGACGCGTGTCAGTTTCAGAAAAGTCTTTGTTGCGAGCAGCGTAATCGTCAGGAGACTGCCTGTGCAAATCATGGCGATCCAACCCTTTTCTAGTCCTGCAGCGAGAGCGCGCAGCGATATATAGTGCCCCAAGAGTTATGCGACGCGTGTCAGTTTCAGAAAAGGCTTTATTGCGAGCAGTGTAATCGCCAGGAGACTGCCTGTGCAAATCTAGGCGATCCAACCCTTTTCCAGTGCTGCAGCGAGAGCGCGCAGCGATATATATTGCCCCAAGAGTTATGCGACGCGTGTCAGTTTCAGAAAACTCTTTATTGCGAGCAGCATAATCGTCAGGAGACTGCCTGTGCAAATTAAGGCGATCCAACCCTTTTCTAGTGCTGCAGCGAGAGCGCGCAGCGATATATAGTGCCCTAAGAGTTATGCGACGCGTGTCAGTTTCAGAAAAGTCTTTATTGCGAGCAGCGTAATCGTCAGGAGACTGCCTGTGCAAATCAAGGCGATCCAACCCTTTTCTAGTGTTGCAGCGAGAGCGCGCAGCGATATATAGTGCCCCAAGAGGTATGCGACGCGTGTAAGTTTCAGAAAAGGCTTTATTGCGAGCACCGTAAACGTCCGGAGACTGCCGTTGCAAATCAAGGCGATCCAACCCTTTTCTAGTCCTGCAGCGAGAGCGCGCAGCGATATATAGTGCCCCAAGAGTTATGCGACCCGTGTCAGTTTCAGAAAAGGCTTTATTGCGAGCAGCGTAATCGCCAGGAGACTGCCTGTGCAAATCTAGGCGATCCAACCCTTTTCCAGTGCTGCAGCGAGAGCGCGCAGCGATATATAGTGCCCAAAGAGTTATGCGACGCGTGTCAGTTTAAGAAAAATCTTTATTGCGAGCAGCGTAATCGTCAGAAGACTGCCTGTGCAAATAAAGGCGATCCAACCTCTTTCTAGTGCTGCAGCGAGAGCGCGCACCCATATACAGCCCCCCGAGTGTTATGCGACGCATGTCAGTTTCAGAAAAGTTTTTATTGCGAGCTGCGTAATCGTCAGGAGACTGCCTGTGCAAATGGAGGCGATCGAACCCTGTTATAATGCTGCAGCGAGAGCGCGTAGCGATAAATAGTGCCCCAAGAGTTATGTGACGCGTGTCAGCTTCAGGAAAGGCTTTATTGCGAGCAGCGTAAACGTCAGGAGACTGCCTGTGCAAATCAAGGCGATCCAGCCCTTTTCTAGTGCTGCAGCGAGAGCGCGCAGCGATATATAGTGCCCCAAGAGTTATGCGACGCCTGTCAGTTTCAGAAAAGTTTTTATTGCGAGCAGCGTAATCGTCAGGAGACTGCCTGTGCAAATCGAGGCGATCGAACCTATTTATAATGCTGCAGCGAGAGCGCGTAGCGATATATATTGCCCCAAGAGTTATGCAACGCGTGTCAGCTTCAGAAAAGGCTTTATTGCGAGCAGCGCAATCGTCAGGAGACTGCGTGTGCAAATCGAGGCGAGCCAACCCTTTTCTAGTGCTGCAGCGAGAGCGCGCTGTGATATATAGTTCCCCAAGAGTTATGCGACGCGTGTCAGTTTCAGAAAAGGCTTTATTGCGACCAGCGTAACCGTCAGGAGACTGCCTGTGCAAATCAATGCGATCCAACCCTTTTCTAGTGCTGCAGCGAGAGTGCTCAGTGATATATAATGCCCCAAGAAGTATGCGACGCGTGTAAGTTTCAGAAAAGGCTTTATTGCGAGCAGCGTAAACGTCAGGAGACTGCCTGTGCAAATCAAGGTGATCCAACCCTTTTCTAATGCTGCAGCGAGATCGCGCATCGATATATAGTGCCCCACGAGTTATGCGACGCGTGTCAGTCTCAGAAAAGTTTTTATTGCGAGCAGCGCAATCGTCAAGAGACTGCCTGTGCAAATCGAGGCGATCGAACCTTTTTATAATGCTGCAGCGAGAGCGCGTAGCGATATATAGTGCCCCAAGAGTTATGCGACGCGTGTCAGCTTCAGAAAAGGCTTTATTGCGAGCAGCGTAATCGTCAGGAGACTGCGTGTGCAAATCAAGGCGATCCAACCCTTTTCTAGTGCTGCAGCGAGAGCGCGCAGTGATATATGGTGCCCCAATAGTTATGCGACGCGTGTCAGTTTCAGAAAACTCTTTATTGCGAGCAGCATAATCTTCAGGAGATTGCCTGTGCAAATCAAGGCGATCCAACTCTTTCTGGTGCTGCAGCGAGAGCGAGCAGCAATATATCGCGCCCCAAATGGTATGCGACGCGTGTCAGTGTCAGAAAAGTCTTTATTGCGAGCTGCGTGATCGTCAAGAGAGTGCCTGTGCAAATCAAGGTGATCCAACACTTTTCTAGTGCTGCAGCGAGAGCGCGCAGCGATAGATAGTGCCCCAAGAGTTATGCGACGCGTGTCAGTTTCAGAAAAGGCTTTATTGCGAGCAGCTTAATCGCTAGGAGACTGCCTGTGCAAATCAAGGCGATCCAACTCTTTTCCAGTGCTGTAGCGAGAGCGCGCAGCGATATATAGTGTCCCAAGAGTTACGCGACGCGTGTCAGTTTCAGAAAAGTCTTTATTGCGAGCAGCGTAATCGTCAGGAGACTGCCTGTGCAAATCAAGGCAATCCAACCATTTTCTAGTGCTGCAGCTAGAGCGTGCAGAGATATATCGCCCCCCAAATGTTATGCGAAGCGTGTCAGTTTCAGAAAAGTCCTTATTGCTAGCAGCGTAATCGCCAGGAGACTGCGTGTGCAAATCATGGCGATCCAACCCTTTTCTAGTCCTGCAGCGAGAGCGCGCAGCGATATATAGTGCCCCAAGAGTTATGCGACGCATGTCAGTTTCAGAAAAGGCTTTATTGGGAGCAGCGTAATCGCCAGGAGACTGCCTGTGCAAATCTAGGCGATCCAACCCTTTTCCAGTGCTGCAGCGAGAGCGCGCAGCGATATATAGTGCCCAAAGAGGTATGCGACGCGTGTCAGTTTCAGAAAACTCTTTATTGCGAGCAGCATAATCTTCAGGGGATTGCCTGTGCAAATCAAGTCGATCCAACTCTTTCTAGTGCTGCAGCGAGAGCGAGCAGCAATATATCGCGCCCCAAATGGTATGCGACGCGTGTCTGTTTCAGCAAAGTCTTTATTGCGAGCAGCGTAATCGACAGGAGACTGTCTGTGCAAATAAAGGCGATCCAACCTCTTTCTAGTGCTGCAGCGAGAGCGCGCAGCCATATATAGCCCCCCGAGTGTTATGGGACGCGTGTCAGTTTCAGAAAAGTTTTTATTGCAAGCAGCATAATCGTCAGGAAACTGCCTGTGCAAATCGAGGCGATCGAACCCTTTTATAATGCTGCAGTGAGAGCGCGTAGCGATATATAGTGCCCCAAGAGTTATGTGACGCCTGTCAGCTTCAGAAAAGGCTTTATTGCGAGCAGCGTAAACGTCAGGAGACTGCCTGTGCAAATCAAGGCGATCCAACCCTTTTCTAGTGGTGCAGCGAGAGCGCGCAGTGATATATAGTGCCCCAAGAGTTATGCGACGCGTGTAAGTTTCAGAAAAGGCTTTACAGCTAGCAGCGTAATCGTCAGGAGACTCCCAGTGCAAATCAAGGCGATCACACCCTTTTCTATTGCTGGAGCGAGCGCGCGCAGCGATATAGAGTGCCCCAGGAGTTATGCGACGCGTGTAAGTTTCAGAAAAGGCTTTATTGCGAGCAGCGTAAACGTCAGGAGACTGCCTCTGCAAATCAAGGCGATCCAACCCTTTTCTAGTGCTGCAGCGAGAGCGCGCAGCGATATATAGTGCCCCAAGAGTTATGCGACGCGTGTCAGTTTCAGAAAAGGCTTTATTGCGAGCAGCTTATACGCTAGGAGACTACCTGTGCAAATCAAGGCGATCCAACCCTTTTCTAGTGCTGCAGCGAGAGCGCGCAGCGATATATAGTGCCCCAAGAGTTATACGACGCGTGTCACCTTCAGAAAAGGCTTCATTGCGAGCAGCGTAATCGTCAGGAGACTGCGTGTGGAATTCAAGGCGCTCCAAGCTTTTTCCAGTGCTGCACCGAGAGCGCGCAGTGATATAGTGCCCCAAGAGTTATGCGACGCGTGTCAGTTTCAGAAAAGTCTTTATTGCGAGCAGCGTAATCGTCAAGAGACTGCCTGTGCAAATCAAGCGATCTAACACTTTTATACTGCTGCAGCGAGAGCGCGCAGCGATATATAGTGCCCCAAAGGTTATGCAACGCGTGTCAGTTTCAGAAAAGGCTTTATTGCGAGCAGCTTAATCGCTAGGAGACTACCTGTGCAATACAAGGCGATCCAACCCTTTCCTAGTGCTGCAGAGAGAGCGCGCAGTGATATATAATGCCCCAAGATTATGCGACGCGTGTCAGTTTCAGAAAACTCTTTATTGCGAGCAGCATAATCTTCAGGAGATTGCCTGTGCAAATCAAGGCGATCCAACTCTTTCTAGTGCTGCAGCGAGAGCGAGCTGCAATATATCGCGCCCCAAATGGTATGCGACGCGTGTCAGTTTAAGAAAAATCTTTATTGCGAGCAGCGTAATCGTCAGAAGACTGCCTGTGCAAATAAAGGCGATCCAACCTCTTTCTAGTGCTGCAGCGAGAGCGCGCACCCATATACAGCCCCCCGAGTGTTATGCGACGCGTGTCAGTTTCAGAAAAGTTTTTATTGCGAGCTGCGTAATCGTCAGGAGACTGCCTGTGCAAATGGAGGCGATCGAACCCTGTTATAATGCTGCAGCGAGAGCGCGTAGCGATAAATAGTGCCCCAAGAGTTATGTGACGCGTGTCAGCTTCAGGAAAGGCTTTATTGCGAGCAGCGTAAACGTCAGGAGACTGCCCGTGCAAATCAAGGCGATCCAGCCCTTTTCTAGTGCTGCAGCGAGAGCGCGCAGCGATATATAGTGCCCCAAGAGTTATGCGACGCCTGTCAGTTTCAGAAAAGTTTTTATTGCGAGCAGCGTAATCGTCAGGAGACTGCCTGTGCAAATCGAGGCGATCGAACCTATTTATAATGCTGGAGCGAGAGCGCGTAGCGATATATATTGCCCCAAGAGTTATGCAACGCGTGTCAGCTTCAGAAAAGGCTTTATTGCGAGCAGCGCAATCGTCAGGAGACTGCCTGTGCAAATCGAGGCGAGCCAACCCTTTTCTAGTGCTGCAGCGAGAGCGCGCTGTGATATATAGTTCCCCAAGAGTTATGCGACGCGTGTCAGTTTCAGAAAAGGCTTTATTGCGAGCAGCGTAACCCTCAGGAGACTGCCTGTGCAAATCAATGCGATCCAACCCTTTTCTAGTGCTGCAGCGAGAGTGCTCAGTGATATATAATGCCCCAAGAAGTATGCGACGCGTGTAAGTTTCTAAAAAGGCTTTATTGCGAGCAGCGTAAACGTCAGGAGACTGCCTGTGCAAATCAAGGCGATCCAACCCTTTTCTAATGCTGCAGCGAGATCGCGCATCGATATATAGTGCCCCACGAGTTATGCGACGCGTGTCAGTCTCAGAAAAGTTTTTATTGCGAGCAGCGCAATCGTCAAGAGACTGCC
The DNA here is from genome assembly GCF_023375885.2 of Dermacentor andersoni. Lineage (NCBI taxonomy): Eukaryota > Metazoa > Arthropoda > Arachnida > Ixodida > Ixodidae > Dermacentor > Dermacentor andersoni. The sequence continues at coordinate 93,785,200 of NC_092819.1, read as the reverse complement.
TGTGCAAATCGAGGCGATCGAACCTTTTTATAATGCTGCAGCGAGAGCGCGTAGCGATATATAGTGCCCCAAGAGTTATGCGACGCGTGTCAGCTTCAGAAAAGGCTTTATTGCGAGCAGCGTAATCGTCAGGAGACTGCGTGTGCAAATCAAGGCGATCCAACCCTTTTCTAGTGCTGCAGCGAGAGCGCGCAGTGATATATGGTGCCCCAATAGTTATGCGACGCGTGTCAGTTTCAGAAAACTCTTTATTGCGAGCAGCATAATCTTCAGGAGATTGCCTGTGCAAATCAAGGCGATCCAACTCTTTCTAGTGCTGCAGCGAGAGCGAGCAGCAATATATCGCGCCCCAAATGGTATGCGACGCGTGTCAGTGTCAGAAAAGTCTTTATTGCGAGCTGCGTGATCGTCAAGAGACTGCCTGTGCAAATCAAGGTGATCCAACACTTTTCTAGTGCTGCAGCGAGAGCGCGCAGCGATAGATAGTGCCCCAAGAGTTATGCGACGCGTGTCAGTTTCAGAAAAGGCTTTATTGCGAGCAGCTTAATCGCTAGGAGACTGCCTGTGCAAATCAAGGCGATCCAACTCTTTTCCAGTGCTGTAGCGAGAGCGCGCAGCGATATATAGTGCCCCAAGAGTTACGCGACGCGTGTCAGTTTCAGAAAAGTCTTTATTGCGAGCAGCGTAATCGTCAGGAGACTGCCTGTGCAAATCAAGGCAATCCAACCATTTTCTAGTGCTGCAGCTAGAGCGTGCAGAGATATATCGCCCCCCAAATGTTATGCGAAGCGTGTCAGTTTCAGAAAAGTCCTTATTGCTAGCAGCGTAATCGCCAGGAGACTGCGTGTGCAAATCATGGCGATCCAACCCTTTTCTAGTCCTGCAGCGAGAGCGCGCAGCGATATATAGTGCCCCAAGAGTTATGCGACGCGTGTCAGTTTCAGAAAAGGCTTTATTGCGAGCAGCTTAATCGCTAGGAGACTACCTGTGCAATACAAGGCGATCCAACCCTTTCCTAGTGCTGCAGAGAGAGCGCGCAGTGATATATAATGCCCCAAGATTATGCGACGCGTGTCAGTTTCAGAAAACTCTTTATTGCGAGCAGCATAATCTTCAGGAGATTGCCTGTGCAAATCAAGGCGATCCAACTCTTTCTAGTGCTGCAGCGAGAGCGAGCTGCAATATATCGCGCCCCAAATGGTATGCGACGCGTGTCAGTTTAAGAAAAATCTTTATTGCGAGCAGCGTAATCGTCAGAAGACTGCCTGTGCAAATAAAGGCGATCCAACCTCTTTCTAGTGCTGCAGCGAGAGCGCGCACCCATATACAGCCCCCCGAGTGTTATGCGACGCGTGTCAGTTTCAGAAAAGTTTTTATTGCGAGCTGCGTAATCGTCAGGAGACTGCCTGTGCAAATGGAGGCGATCGAACCCTGTTATAATGCTGCAGCGAGAGCGCGTAGCGATAAATAGTGCCCCAAGAGTTATGTGACGCGTGTGAGCTTCAGGAAAGGCTTTATTGCGAGCAGCGTAAACGTCAGGAGACTGCCCGTGCAAATCAAGGCGATCCAGCCCTTTTCTAGTGCTGCAGCGAGAGCGCGCAGCGATATATAGTGCCCCAAGAGTTATGCGACGCCTGTCAGTTTCAGAAAAGTTTTTATTGCGAGCAGCGTAATCGTCAGGAGACTGCCTGTGCAAATCGAGGCGATCGAACCTATTTATAATGCTGGAGCGAGAGCGCGTAGCGATATATATTGCCCCAAGAGTTATGCAACGCGTGTCAGCTTCAGAAAAGGCTTTATTGCGAGCAGCGCAATCGTCAGGAGACTGCGTGCGCAAATCGAGGCGAGCCAACCCTTTTCTAGTGCTGCAGCGAGAGCGCGCTGTGATATATAGTTCCCCAAGAGTTATGCGACGCGTGTCAGTTTCAGAAAAGGCTTTATTGCGAGCAGCGTAACCGTCAGGAGACTGCCTGTGCAAATCAATGCGATCCAACCCTTTTCTAGTGCTGCAGCGAGAGTGCTCAGTGATATATAATGCCCCAAGAAGTATGCGACGCGTGTAAGTTTCAGAAAAGGCTTTATTGCGAGCAGCGTAAACGTCAGGAGACTGCCTGTGCAAATCAAGGCGATCCAACCCTTTTCTAATGCTGCAGCGAGATCGCGCATCGATATATAGTGCCCCACGAGTTATGCGACGCGTGTCAGTCTCAGAAAAGTTTTTATTGCGAGCAGCGCAATCGTCAAGAGACTGCCTGTGCAAATCGAGGCGATCGAACCTTTTTATAATGCTGCAGCGAGAGCGCGTAGCGATATATAGTGCCCCAAGAGTTATGCGACGCGTGTCAGCTTCAGAAAAGGCTTTATTGCGAGCAGCGTAATCGTCAGGAGACTGCGTGTGCAAATCAAGGCGATCCAACCCTTTTCTAGTGCTGCAGCGAGAGCGCGCAGTGATATATGGTGCCCCAATAGTTATGCGACGCGTGTCAGTTTCAGAAAACTCTTTATTGCGAGCAGCATAATCTTCAGGAGATTGCCTGTGCAAATCAAGGCGATCCAACTCTTTCTAGTGCTGCAGCGAGAGCGAGCAGCAATATATCGCGCCCCAAATGGTATGCGACGCGTGTCAGTGTCAGAAAAGTCTTTATTGCGAGCTGCGTGATCGTCAAGAGACTGCCTGTGCAAATCAAGGTGATCCAACACTTTTCTAGTGCTGCAGCGAGAGCGCGCAGCGATAGATAGTGCCCCAAGAGTTATGCGACGCGTGTCAGTTTCAGAAAAGGCTTTCTTGCGAGCAGCTTAATCGCTAGGAGACTGCCTGTGCAAATCAAGGCGATCCAACTCTTTTCCAGTGCTGTAGCGAGAGCGCGCAGCGATATATAGTGCCCCAAGAGTTACGCGACGCGTGTCAGTTTCAGAAAAGTCTTTATTGCGAGCAGCGTAATCGTCAGGAGACTGCCTGTGCAAATCAAGGCAATCCAACCATTTTCTAGTGCTGCAGCTAGAGCGTGCAGAGATATATCGCCCCCCAAATGTTATGCGAAGCGTGTCAGTTTCAGAAAAGTCCTTATTGCTAGCAGCGTAATCGCCAGGAGACTGCGTGTGCAAATCATGGCGATCCAACCCTTTTCTAGTCCTGCAGCGAGAGCGCGCAGCGATATATAGTGCCCCAAGAGTTATGCGACGCGTGTCAGTTTCAGAAAAGGCTTTATTGCGAGCAGCTTAATCGCTAGGAGACTACCTGTGCAATACAAGGCGATCCAACCCTTTCCTAGTGCTGCAGAGAGAGCGCGCAGTGATATATAATGCCCCAAGATTATGCGACGCGTGTCAGTTTCAGAAAACTCTTTATTGCGAGCAGCATAATCTTCAGGAGATTGCCTGTGCAAATCAAGGCGATCCAACTCTTTCTAGTGCTGCAGCGAGAGCGAGCTGCAATATATCGCGCCCCAAATGGTATGCGACGCGTGTCAGTTTAAGAAAAATCTTTATTGCGAGCAGCGTAATCGTCAGAAGACTGCCTGTGCAAATAAAGGCGATCCAACCTCTTTCTAGTGCTGCAGCGAGAGCGCGCACCCATATACAGCCCCCCGAGTGTTATGCGACGCGTGTCAGTTTCAGAAAAGTTTTTATTGCGAGCTGCGTAATCGTCAGGAGACTGCCTGTGCAAATGGAGGCGATCGAACCCTGTTATAATGCTGCAGCGAGAGCGCGTAGCGATAAATAGTGCCCCAAGAGTTATGTGACGCGTGTGAGCTTCAGGAAAGGCTTTATTGCGAGCAGCGTAAACGTCAGGAGACTGCCCGTGCAAATCAAGGCGATCCAGCCCTTTTCTAGTGCTGCAGCGAGAGCGCGCAGCGATATATAGTGCCCCAAGAGTTATGCGACGCCTGTCAGTTTCAGAAAAGTTTTTATTGCGAGCAGCGTAATCGTCAGGAGACTGCCTGTGCAAATCGAGGCGATCGAACCTATTTATAATGCTGGAGCGAGAGCGCGTAGCGATATATATTGCCCCAAGAGTTATGCAACGCGTGTCAGCTTCAGAAAAGGCTTTATTGCGAGCAGCGCAATCGTCAGGAGACTGCGTGCGCAAATCGAGGCGAGCCAACCCTTTTCTAGTGCTGCAGCGAGAGCGCGCTGTGATATATAGTTCCCCAAGAGTTATGCGACGCGTGTCAGTTTCAGAAAAGGCTTTATTGCGAGCAGCGTAACCGTCAGGAGACTGCCTGTGCAAATCAATGCGATCCAACCCTTTTCTAGTGCTGCAGCGAGAGTGCTCAGTGATATATAATGCCCCAAGAAGTATGCGACGCGTGTAAGTTTCAGAAAAGGCTTTATTGCGAGCAGCGTAAACGTCAGGAGACTGCCTGTGCAAATCAAGGCGATCCAACCCTTTTCTAATGCTGCAGCGAGATCGCGCATCGATATATAGTGCCCCACGAGTTATGCGACGCGTGTCAGTCTCAGAAAAGTTTTTATTGCGAGCAGCGCAATCGTCAAGAGACTGCCTGTGCAAATCGAGGCGATCGAACCTTTTTATAATGCTGCAGCGAGAGCGCGTAGCGATATATAGTGCCCCAAGAGTTATGCGACGCGTGTCAGCTTCAGAAAAGGCTTTATTGCGAGCAGCGTAATCGTCAGGAGACTGCGTGTGCAAATCGAGGCGATCCAACCCTTTTCTAGTGCTGCAGCGAGAGCGCGCAGTGATATATGGTGCCCCAATAGTTATGCGACGCGTGTCAGTTTCAGAAAACTCTTTATTGCGAGCAGCATAATCTTCAGGAGATTACCTGTGCAAATCAAGGCGATCCAACTCTTTCTAGTGCTGCAGCGAGAGCGAGCAGCAATATATCGCGCCCCAAATGGTATGCGACGCGTGTCAGTGTCAGAAAAGTCTTTATTGCGAGCTGCGTGATCGTCAAGAGACTGCCTGTGCAAATCAAGGTGATCCAACACTTTTCTAGTGCTGCAGAGAGAGCGCGCAGCGATAGATAGTGCCCCAAGAGTTATGCGACGCGTGTCAGTTTCAGAAAAGGCTTTATTGCGAGCAGCTTAATCGCTAGGAGACTGCCTGTGCAAATCAAGGCGATCCAACTCTTTTCCAGTGCTGTAGCGAGAGCGCGCAGCGATATATAGTGCCCCAAGAGTTACGCGACGCGTGTCAGTTTCAGAAAAGGCTTTATTGGGAGCAGCGTAATCGCCAGGAGACTGCCTGTGCAAATCTAGGCGATCCAACCCTTTTCCAGTGCTGCAGCGAGAGCGCGCAGCGATATATAGTGCCCAAAGAGTTATGCGACGCGTGTCAGTTTCAGAAAACTCTTTATTGCGAGCAGCATAATCTTCAGGGGATTGCCTGTGCAAATCAAGTCGATCCAACTCTTTCTAGTGCTGCAGCGAGAGCGAGCAGCAATATATCGCGCCCCAAATGGTATGCGACGCGTGTCAGTTTCAGAAAAGTCTTTATTGCGAGCAGCGTAATCGACAGGAGACTGTCGGTGCAAATAAAGGCGATCCAACCTCTTTCTAGTGCTGCAGCGAGAGCGCGCAGCCATATATAGCCCCCCGAGTGTTATGGGACGCGTGTCAGTTTCAGAAAAGTTTTTATTGCAAGCAGCATAATCGTCAGGAAACTGCCTGTGCAAATCGAGGCGATCGAACCCTTTTATAATGCTGCAGTGAGAGCGCGTAGCGATATATAGTGCCCCAAGAGTTATGTGACGCCTGTCAGCTTCAGAAAAGGCTTTATTGCGAGCAGCGTAAACGTCAGGAGACTGCCTGTGCAAATCAAGGCGATCCAACCCTTTTCTAGTGGTGCAGCGAGAGCGCGCAGTGATATATAGTGCCCCAAGAGTTATGCGACGCGTGTAAGTTTCAGAAAAGGCTTTACAGCTAGCAGCGTAATCGTCAGGAGACTCCCAGTGCAAATCAAGGCGATCACACCCTTTTCTATTGCTGGAGCGAGCGCGCGCAGCGATATAGAGTGCCCCAGGAGTTATGCGACGCGTGTAAGTTTCAGAAAAGGCTTTATTGCGAGCAGCGTAAACGTCAGGAGACTGCCTCTGCAAATCAAGGCGATCCAACCCTTTTATAGTGCTGCAGCGAGAGCGCGCAGCGATATATAGTGCCCCAAGAGTTATACGACGCGTGTCACCTTCAGAAAAGGCTTCATTGCGAGCAGCGTAATCGTCAGGAGACTGCGTGTGGAATTCAAGGCGCTCCAAGCTTTTTCCAGTGCTGCACCGAGAGCGCGCAGTGATATAGTGCCCCAAGAGTTATGCCACGCGTGTCAGTTTCAGAAAAGTCTTTATTGCGAGCAGCGTAATCGTCAAGAGACTGCCTGTGCAAATCAAGCGATCTAACACTTTTATACTGCTGCAGCGAGAGCGCGCAGCGATATATAGTGGCCCAAAGGTTATGCGACGCGTGTCAGTTTCAGAAAAGGCTTTATTGCGAGCAGCTTAATCGCTAAGAGACTACCTGTGCAATACAAGGCGATCCAACCCTTTCCTAGTGCTGCAGAGAGAGCGCGCAGTGATATATAATGCCCCAAGATTATGCGACGCGTGTCAGTTTCAGAAACGTCTTTATTGCGAGCAGCGTAATCGCTAGGAGACTGCGTGTGCAAATCATGGCGATCCAACCCTTTTCTAGTCCTGAATGGAGAGCGCGCAGCGATATATTGTGCCCCAAGAGTTATGCGACGCGTGTCAGTTTCAGAAAAGGCTTTATTGCGAGCAGCGTAAACGTCAGGAGACTGCCTGTGCAAATCAAGGCGATCCAACCCTTTTCTAGTGCTGCAGCGAGAGCGCGCAGCGATATATAGTGCCACAAGAGTTATGCGACGCGTGTCAGTTTCAGAAAAGTTTTTATTGCGAGCAGCGTAAACGTCAGGAGACTGCCTGTGCAAATTAAGGCGATCCAACCCTTTTCTAGTGTTGCAGTGAGAGCGCGCAGCAATATATAGTGCCCCAAGAGTTATGCGACGCGTGTCAGTTTCAGAAAAGTTTCTATTGCGAGCAGCGCAATCGTCAGGAGACTGCCTGTGCAAATCGAGGTGATCCAACCCTTTTCCAACGTTGTAGCGAGAGCGAGCAGCGATATATAGTGCCCCAAGAGTTATGCGACGCGTGTCAGTTTCAGAAAAGTCATTATTGCGAGCAGCGTAATCGTCAGCAGACTGCCTGTGCAAATAAAGGCGATCCAACCTCTTTCTAGCGCTGCAGCGAGAGCGCGCAGCCATATATAGCCCCCCGAGTGCTATGGGACGCGTGTCAGTTTCAGAAAAGTTTTTATTGCGAGCAGCGTAAACGTCAGGAGACTGCCTGTGCAAGTCAAGGCGATCCAACCATTTTCTAGTGCTTCAGCGAGCGCGCGCAGCGATATATAGTGCCCAAGAGTTATGCGACGCGTGTCAGTTTCAGAAAAGTTTTTATTGCGAGCAGCGTAATCGCCAGGAGACTGCCTGTGCAAATCGAGGTGATCCAACCCTTTTCTAACGTTGTAGCGAGAGCGAGCAGCGATATATCGCGCCCCAAATGTTATGCGGCGCGTTTTAGTTTCAGAAAAGTTTTTACTAAGAGCAGCGTAATCATCAGGAGACTGCCTGTGCAAATAAAGGCGATCCAACCTCTTTCTAGTGCTGCAGCGAGAGCGCGCAGCCATATATAGCCCCCCGAGGGTTATGCGATGCGTGGCAGTTTCAGAAAAGTCTTTATTGCGAGCAGCGTAATCGTGAGGACACTGCCTGTGCAAATCAAGGCGATCGAACCCTTTTCTAGTGCTGTAGCGAGAGCGCGCATCGATATATAGTGCCCCACGAGTTATGCGATGCGTGTCAGTCTCAGAAAAGTTTTTATTGCGAGCAGCGTAATCGTCAAGAGACTGCCTGTGCAAATCGAGGCGATCGAACTTTTTTATAATGCTGCAGCGAGAGCGCGTAGCGATATATAGTGCCCCAAGAGTTATGCGACGCGTGTCAGTTTCAGAAAAGGCTTTATTGCGAGCAGCATAATCTTCAGGAGATTGCCTGTGCAAATCAAGGCGATCCAACTCTTTCTAGTGCTGCAGCGAGAGCGAGCAGCAATATATCGCGCCCCAAATGGTATGCGACGCGTGTCAGTTTCAGAAAAGTCTTTATTGCGCGCAGCGTAATCGTCAGGAGACTGCCTGTGGAAATAAAGGCGATCCAACTCTTTCTAGTGCTGCAGCGAGAGCGAGCAGCAATATATCGCGCCCCAAATGGTATGCGACGCGTGTCAGTTTCAGAAAAGTCTTTATTGCGCGCAGCGTAATCGTCAGGAGACTGCCTGTGGAAATAAAGGCGATCCAACCTCTTTCTAGTGCTGCAGCGAGAGCGCGCACCCATATATAGCCCCCCGAGTGTTATGCGACGCGTGTCAGTTTCAGAAAAGTTTTTATTGCGAGCTGCGTAATCGTCAGGAGACTGCCTGTGCAAATGGAGGAGATCGAACCCTGTTATAATGCTGCAGCGAGAGCGGGTAGCGATATATAGTGCCCCAAGAGTTATGTGACGCGTGTCAGCTTCAGGAAAGGCTTTATTGCGAGCAGCGTAAACGTCAGGAAAATACCTGTGCAAATCAAGGCGATCCAACCCTTTTCTAGTGCTGCAGCGAGAGCGCGCAGTGATATATGGTGCCCCAATAGTTATGCGACGCGTGTCAGTTTCAGAAAACTCTTTATTGCGAGCAGCATAATCTTCAGGAGATTGCCTGTGCAAATCAAGGCGATCCAACTCTTTCTAGTGCTGCAGCGAGAGCGAACAGCAATATATCGCGCCCCAAATGGTATGCGACGCGTGTCAGTGTCAGAAAAGTCTTTATTGCGAGCTGCGTGATCGTCAAGAGACTGCCTGTGCAAATGAAGGCGATCCAACACTTTTCTAGTGCTGCAGCGAGAGTGCGCAGCGATATATAGTGCCCCAAGAGTTATGCAACGCGTGTCAGTTTCAGAAAAGGCTTTATGGCGAGCAGCTTAATCGCTAGGAGACTGCCTGTGCAAATCAAGGCGATCCAACTCTTTTCTAGTGCTGCAGCGAGAGCGCGCAGCGATATATTGTGCCCCAAGAGTTGCGCGACGCGTGTCAGTTTCAGAAAAGTCTTTATTGCGAGCAGCATAATCGTCAGGAGACTGCCTGTGCAAATCAAGGCAATCCAACCATTTTCTAGTGCTGCAGCTAGAGCGTGCAGAGATATATCGCCCCCCAAATGTTATGCGAAGCGTGTCATTTTCAGAAAAGTCCTTATTGCTAGCAGCGTAATCGCCAGGAGACTGCGTGTGCAAATCATGGCGATCCAACCCTTTTCCAGTGCTGCAGCGAGAGCGCGCAGCGATATATAGTGCCCAAAGAGTTATGCGACGCGTGTCAGTTTCAGAAAACTCTTTATTGCGAGCAGCATAATCTTCAGGGGATTGCCTGTGCAAATCAAGTCGATCCAACTCTTTCTTGTGCTGCAGCGAGATCGCGCAGCCATATATAGCCCCCCGAGTGTTATGGGACGCGTGTCAGTTTCAGAAAAGTTTTTATTGCAAGCAGCATAATCGTCAGGAAACTGCCTGTGCAAATCGAGGCGATCGAAGTCTTTTATAATGCTGCAGTGAGAGCGCGTAGCGATATATAGTGCCACAAGAGTTATGTGACACCTGTCAGCTTCAGAAAAGGCTTTATTGCGAGCAGCGTAAACGTCAGGAGACTGCGTGTGCAAATCAAGGCGATCCAACCCTTTTCTAGTGCTGCAGCGAGAGCGCGCAGTGATATATGGTGCCCCAATAGTTATGCGACGCGTGTCAGTTTCAGAAAACTCTTTATTACGAGCAGCATAATCTTCAGGAGATTGCCTGTGCAAATCAAGGCGATCCAACTCTTTCTAGTGCTGCAGCGAGAGCGAACAGCAATATATCGCGCCCCAAATGGTATGCGACGCGTGTCAGTGTCAGAAAAGTCTTTATTGCGAGCTGCGTGATCCTCAAGAGACTGCCTGTGCAAATGAAGGCGATCCAACTCTTTTCTAGTGCTGCAGCGAGAGCGCGCAGCGATATATAGTGCCCCAAGAGTTACGCGACGCGTGTCAGTTTCAGAAAAGTCTTTATTGCGAGCAGCATAATCGTCAGGAGACTGCCTGTGCAAATCAAGGCAATCCAACCATTTTCTAGTGCTGCAGCTAGAGCGTGCAGAGATATATCGCCCCCCAAATGTTATGCGAAGCGTGTCATTTTGAGAAAAGTCCTTATTGCTAGCAGCGTAATCGCCAGGAGACTGCGTGTGCAAATCATGGCGATCCAACCCTTTTCCAGTGCTGCAGCGAGAGCGCGCAGCGATATATAGTGCCCAAAGAGTTATGCGACGCGTGTCAGTTTCAGAAAACTCTTTATTGCGAGCAGCATAATCTTCAGGCGATTGCCTGTGCAAATCAAGTCGATCCAACTCTTTCTAGTGCTGCAGCGAGAGCGAGCAGCAATATATCGCGCCCCAAATGGTATGCGACGTGTGTCAGTTTCAGAAAAGTCTTTATTGCGAGCAGCGTAATCGTCAGGAGACTGTCTGTGCAAATAAAGGCGATCCAACCTCTTTCTAGTGCTGCAGCGAGAGCGCGCAGCCATATATAGCCCCCCGAGTGTTATGGGACGCGTGTCAGTTTCAGAAAAGTTTTTATTGCAAGCAGCATAATCGTCAGGAAACTGCCTGTGCAAATCGAGGCGATCGAAGTCTTTTATAATGCTGCAGTGAGAGCGCGTAGCGATATATAGTGCCACAAGAGTTATGTGACACCTGTCAGCTTCAGAAAAGGCTTTATTGCGAGCAGCGTAAACGTCAGGAGACTGCCTGTGCAAATCAAGGCGATCCAACCCTTTTCTAGTGGTGCAGCGAGAGCGCGCAGTGATATATAGTGCCCCAAGAGTTATGCGACGCGTGTAAGTTTCAGAAAAGGCTTTATAGCTAGCAGCGTAATCGTCAGGAGACTGCCAGTGCAAATCAAGGTGATCACACCCTTTTCTATTGCTGGAGCGAGCGCGCGCAGCGATATATAGTGCCCCAGGAGTTATGCGACGCGTGTAAGTTTCAGAAAAGGCTTTATTGCGAGCAGCGTAAACGTCAGGAGACTGCCTGTGCAAATCAAGGCGATCCAACCCTTTTCTAGTGCTGCAGCGAGAGCGCGCAGCGATATATAGTGCCCCAAGAGTTATACGACGCGTGTCACCTTCAGAAAAGGCTTCATTGCGAGCAGCGTAATCGTCAGGAGACTGCGTGTGGAATTCAAGGCGCTCCAAGCTTTTTCCAGTGCTGCACCGAGAGCGCGCAGTGATATATAGTGCCCCAAGAGTTATGCGACGCGTGTCAGTTTCAGAAAAGTCTTTATTGCGAGCAGCGTAATCGTCAAGAGACTGCCTGTGCAAATCAAGCGATCTAACACTTTTCTACTGCTGCAGCGAGAGCGCGCAGCGATATATAGTGCCCCAAGGTTATGCGACGCGTGTCAGTTTCAGAAAAGGCTTTATTGCGAGCAGCTTAATCGCTAGGAGACTACCTGTGCAAATCAAGGCGATCCAACCCTTTTCTAGTGCTGCAGCGAGAGCGCGCAGTGATATATAATGCCCGAAGATTATGCGACGCGTGTCAGTTTCAGAAAAGTCTTTATTGCGAGCTGCGTGATCGTCAAGAGACTGCCTGTGCAAATCAAGGCGATCCAACTCTTTTCTAGTGCTGCAGCGAGAGCGCGCAGCGATATATATGCCCCAAGTGTTATGCGACGCGTGTCAGTTTCAGAAAAGTCTTTATTGCGAGCAGCGTAATCGTCAGGAGACTGCCTGTGCAAATCAAGGCAATCCAACCATTTTCTAGTGCTGCAGCTAGAGCGTGCAGAGATATATCGCCCCCCAAATGTTATGCGAAGCGTGTCAGTTTCAGAAAAGCCTTTATTGCTAGCAGCGTAATCGCCAGGAGACTGCGTGTGCAAATCATGGCGATCCAACCCTTTTCTAGTCCTGCAGCGAGAGCGCGCAGCGATATATAGTGCCCCAGGAGTTATGCGACGCGTGTCAGTTTCAGAAAAGTCTTTATTGCGAGCAGCGTAATCGTCAGGAGACTGCCTGTGCAAATAAAGGCGATCCAACCTCTTTCTAGTGCTGCAGCGAGAGCGCGCACCCATATATAGCCCCCCGAGTGTTATGCGACGCGTGTCAGTTTCAGGAAAGGCTTTATTGCGAGCAGCGTAAACGTCAGGAGACTGCCTGTGCAAATCAAGGCGATCCAGCCCTTTTCTAGTGCTGCAGCGAGAGCGCGCAGTGATATATAGTGCCCCAAGAATTATGCGACGCGTGTAAGTCTCAGAAACGGCTTTATTGCGAGCAGCGTAAACGTCAGCAGACTGCCTGTGCAAATCAATGATGATGATGATGATGATGTGTTGTGTTTAGTGGCGCAAGGGCCAGGTTTGGCCAAAGAGCGCCATGACAAGTGTTAATGTTGATGTACTATGGAAGATGTGACTTGGCTGTAAAGTGGCCTAAAAATATTCGCTGTAAAGTGCGTAAAATCTACGTGCTATAAAATTATGGCGATGATTAATGAAGAAAACTATGACCATTAAAATCCATCGTAGGAGAATGATGCAAAATGGAAAATGTATAAGATAGTAAAATTACTTGGAGCACTGCTGCCTCGCCAGAGCCCTTGAAACACAAGGGCCTAGAGGCGCGTGCTACACGAAAGAGCTATCACAGCGGTATCCTCTGAAGAGAGGACCCGCTACGAACATGTGGGGCTAAGAACATGCAAGACAACATCTTTCAGGAAGCCCAGGACTGCGCTGGAGTCAAACAGCGGTTCTGGGCCGAGTAACATTACTGGATGAAAGGGGATGTGCTGGCGGTATGCTAAGGGAAAATGTTTCTTTCTTTCAGATTCGGCTGCCCGACACTCCAGAAGGACGTGGAGGACGGTCAGCCTCTCCCCGCATCTACCACAGGTTGGAGGCTCGTTTCCGGTGAGTAAAAAGTTATGTGTGCCAAATGTGTGTCCTATTCTTAGACGACAGAATAGGACATCTGTCCGGCGTGATTTTGTTACGGAAGGCCAGAATCCTAACTGTGGCTTTATCACGTGGAGCTTATTATTTGTTTCCGCGTCCCATAGGCGTTGCCACTGGTTTCGTAGTATCCTCCGTAAGAAGGGCTTCAGGTCTGTGACAGGAACCGCAGCGGTGGGATTAGCAGAAAATGATGCAACTGACGTGGCCATCTGGTCCGCCAGAACGTTACCTTCGATGCCCCTATGACCTGGCACCCAGCATATGATGACATGCTGATTACCTACATACGCTTTACACAGAGCAGAATAGAGTTCGTTAATTACCGGATTTTTGTGGTTAGAGAATGCCATCAAGGCCTTCACAACACTAAGGGAGTCCGTATATATGACTGCTTTCTGGAGTTTTGATTTCCTGATATGCTTCACAGCCGACAATAGTGCGTAGGCCTCAGCCGTAAAGATACTAGTTTCCGGATGCAGTACGTCGGATTCCAAGAAGGATGGACCGACGGCTGCATAGGACACCCCCTCGCGTGACTTCGATGCGTCTGTGTAGAACTCCGTGCAGGAGTGTTTGTATTGGAGTTCCCGGAAATGCATTTGTATTTCAATCTGTGGAGCGTGTTTTGTAACTTGCATGAAAGATATATCGCATTCTATGTGCTGCCACTCCCAAGGAGGTAGCAGCTTGGCTGGCTGCATTAGGCGGAGCTCGAGGAGTGGGACATGCATTTCCTCACTAAGCTGCCTCACACGCATCGAAAAAGGCCGTCTTACGGAAGGACGATTATGAAAGAGCGTAGCATATGTCATATCGTTAATGGTATTAAAACATGGATGTTGAGGATTAGAGTGTACTTTCAGGAAATATGTTTGGCTGATGTATGTTCTCTGCAGATGTAGTGACCACTCATTTGATTCTGCATATAAACGTTCTATGGGACTTGTTCTGAAAGCTCCAGTGGCCAGTCGGATTCCTAGATGGTGGACCGTATCTAGCATCTTTAGCGCGCTCGGGGCTGCAGAATGATAGATCACGGCACCGTAGTCCAACCGCGATCGGATGAGGCTCTTGTACAGATTCATTAAACATTTCCTGTCGCTGCCCCATGCTGTGTGGGATAACACTTTAAGTAAGTTCATTGTTCTTAAGCATTTGACCTTGAGGTACTTTATGTGTGGAATGAAAGTTAATTTCGAATCAAGTATGATGCCTAAGAACTTGTGTTCTTTGTTCATAGGAATTCGCTGACCATACATTTCGATACTGGGTTCTGCAATGAGCCCTCTCTTTCTTGTGAAAAGCACACAAGAACTTTTGTTGGGGTTGACTTTAAATCCGTTTTCTTCTGCCCATTTGGACACTTTGTTCAAGCCCTGTTGAACTTGCCTCCCACATACTGTAAGGTTGCAGGATTTGAATCCTATCTGTATGTCGTCTACGTAAACAGAATAAAAAATGGCTGGCGGTAACGAGGCACGAAGGGTGTTTATTTTCACGATGAAGAGCGTGCAGCTAAGTACACCTCCTTGAGGTACACCAGTTTCCTGTATAAAAGGTCGCGACAATACATTGCCGACTTTCACACGAAATGTACGGTTGGACAAATAGCTTTCTATTAGGACGAGCATATTGCCACGGATGCCAATTCCCGACAAGTCTCTCAATATTCCATAGCGCCACGTAGTGTCGTACGCCTTCTCCATATCGAGGAATACGGATAGGAAATATTGTTTATGTAGAAAGACGTCGCGAATGTTTCCCTGAATGCGCACAAGGTGATCGGTTGTGGACCGCCCTTCTCTGAATCCACACTGAAAGGGATCGAGGATATTGTTGAGTTCAAGGTAATGTACAAGTCTGCGGTTAACCATTTTTTCAAAAAGCTTACAAAGACAATTTGTAAGAGCTATCGGACGGTAACTTGCCGCCAAGGAAGGGTCCTTGCCCTGTTTAAGAACAGGGACCACAATCGCTTCTTTCCATGTGGATGGGAGGTTTCCCGCAGCCCAAATAGCGTTGAAAAGCGTGAGTAGTGTAAGTTTGGTTTCATCG
Organism: Dermacentor andersoni; assembly: GCF_023375885.2. Lineage (NCBI taxonomy): Eukaryota > Metazoa > Arthropoda > Arachnida > Ixodida > Ixodidae > Dermacentor > Dermacentor andersoni. The sequence continues at coordinate 93,770,102 of NC_092819.1, read as the reverse complement.
TGTAAGTTTCTGATCATTTCGTACATGACCCTATCAGGTCCCGGCGCAGAGCCCCTGCATGTGGTCAAGGCAGCTCTCAACTCAGCAATATTGAAAGGCCGGTTATAAGGTTCATTCTGCCTGGATTTTCGTATTATGGGCTTACATTCTTCTATTTGTTTGTATTTCAAAAATGATTGCGAATAATGGTTTGAACTCGACACGCTCTCGAAGTGTTCCCCAAGTGAATCTGCCTGATCTTTTAGTGTTTCACCTTGTGTGTTTACCAAAGGAAGTGAATATGTTTGTCGCCCTTTTATCCTATTAACCCGGTTCCAGACTTTGGCCTCATCTGTATACGAGTTGATACCGGATAAAAACGTCTGCCAACTCTCTCTTCTAGCCTGTCGGCGTGTTCGCCTGCCTTGCGATTTCACTTTCTTAAAGTTAAACAGATTCTCCGCAGTGGGAGAGGCGCGTAGCAACCCCCACGCTTTGTTCTGTTTCTTACGAGCGATCCTACAGTCCTCGTTCCACCACGGGACACGCCGTTTGCATGCCAAGCCATTTACTTGTGATATACATTTAGTTGCGGCATCTATTATGAAGGCTGTAAAGTATTCCACGGCAGCATCAATTCCTAACGAGGACATCTCATCCCATGAAATATTACTGAGAGTTCGGAATTTCTCCCAGTCTGCTGTATCAATCTTCCACCTAGGAGCTTGTGGGGGAAATTCATTTTCTTTAGATGTTCTTAGCAATACGGGGAAGTGATCGCTCCCGTAAGGATTGCTCGTAACTTCCCATTCGAGTTCGAGCAGTAAAGAGGCGGAAACTATACTAAGATCTATTGACGAAAAGGTTCTGTTCGCAAGAGAGTAATATGTGGGTTCTTTCTTATTTAGAAGGCACGCTCCAGAAGAGTAAAGGAACTGTTCAACGAGACGCCCTCGCGCATCGATACGAGAGTCTCCCCACAAGGTGCTGTGTGCATTGAAATCGCCAAGAACAACATAGGGTTCTGGCAATTCATCTATTAATGACTGAAATTCATGTTTGCTTAGTTTGTAGTGTGGGGGTATATAAATCGAGCAAATAGTGATAAGTTTGTTTAGCAAAACTATTCGAACCGCCACTGCTTCAAGGGCCGTTCGTAGCTATAAATGTTGACATGCTATGCTCTTTTGGATTACAATTGCAACACCTCCCGATGATGCGATTGCGTCATCGCGATCTTTGCGAAAAGTAACATGCTGTCGGAGAAAGTTTGTGTGTTGTGTTTTTAGGTGTGTTTCCTGTAGACACAGCACTTTTGGATTGTGTTTGTGTATAATCTCTTGCACATCATCAAGGTTCCTAAGAAGACCTCTGACATTCCATTGAATGATTTGTGTATCCATGTTGAAAGTAAATAAGTGCTGTGTGTACGGAAATGGAGGTGATGATTTAGGTTACAGAGCTCTTTCGAGGCCCTGTAACGGGGGTTCTGGCCTTTCTGGAGCGTTCGAGGGAGCCTCGCCGCTCCTTAGGCGTTTGGTGCGCCTTGAGGACCGGAGTAGTGTCCATTGCCTCTTGTGAGGCGCCGGACACGTGCTCTTGCGAGCGAGAAGTTACAAGAGAGAGTCCTGCCTTGGAGGGCAAGACCCCTGCGCCCACCAGCCCGGAGGTCGATGGGGCTCCCTGAGGGATTTGGCGGCGCTGGCCGTTGCCAGCGCTGGAGGGGGCCTCGGAGGTTGGGGCAGCCTCGGCTGCTCCCACCTTCGGGGTCGATGGCTCCGTCTGCTCGGTTGGCGGAGCAGCGCTAGCTGCAACATCCGGGGGGGCAGATGGCGTGACTGCCGACTCACTGACTGTGGGTCGGACAGCCGCCGGAGGCCGTTGTGACGCTGCCCCCTGACGCGCCACATCGGCAAAGGTTTTCTTTGGCAGGTATGCTACCCGCCTTCGTGCCTCTTTGAACGATATCTTCTCTTTTACTTTTATAGTCACAATTTCTTTTTCCTTCTTCCAGGAGGGGCACGACCGCGAGTACGCGGCGTGGTCCCCGTCACAGTTTACACAGTGTAGAGAGTTCTTACATGCTTCAGTGGCGTGTTCAAGGGCACTGCATTTGGCGCATGTTTGGCGGCCTCGGCAGCTCTGCGAGCTGTGGCCAAAACGTTGGCATTTGAAACATCTCAAGGGATTCGGCACATACGGTCTTATACGAAGCTTGATGTACCCGGCCTCGATTGACTCGGGCAGGACACTGGAGTTAAAGGTGAGTATTAGGTGTTTGGTCGCAATTTCTTTTCCGTCTCGCCTCATCTTGATTCTTCTGACATTTATGACATTCTGTTCGCTGAAGCCCTCCAAGAGCTCAGCCTCAGCCAGCTCCAATAAATCGTCATCGGAGACTACGCCACGGGTGGTATTCATGGTACGATGAGGAGTTACTGTTACTTTGGCGTCACCAAATGAAACTAGATTGGGTAGATTTTCATATTGTTTCTGGTTGCGGAGCTCCAAGAGGAGATCGCCGCTTGCCATCCTGGATGCTTTATAACCTGTACCAAAAACTTGGGTAAGAGACTTGGACACGAGGAATGGAGAAATTGTTCGCACGGGTTTGCCTGGTGTTTCACAGTGCACTACATGGAAACGAGGAAAGGTTTCTTTTTGGCGGGCGAAAAATTCAAAGACATCATCGGTGCACCCCCTCTTGAGGGAGCGATCAGGTAATGGGGGGAAAGAAGAAGCCATAAGAGATTATAATTTCGGCAGTAACGCCAGCCACCCACCGTGGAGTCCTACAAGGGGACGCTGCAGGATCCGTAAAACACGGCCTGCAAACGCCAGCAGTACGTTACCACTATAACCAGATACGAAATAACCTAGGTTGGCTATTCACACAAGGTTAACCCTTGCTGCCTGGAAAAATTGGAAGTAAGTGGAAGCTAGGAGAAGACAGGAAAGATAAAAAGTGAGAGAAAGACGAAGATTAGAGGAAGAGAGAGACAGGAAAAGGCAACTACCGATTTCCCCCGGGTGGGTCAGTCCGGGGGTGCCGTCTACGTGAAGCCGAGGCCAAAGGGGTGTGTTGCCGCCGCCGAGGGGCCGTAAAGGTCCAAACACCCGGCATTGGCTCAACCCCCAGGATCCCCTTTTCCCCGGACACGGCTAAGCCGCGCACGGCTACACGCGGGAGGGTCCAGCCCTCGTGTGCTCGGGTCCGTGGTGTCGCAACACACCAAACGCCTGCTGACGCAGACGCCCCTGCGGGGGGTGTGTGCAAATCAAGGCGATCCAACACTTTTCTAGTGCTGCAGAGAGAGCGCGCAGCGATATATAGTGCCCCAAGAGTTATGCGACGCGTGTCAGTTTCAGAAAAGTCTTTATTGCGAGCAGCGTAATCGTCAGGAGACTGCCTGTGCAAATCGGGGCGATCGAACCTATTTATAATGCTGCAGCGAGAGCGCGTAGCGATATATATTGCCCCAAGAGTTATGCGACGCGTGTCAGCTTCAGAAAAGGCTTTATTGCGAGCAGCGCAATCGTCAGGAGACTGCGTGTGCAAATCAAGGCGAGCCAACCCTTTTCTAGTGCTGCAGCGAGAGCGCGCAGTGATATATAGTTCCCCAAGAGTTGTGCGACGCGTGTCAGTTTCAGAAAAGGCTTTATTGCGAGCAGCGTAATCGTCAGGAGACTGCCTGTGCAAATCAAGGCGATCCAACACTTTTCTCGTGCTGCAGCGAGAGCGCGCAGCAATATATAGTGCCCCAAGAGTTATGCGACGCGTGTCAGTTTCAGAAAAGTTTCTCTTGCGAGCAGCGTAATCGTCAGGAGACTGCCTGTGCAAATCGAGGTGATCCAACCCTTTTCCAACGTTGTAGCGAGAGCGAGCAGCGATATATAGTGCCCCAAGAGTTATGCGACGCGTGTCAGTTTCAGAAAAGTCTTTATTGCGAGCAGAGTAATCGTCAGGAGACTGCCTGTGCAAATCAAGGCCATCCAACCCTTTTCTAGTGCTGCAGCGAGAGCGCGCACCGATATACAGTGCCCCAAGAGTTATGCGACGCGTGTAAGTTTCAGAAAAGGCTTTATTGCGGGCAGCGTAAACGTCAGGAGACTGCCTCTGCAAATCAAGGCGATCCAACCCTTTTCTAGTGCTGCAGCGAGAACGCGCAGCGATATATAGTGCCCCAAGAGTTATGCGACGCGTGTCAGTTTCAGAAAAGTCTTTATTGCGAGCAGCGTAATCGTCAGGAGACTGCCTGTGCAAATCAAGGCGATCCAACACTTTTCTCGTGCTGCAGCGAGAGCGCGCAGCAATATATAGTGCCCCAAGAGTTATGCGACGCGTGTCAGTTTCAGAAAAGTTTCTATTGCGAGCAGCGTAATCGTCAGGAGACTGCCTGTGCAAATCGAGGTGATCCAACCCTTTTCTAACTTTGTAGCGAGAGCGAGCAGCGATATATAGTGCCCCAAGAGTTATGCGACGCGTGTCAGTTTCAGAAAAGTCTTTATTGCGAGCACCGTAATCGTCAGGAGACTGCCTGTGCAAATCAAGGCAATCCAACCCTTTTCTAGTGCTGCGGCGAGAGCGCGCAGCGATATACAGTGCCCCAAGAGTTATGCGACGCGTGTAAGTTTCAGAAAAGGCTTTATTGCTGGCAGCGTAAACGTCAGGAGACTGCCTGTGCAAATCAAGGCAATCCAACCCTTTTCTAGTGCTGCGGCGAGAGCGCGCAGCGATATACAGTGCCCCAAGAGTTATGCGACGCGTGTAAGTTTCAGAAAAGGCTTTATTGCTGGCAGCGTAAACGTCAGGAGACTGCCTCTGCAAATCAAGGCGATCCAACCCTTTTCTAGTGCTGCTGCGAGAGCGCGCAGCGATATATAGTGCCCCAAGAGTTATACGACGCGTGCCAGTTTCAGAAAAGGCTTTATTGCGAGCAGCTTAATCGCTTGGAGACTGCCTGTGCAAATCGAGGCGATCGAACCCTTTTCTAGTGCTGCAGCGACAGCACGCAGCGATATATAGTGCCCCAAGAGTTATGCGACGTGTGTCAGTTTCAGAAAAGTTTTTTTTTGCGAGCAGCGTAATCGTCAGGAGACTGCCTGTGCAAATACAGGCGATCCAACCTCTTTCTAGTGCTGCAGCGAGAGCGCGCACCCATATATAGCCCCCCGAGTGTTATGCGACGCGTGTCAGTTTCAGAAAAGTTTTTATTGCGAGCTGCGTAATCGTCAGGAGACTGCCTGTGCAAATGGAGGCTGTCGAACCCTGTTATAATGCTGCAGCGAGAGCGCGCAGTGATATATAGTTCCCCAAGAGTTATGCGACGCGTGTCAGTTTCAGAAAAGGCTTTATTGCGAGCAGCGTAAACGTCAGGAGACTGCCTGTGCAAATCAAGGCGATCCAACCCTTTTCTAGTGCTGCAGCGAGAGCGCGCAGCGATATATAGTGCCCCAAGAGTTATGCGACGCGTGTCAGTTTCAGAAAAGTTTCTATTGCGAGCAGCGTAATCGTCAGGAGACTGCCTGTGCAAATCGAGGCGATCGAACTTTTTTATAATGCTGCAGCGAGAGCGCGTAGCGATATATAGTGCCCCAAGAGTTATGCGACGCGTGTCAGCTTCAGAAAAGGCTTTATTGCGAGCAGCGTAATCGTCAGGAGACTGCCTCTGCAAATCAAGGCGATCGAACCCTTTTATAATGCTGCAGCGAGAGCCCGTAGCGATATATAGTGCCCCAAGAGTTATGCGACGTGTGTCAGCTTCGGAAAAGGCTTTATTGCGAGCAGCGTAACCGTCAGGAGACTGCCTGTGCAAATCAAGGCGATCCAACCCTTTTCTAGTGCTGCAGCGAGAGTGCTCAGTAATATATAGTGCCCCAAGAATTATGCGACGCATGTAAGTTTCAGAAAAGCCTTTATTGCGAGCAGCGTAATCGCCAGGAGACTGCCTGTGCAAATCTAGGCGATCCAACCCTTTTCCAGTGCTGCAGCGAGAGCGCGCAGCGATATATAGTGCCCAAAGAGTTATGAGACGCGTGTCAGTTTCAGAAAACTCTTTATTGCGAGCAGCATAATCTTCAGGAGATTGCCTGTGCAAATCAAGGCGATCCAACTCTTTCTAGTGCTGCAGCGAGAGCGAGCAGCAATATATCGCGCCCCAAATGCTATGCGACGCGTGTCAGTTTAAGAAAAATCTTTATTGCGAGCAGCGTAATCGTCAGAAGACTGCCTGTGCAAATAAAGGCGATCCAACCTCTTTCTAGTTCTGCAGCGAGAGCGCGCACCCATATATAGCCCCCCGAGTGTTATGCGACGCATGTCAGTTTCAGAAAAGTTTTTATTGCGAGCTGCGTAATCGTCAGGAGACTGCCTGTGCAAATGGAGGCGATCGAACCCTGTTATAATGCTGCAGCGAGAGCGCGTAGCGATAAATAGTGCCCCAAGAGTTATGTGACGCGTGTCAACTTCAGGAAAGGCTTTATTGCGAGCAGCGTAAACGTCAGGAGACTGCCTGTGCAAATCAAGGCGATCCAGCCCTTTTCTAGTGCTGCAGCGAGAGCGCGCAGCGATATATAGTGCCCCAAGAGTTATGCGACGTGTGTCAGCTTCGGAAAAGGCTTTATTGCGAGCAGCGTAACCGTCAGGAGACTGCCTGTGCAAATGGAGGAGATCGAACCCTGTTATAATGCTGCAGCGAGAGCGCGTAGCGATATATAGTGCCCCAAGAGTTATGTGACGCGTGTCAGCTTCAGGAAAGGCTTTATTGCGAGCAGCGTAAACGTCAGGAAGATACCTGTGCAAATCAAGGCAATCTAACCCGCTTCTAGTGCTGCAGCGAGAGCGCGCAGTGATATATAGTGCCCCAAGAAGTTTGCGACGCGTGTCAGTTTCAGAAGTCTTTATTGCGAGCAGCGTAATCGTCAGGAGACTGCCTGTGCAAATCAAGGCGACCCAACCATTTTCTAGTGCTGCAGCGAGAGCGCGCAGCGATATATGGTGGCCCAAGAGTTATGCGACGCGTGTCAGTTTCAGAAAAGTCTTTATTGCGAGCTGCGTGATCGTCAAGAGACTGCCTGTGCAAATCAATGCGATCCAACACTTTTCTAGTGCTGCAGCGAGAGCGTGCAGCGATATATAGTGCCCCAAGAGTTATGCGACGCGTGTCAGTTTCAGAAAAGGCTTTATAGCGAGCAGCGTAATCGTCAGGAGACTGCCTGTGCAAATCAAGGCGATCCAACCCTTTTCTAGTGCTGCAGCGAGAGCACGCAGCGATATATAGTGCCCCAAGAGTTATGCGACGCGTGTCAGTTTCAGAAAAGTTTTTTTTGCGAGCAGCGTAATCGTCGGGAGACTGCCTGAACAAATCGAGGTGATCCAACCCTTTTCTAACGTTCTAGCGAGCGCGAGCAGCGATATATCGCGCCCCAAATGTTATGCGACGCGTGTCAATTTCAGAAAAGTCTTTACTAAGAGCAGCGTAATCGTCAGCAGACTGCCTGTGCAAATAAAGGCGATCCAACCTCTTTCTAGTGCTGCAGCGAGAGCGCGCAGCCATATATAGCCATCCGAGTGTTATGGGACGGGTGTCAGTTTCAGAAAAGTTTTTATTGCGAGCAGCATAATCGTCAGGAAACTGCCTGTGCAAATCGAGGCGATCGAACCCTTTTATAATGCTGCAGTGAGAGCGCGTAGCGATATATAGTGCCCCAAGAGTTATGTGACGCCTGTCAGCTTCCGAAAAGGCTTTATTGCGAGCAGCTTAAACGTCAGGAGACTGCCTGTGCAAATCAAGGCGATCCAACCCTTTTCTAGTGGTGCAGCGAGAGCGCGCAGTGATACATAGTGCCCCAAGAGTTATGCGACGCGTGTAAGTTTCAGAAAAGGCTTTATAGCGAGCAGCGTAATCGTCAGGAGACTGCCTTTGCAAATCAAGGCGATCACACCCTTTTCTATTGCTGGAGCGAGAGCGCGCAGCGATATATAGTGCCCCAGGAGTTATGCGACGCGTGTAAGTTTCAGAAAAGGCTTTATTGCGAGCAGCGTAAACGTCAGGAGACTGCCTGTGCAAATTAAGGCGATCCAACCCTTTTCTAGTGTTGCAGCGAGAGCGCGCAGCGATATATAGTGCCCCAAGAATTATGCGACGCGTGTCAGTTTCAGAAAAGTCTTTATTGCGAGCAGCATAATCGTCGGGAGATTGCCTGTGCAAATCAAGGCGATCCAACCCTTTTCTAGTGTTGCAGCGAGAGCGCGCAGCGATATATAGTGCCCCAAGAATTATGCGACGCGTGTCAGTTTCAGAAAATTCTTTTGTGCGAGCAGCATAATCGTCGGGAGATTGCCTGTGCAAATCAAGGCGATCCAACCCTTTTCTAGTGCTGCAGCGAGCGCGCGCAGCGATATATAGTGTCCAAGAGTTATGCGACGCGTGTCAGTTTCAGAAAAGTTTTTATTGCGAGCAGCGTAATCGTCAGGAGACTGCCTGTGCAAATCGAGGTGATCCAACCCTTTTCTAACGTTGTAGCGAGAGCGAGCAGCGATATATCGCGCACGAAATGTTATGCGACGCGTGTTATTTTCAGAAAAGTTTTTACTAAGAGCAGCGTAATCGTCAGGAGAATGCCCGTGCAAATAAAGGCGATCCAACCTCTTTCTAGTGCTGCAGCGAGAGCGCGCAGCCATATATAGCCCCCGAGTGTTATGCGATGCGTGGCAGTTTCAGAAAAGTTTTTATTGCGAGCAGCGTAATTGTCAGGAGACTGCCTGTGCAAATCAAGGCGACCCAACCATTTTCTAGTGCTGCAGCGAGAGCGCGCAGCGATATATGGTGGCCCAAGAGTTATGCGACGCGTGTCAGTTTCAGAAAAGTCTTTATTGAGAGCTGCGTGATCGTCAAGAGACTGCCTGTGCAAACCAATGCGATCCAACACTTTTCTAGTGCTGCAGCGAGAGCGTGCAGCGATATATAGTGCCCCAAGAGTTATGCGACGCGTGTCAGTTTCAGAAAAGGCTTTATAGCGAGCAGCGTAATCGTCAGGAGACTGCCTGTGCAAATCAAGGCGATCCAACCCTTTTCTAGTGCTGCAGCGAGAGCACGCAGCGATATATAGTGCCCCAAGAGTTATGCGACGCGTGTCAGTTTCAGAAAAGTTTTTTTTGCGAGCAGCGTAATCGTCGGGAGACTGCCTGTGCAAATCGAGGTGATCCAACCCTTTTCTAACGTTCTAGCGAGCGCGAGCAGCGATATATCGCGCCCCAAATGTTATGCGACGCGTGTCAATTTCAGAAAAGTCTTTACTAAGAGCAGCTTAATCGTCAGCAGACTGCCTGTGCAAATAAAGGCGATCCAACCTCTTTCTAGTGCTGCAGCGAGAGCGCGCAGCCATATATAGCCATCCGAGTGTTATGGGACGGGTGTCAGTTTCAGAAAAGTTTTTATTGCGAGCAGCATAATCGTCAGGAAACTGCCTGTGCAAATCGAGGCGATCGAACCCTTTTATAATGCTGCAGTGAGAGCGCGTAGCGATATATAGTGCCCCAAGAGTTATGTGACGCCTGTCAGCTTCCGAAAAGGCTTTATTGCGAGCAGCTTAAACGTCAGGAGACTGCCTGTGCAAATCAAGGCGATCCAACCCTTTTCTAGTGGTGCAGCGAGAGCGCGCAGTGATACATAGTGCCCCAAGAGTTATGCGACGCGTGTAAGTTTCAGAAAAGGCTTTATAGCGAGCAGCGTAATCGTCAGGAGACTGCCTTTGCAAATCAAGGCGATCACACCCTTTTCTATTGCTGGAGCGAGAGCGCGCAGCGATATATAGTGCCCCAGGAGTTATGCGACGCGTGTAAGTTTCAGAAAAGGCTTTATTGCGAGCAGCGTAAACGTCAGGAGACTGCCTGTGCAAATTAAGGCGATCCAACCCTTTTCTAGTGTTGCAGCGAGAGCGCGCAGCGATATATAGTGCCCCAAGAATTATGCGACGCGTGTCAGTTTCAGAAAATTCTTTATTGCGAGCAGCATAATCGTCGGGAGATTGCCTGTGCAAATCAAGGCGATCCAACCCTTTTCTAGTGTTGCAGCGAGAGCGCGCAGTGATATATAATGCCCCAAGAAGTATGCGACGCATGTAAGTTTCAGCAAAGGCTTTATAGCGAGCAGCGTAAACGTCAGGAGACTGCCTGTGCAAATCAAGGCGATCGAACCATTTTATAATGCTGCAGCGAGAGTCCGTAGCGATATATAGTGCCCCAAGAGTTATGCGACGTGTGTCAGCTTCGGAAAAGGCTTTATTGCGAGCAGCGTAACCGTCAGGAGACTGCCTGTGCAAATCAATGCGATCCAACCCTTTTCTATTGCTGCAGCGAGAGTGCTCAGTGATATATAATGCCCCAAGAAGTATGCGACGCGTGTAAGTTTCAGAAAAGGCTTTATTGCGAGCTGCGTAATCGTCAGGAGACTGCCTGTGCAAATGGAGGCTGTCGAACCCTGTTATAATGCTGCAGCGAGAGCGCGCAGTGATATATAGTTCCCCAAGAGTTATGCGACGCGTGTCAGTTTCAGAAAAGGCTTTATTGCGAGCAGCGTAAACGTCAGGAGACTGCCTGTGCAAATCAAGGCGATCCAACCCTTTTCTAGTGCTGCAGCGAGAGCGCGCAGCGATATATAGTGCCCCAAGAGTTATGCGACGCGTGTCAGTTTCAGAAAAGTTTCTATTGCGAGCAGCGTAATCGTCAGGAGACTGCCTGTGCAAATCGAGGCGATCGAACTTTTTTATAATGCTGCAGCGAGAGCGCGTAGCGATATATAGTGCCCCAAGAGTTATGCGACGCGTGTCAGCTTCAGAAAAGGCTTTATTGCGAGCAGCGTAATCGTCAGGAGACTGCCTCTGCAAATCAAGGCGATCGAACCCTTTTATAATGCTGCAGCGAGAGCCCGTAGCGATATATAGTGCCCCAAGAGTTATGCGACGTGTGTCAGCTTCGGAAAAGGCTTTATTGCGAGCAGCGTAACCGTCAGGAGACTGCCTGCGCAAATCAAGGCGATCCAACCCTTTTCTAGTGCTGCAGCGAGAGTGCTCAGTAATATATAGTGCCCCAAGAATATATGCGACGCGTGTAAGTTTCAGAAAAGGCTTTATTGCGAGCAGCGTAAACGTCAGGAGACTGCCTGTGCAAATCAAGGCGATCCAACCCTTTTCTAGTGCTGCAGCGAGAGCGCGCATCGATATATAGTGCCCCACGAGTTATGCGACGCGTGTCAGTCTCAGAAAAGTTTTTATTGCGAGCAGCGTAATCGTCAACAGACTGCCTGTGCAAATCGAGGCGATCGAACCTTTTTATAATGCTGCAGCGAGAGCGCGTAGCGATATATAGTGCCCCAAGAGTTATGCGACGCGTGTCAGTTTCAGAAAAGTCTTTATTGCGAGCTGCGTGATCGTCAAGAGACTGCCTGTGCAAATCAATGCGATCCAACACTTTTCTAGTGCTGCAGCGAGAGCGTGCAGCGATATATAGTGCCCCAAGAGTTATGCGACGCGTGTCAGTTTCAGAAAAGGCTTTATAGCGAGCAGCGTAATCGTCAGGAGACTGCCTGTGCAAATCAAGGCGATCCAACCCTTTTCTAGTGCTGCAGCGAGAGCACGCAGCGATATATAGTGCCCCAAGAGTTATGCGACGCGTGTCAGTTTCAGAAAAGTTTTTTTTGCGAGCAGCGTAATCGTCGGGAGACTGCCTGTGCAAATCGAGGTGATCCAACCCTTTTCTAACGTTCTAGCGAGAGCGAGCAGCGATATATCGCGCCCCAAATGTTATGCGACGGGTGTCAATTTCAGAAAAGTCTTTACTAAGAGCAGCGTGATCGTCAGCAGACTGCCTGTGCAAATAAAGGCGATCCAACCTCTTTCTAGTGCTGCAGCGAGAGCGCGCAGCCATATATAGCCATCCGAGTGTTATGGGACGCGTGTCAGTTTCAGAAAAGTTTTTATTGCGAGCAGCATAATCGTCAGGAAACAGCCTGTGCAAATCGAGGCGATCGAACCCTTTTATAATGCTGCAGTGAGAGCGCGTAGCGATATATAGTGCCCCAAGAGTTATGTGACGCCTGTCAGCTTCCGAAAAGGCTTTATTGCGAGCAGCGTAAACGTCAGGAGACTGCCTGTGCAAATCAAGGCGATCCAACCCTTTTCTAGTGGTGCAGCGAGAGCGCGCAGTGATACATAGTGCCCCAAGAGTTATGCGACGCGTGTAAGTTTCAGAAAAGGCTTTATAGCGAGCAGCGTAATCGTCAGGAGACTGCCTGTGCAAATCAAGGCGATTACACCCTTTTCTATTGCTGGAGCGAGAGCGCGCAGCGATATATAGTGCCCCAAGAATTATGCGACGCGTGTCAGTTTCAGAAAATTCTTTATTGCGAGCAGCATAATCGTCGGGAGATTGCCTGTGCAAATCAAGGCGATCCAACCCTTTTCTAGTGCTGCAGCGAGCGCGCGCAGCGATATATAGTGTCCAAGAGTTATGCGACGCGTGACAGTTTCAGAAAAGTTTTTATTGCGAGCAGCGTAATCGTCAGGAGACTGCCTGTGCAAATCGAGGTGATCCAACCTTTATCTAACGTTGTAGCGAGAGCGAGCAGCGATATATCGTGCCCGAAATGTTATGCGACGCGTGTTAGTTTCAGAAAAGTTTTTACTAAGAGCAGCGTAATCGTCAGGAGAATGCCCGTGCAAATAAAGGCGATCCAACCTCTTTCTAGTGCTGCAGCGAGAGCGCGCAGCCATATATAGCCCCCGAGTGTTATGCGATGCGTGGCAGTTTCAGAAAAGTATTTATTGCGAGCAGCGTAATCGTCAGGAGACTGCCTGTGCGAATCGAGGCGATCGAACCCTTTTATAATGCTGCAGCGAGAGCACGCAGTGATATATAGTGCCCTAAGCGTTATGCGACGCGTGTGTGTTTCAGCAAAGGCTTTGTAGCGAGCAGCGTAAAGGTCAGGACACTGCCTGTGCAAATCAAGGCGATCGAACCCTTTTATAATGCTGCAGCGAGAGTCCGTAGCGATATATAGTGCCCCAAGAGTTATGCGACGTGTGTCAGCTTCGGAAAAGGCTTTATTGCGAGCAGCGTAACCGTCAGGAGACTGCCTGTGCAAATCAATGCGATCCAACCCTTTTCTAGTGCTGCAGCGAGAGTGCTCAGTGATATATAATGCCCCAAGAAGTATGCGACGCGTGTAAGTTTCAGAAAAGGCTTTATTGCGAGCAGCGTAAACGTCAGGAGACTGCCTGTGCAAATCAAGGCGATCCACCCCTTTTCTAGTGCTGCAGCGAGAACGCGCATCGATATATAGTGCCCCACGAGTTATGCGACGCGTGTCAGTCTCAGAAAAGTTTTTATTGCGAGCAGCGTAATCGTCAAGAGACTGCCTGTGCAAATCGAGGCGATCGAACCTTTTTATAATGCTGCAGCGAGAGCGAGCAGCAATATATCGCGCCCCAAATGGTATGCGACGCGTGTCAGTGTCAGAAAAGTCTTTATTGCAAGCTGCGTGATCGTCAAGAGACTGCCTGTGCAAATGAAGGCGATCCAACACTTTTCTAGTGCTGCAGCGAGAGTGCGCAGCGATATATAGTGCCCCAAGAGTTATGCAACGCGTGTCAGTTTCAGAAAAGGCTTTATTGCGAGCAGCTTAATCGCTAGGAGACTGCCTGTGCAAATCAAGGCGATCCAACTCTTTTCTAGTGCTGCAGCGAGAGCGCGCAGCGATATATAGTGCCCCAAGAGTTACGCGACGCGTGTCAGTTTCAGAAAAGTCTTTATTGCGAGCAGCATAATCGTCAGGAGACTGCCTGTGCAAATCGAGGTGATCCAACCCTTTTCTAACGTTGTAGCGAGAGCGACGCGTGTTAGTTTCAGAAAAGTCCTTATTGCTAGCAGCGTAATCGCCAGGAGACTGCGTGTGCAAATCATGGCGATCCAACCCTTTTCCAGTGCTGCAGCAAGAGCGCGCAGCGATATATAGTGCCCAAAGAGTTATGCGACGCGTGTCAGTTTCAGAAAACTCTTTATTGCGAGCAGCATAATCTTCAGGGGATTGCCTGTGCAAATCAAGTCGATCCAACTCTTTCTAGTGCTGCAGCGAGAGCGAGCAGCAATATATCGCGCCCGAAATGGTATGCGACGTGTGTCAGTTTCAGAAAAGTCTTTATTGCGAGCAGCGTAATCGTCAGGAGACTGTCTGTGCAAATAAAGGCGATCCAACCTCTTTCTAGTGCTGCAGCGAGACCGCGCAGCCATATATAGCCCCCCGAGTGTTATGGGACGCGTGTCAGTTTCAGAAAAGTTTTTATTGCAAGCAGCATAATCGTCAGGAAACTGCCTGTGCAAATCGAGGCGATCGAAGCCTTTTATAATGCTGCAGTGAGAGCGCGTAGCGATATATAGTGCCCCAGAGTTATGTGACACCTGTCAGCTTCAGAAAAGGCTTTATTGCGAGCAGCGTAAACGTCAGGAGACTGCCTGTGCAAATCAAGGCGATCCAACCCTTTTCTAGTGGTGCAGCGAGAGCGCGCAGTGATATATAGTGCCCCAAGAGTTATGCGACGCGTGTAAGTTTCAGAAAAGGCTTTATAGCTAGCAGCGTAATCGTCAGGAGACTGCCAGTGCAAATCAAGGTGATCACACCCTTTTCTATTGCTGGAGCGAGCGCGCGCAGCGATATATAGTGCCCCAGGAGTTATGCGACGCGTGTAAGTTTCAGAAAAGGCTTTATTGCGAGCAGCGTAAACGTCAGGAGACTGCCTGTGCAAATCAAGGCGATCCAACCCTTTTCTAGTGCTGCAGCGAGAGCGCGCAGCGATATATAGTGCCCCAAGAGGTATACGACGCGTGTCACCTTCAGAAAAGGCTTCATTGCGAGCTGCGTATTCGTCAGGAGACTGCGTGTGGAATTCAAGGCGCTCCAAGCTTTTTCCAGTGCTGCACCGAGAGCGCGCAGTGATATATAGTGCCCCAAGAGTTATGCGACGCGTGTCAGTTTCAGAAAAGTCTTTATTGCGAGCAGCGTAATCGTCAAGAGACTGCCTGTGCAAATCAAGCGATCTAACACTTTTCTACTGCTGCAGCGAGAGCGCGCAGCGATATATAGTGCCCCAAGGTTATGCGACGCGTGTCAGTTTCAGAAAAGGCTTTATTGCGAGCAGCTTAATCGCTAGGAGACTACCTGTGCAAATCAAGGCGATCCAACCCTTTTCTAGTGCTGCAGCGAGAGCGCGCAGTGATATATAATGCCCGAAGATTATGCGACGCGTGTCAGTTTCAGAAAAGTCTTTATTGCGAGCAGCGTAATCGCCAGGAGACTGCGTGTGCAAATCTTGGCGATCCAAGGCTTTTCTAGTCCTGAATGGAGAGCGCGCAGCGAAATATTGTGCCCCAAGACTTATGCGACGCGTGTCAGTTTCAGAAAGTGCTTCATTGCGAGCGGCGTAATCGCCAGGAGACTGCCTGTGCAAATCTAGGCGATCCAACCCTTTTCCAGCGCTGCAGCGAGAGCGCGCAGCGATATATGGTGCCCCAAGAGATATGCAACGCGTGTCAGTTTCAGAAAACTCTTTATTGCGAGCAGCATAATCGTCAGGAGACAGCCTGTGCAAATCAAGGCGATCCAACCCTTTTCTAGTGCTGCAGCGATAGCGCGCAGCGAGATATAGTGCCCCAAGAGTTATGCGACGCGTGTCAGCTTCAGAAAAGGCTTCATTGCGAGCAGCGTAATCGTCATGAAACTGCCTGTGCAAATCGAGGCGATCGAACCCTTTTCTAGTGCTGCAGCGAGAGCGCGCACTGATATATAGAGCCCCAAGAGTTATGCGACGCGTGTCAGTTTCAGAAAAGTCTTTGTTGCGAGCAGCGTAATCGTCAGGAGACTGCCTGTGCAAATCATGGCGATCCAACCCTTTTCTAGTCCTGCAGCGAGAGCGCGCAGCGATATATAGTGCCCCAAGAGTTATGCGACGCGTGTCAGTTTCAGAAAAGGCTTTATTGCGAGCAGTGTAATCGCCAGGAGACTGCCTGTGCAAATCTAGGCGATCCAACCCTTTTCCAGTGCTGCAGCGAGAGCGCGCAGCGATATATATTGCCCCAAGAGTTATGCGACGCGTGTCAGTTTCAGAAAACTCTTTATTGCGAGCAGCATAATCGTCAGGAGACTGCCTGTGCAAATTAAGGCGATCCAACCCTTTTCTAGTGCTGCAGCGAGAGCGCGCAGCGATATATAGTGCCCCAAGAGTTATGCGACGCCTGTCAGTTTCAGAAAAGTCTTTAATGCGAGCAGCGTAATCGTCAGGAGACTGCCTGTGCAAATCAAGGCGATCCAACCCTTTTCTAGTGTTGCAGCGAGAGCGCGCAGCGATATATAGTGCCCCAAGAGGTATGCGACGCGTGTAAGTTTCAGAAAAGGCTTTATTGCGAGCACCGTAAACGTCAGGAGACTGCCGTTGCAAATCAAGGCGATCCAACCCTTTTCTAGTGCTGCAGTGAGAGCGCGCAGCGATATATAGTGCCCCATGAGTTATGCGACGCGTGTCAGTTTCAGAAAAGGCTTTATTGCGAGCAGCTTAATCGCTAGGAGACTGCCTGTGCAAATCGAGGCGATCGAACCTTTTTTTAATGCTGCAGCAAGAGCGCGTAGCGATTTATAGAGCCCCAAGAGTTATGCGACGCGTGTCAGTTTCAGAAAAGTCTTTATTGCGAGCAGCGTAATCGTCAGGAGACTGCCTGTGCAAATCAAGGCAATCCAACCATTTTCTAGTGCTGCAGCTAGAGCGTGCAGAGATATATCGCCCCCCAAATGTAATGCGAAGCGTGTCAGTTTCAGAAAAGCCTTTATTGCTAGCAGCGTAATCGCCAGGAGACTGCGTGTGCAAATCATGGCGATCCAACCCTTTTCTAGTCCTGCAGCGAGAGCGCGCAGCGATATATAGTGCCCCAAGAGTTATGCGACCCGTGTCAGTTTCAGAAAAGGCTTTATTGCGAGCAGCGTAATCGCCAGGAGACTGCCTGTGCAAATCTAGGCGATCCAACCCTTTTCCAGTGCTGCAGCGAGAGCGCGCAGCGATATATAGTGCCCAAAGAGTTATGCGACGCGTGTCAGTTTCAGAAAACTCTTTATTGCGAGCAGCATAATCTTCAGGAGATTGCCTGTGCAAATCAAGGCGATCCAACTCTTTCTAGTGCTGCAGCGAGAGCGAGCTGCAATATATCGCGCCCCAAATGGTATGCGACGCGTGTCAGTTTAAGAAAAATCTTTATTGCGAGCAGCGTAATCGTCAGAAGACTGCTTTGCAAATAAAGGCGATCCAACCTCTTTCTAGTGCTGCAGCGAGAGCGCGCACCCATATACAGCCCCCCGAGTGTTATGCGACGCGTGTCAGTTTCAGAAAAGTTTTTATTGCGAGCTGCGTAATCGTCAGGAGACTGCCTGTGCAAATGGAGGCGATCGAACCCTGTTATAATGCTGCAGCGAGAGCGCGTAGCGATAAATAGTGCCCCAAGAGTTACGTGACGCGTGTCAGCTTCAGGAAAGGCTTTATTGCGAGCAGCGTAAACGTCAGGAGACTGCCTGTGCAAATCAAGGCGATGCAGCCCTTTTCTAGTGCTGCAGCGAGAGCGCGCAGCGATATATAGTGCCCCAAGATTTATGCGACGCCTGTCAGTTTCAGAAAAGTTTTTATTGCGAGCAGCGTAATCGTCAGGAGACTGCCTGTGCAATTCGAGGCGATCGAACCTATTTATAATGCTGCAGCGAGAGCGCGTAGCGATATATATTGCCCCATGAGTTATGCAACGCGTGTCAGCTTCAGAAAAGGCTTTATTGCGAGCAGCGCAATCGTCAGGAGACTGCGTGTGCAAATCGAGGCGATCCAACCCTTTTCTAGTCCTGCAGCGAGAGCGCGCAGCGATATATAGTGCCCCAAGAGTTATGCGACCCGTGTCAGTTTCAGAAAAGGCTTTATTGCGAGCAGCGTAATCGCCAGGAGACTGCCTGTGCAAATCTAGGCGATCCAACCCTTTTCCAGTGCTGCAGCGAGAGCGCGCAGCGATATATAGTGCCCAAAGAGTTATGCGACGCGTGTCAGTTTCAGAAAACTCTTTATTGCGAGCAGCATAATCTTCAGGAGATTGCCTGTGCAAATCAAGGCGATCCAACTCTTTCTAGTGCTGCAGCGAGAGCGAGCTGCAATATATCGCGCCCCAAATGGTATGCGACGCGTGTCAGTTTAAGAAAAATCTTTATTGCGAGCAGCGTAATCGTCAGAAGACTGCTTTGCAAATAAAGGCGATCCAACCTCTTTCTAGTGCTGCAGCGAGAGCGCGCAGTGATATATAGAGCCCCAAGAGTTATGCGACGCGTGTCAGTTTCAGAAAAGTCTTTGTTGCGAGCAGCGTAATCGTCAGGAGACTGCCTGTGCAAATCATGGCGATCCAACCCTTTTCTAGTCCTGCAGCGAGAGCACGCAGCGATATATAGTGCCCCAAGAGTTATGCGACGCGTGTCAGTTTCAGAAAAGGCTTTATTGCGAGCAGTGTAATCGCCAGGAGACTGCGGGTGCAAATCTAGGCGATCCAACCCTTTTCCAGTGCTGCAGCGAGAGCGCGCAGCGATATATATTGCCCCAAGAGTTATGCGACGCGTGTCAGTTTCAGAAAACTCTTTATTGCGAGCAGCATAATCGTCAGGAGACTGCCTGTGCAAATTAAGGCGATCCAACCCTTTTCTAGTGCTGCAGCGAGAGCGCGCAGCGATATATAGTGCCCTAAGAGTTATGCGACGCGTGTCAGTTTCAGAAAAGTCTTTATTGCGAGCAGCGTAATCGTCAGGAGACTGCCTGTGCAAATCAAGGCGATCCAACCCTTTTCTAGTGTTGCAGCGAGAGCGCGCAGCGATATATAGTGCCCCAAGAGGTATGCGACGCGTGTAAGTTTCAGAAAAGGCTTTATTGCGAGCACCGTAAACGTCAGGAGACTGCCGTTGCAAATCAAGGCGATCCAACCCTTTTCTAGTGCTGCAGTGAGAGCGCGCAGCGATATATAGTGCCCCATGAGTTATGCGACGCGTGTCAGTTTCAGAAAAGGCTTTATTGCGAGCAGCTTAATCGCTAGGAGACTGCCTGTGCAAATCGAGGCGATCGAACCCTTTTTTAATGCTGCAGCAAGAGCGCGTAGCGATTTATAGAGCCCCAAGAGTTATGCGACGCGTGTCAGTTTCAGAAAAGTCTTTATTGCGAGCAGCGTAATCGTCAGGAGACTGCCTGTGCAAATCAAGGCAATCCAACCATTTTCTAGTGCTGCAGCTAGAGCGTGCAGAGATATATAGTGCCCAAAGAGTTATGCGACGCGTGTCAGTTTCAGAAAACTCTTTATTGCGAGCAGCATAATCTTCAGGAGATTGCCTGTGCAAATCAAGGCGATCCAACTCTTTCTAGTGCTGCAGCGAGAGCGAGCTGCAATATATCGCGCCCCAAATGGTATGCGACGCGTGTCAGTTTAAGAAAAATCTTTATTGCGAGCAGCGTAATCGTCAGAAGACTGCCTGTGCAAATAAAGGCGATCCAACCTCTTTCTAGTGCTGCAGCGAGAGCGCGCACCCATATACAGCCCCCCGAGTGTTATGCGACGCATGTCAGTTTCAGAAAAGTTTTTATTGCGAGCTGCGTAATCGTCAGGAGACTGCCTGTGCAAATGGAGGCGATCGAACCCTGTTACAATGCTGCAGCGAGAGCGCGTAGCGATAAATAGTGCCCCAAGAGTTATGTGACGCGTGTCAGCTTCAGGAAAGGCTTTATTGCGAGCAGCGTAAACGTCAGGAGACTGCCTGTGCAAATCAAGGCGATCCAGCCCTTTTCTAGTGCTGCAGCGAGAGCGCGCAGCGATATATAGTGCCCCAAGAGTTATGCGACGCCTGTCAGCTTCAGAAAAGGCTTTATTGCGAGCAGCGCAATCGTCAGGAGACTGCGTGTGCAAATCGAGGCGAGCCAACCCTTTTCTAGTGCTGCAGCGAGAGCGCGCTGTGATATATAGTTCCCCAAGAGTTATGCGACGCGTGTCAGTTTCAGAAAAGGCTTTATTGCGAGCAGCGTAACCGTCAGGAGACTGCCTGTGCAAATCAATGCGATCCAACCCTTTTCTAGTGCTGCAGCGAGAGTGCTCAGTGATATATAATGCCCCAAGAAGTATGCGACGCGTGTAAGTTTCAGAAAAGGCTTTATTGCGAGCAGCGTAAACGTCAGGAGACTGCCTGTGCAAATCAAGGTGATCCAACCCTTTTCTAATGCTGCAGCGAGATCGCGCATCGATATATAGTGCCCCACGAGTTATGCGACGCGTGTCAGTCTCAGAAAAGTTTTTATTGCGAGCAGCGCAATCGTCAAGAGACTGCCTGTGCAAATCGAGGCGATCGAACCTTTTTATAATGCTGCTGCGAGAGCGCGTAGCGATATATAGTGCCCCAAGAGTTATGCGACGCGTGTCAGCTTCAGAAAAGGCTTTATTGCGAGCAGCGTAATCGTCAGGAGACTGCGTGTGCAAATCAAGGCGATCCAACCCTTTTCTAGTGCTGCAGCGAGAGCGCGCAGTGATATATGGTGCCCCAATAGTTATGCGACGCGTGTCAGTTTCAGAAAACTCTTTATTGCGAGCAGCATAATCTTCAGGAGATTGCCTGTGCAAATCAAGGCGATCCAACTCTTTCTAGTGCTGCAGCGAGAGCGAGCAGCAATATATCGCGCCCCAAATGGTATGCGACGCGTGTCAGTGTGAGAAAAGTCTTTATTGCGAGCTGCGTGATCGTCAAGAGAGTGCCTGTGCAAATCAAGGTGATCCAACACTTTTCTAGTGCTGCAGCGAGAGCGCGCAGCGATAGATAGTGCCCCAAGAGTTATGCGACGCGTGTCAGTTTCAGAAAAGGCTTTATTGCGAGCAGCTTAATCGCTAGGAGACTGCCTGTGCAAATCAAGGCGATCCAACTCTTTTCCAGTGCTGTAGCGAGAGCGCGCAGCGATATATAGTGTCCCAAGAGTTACGCGACGCGTGTCAGTTTCAGAAAAGTCTTTATTGCGAGCAGCGTAATCGTCAGGAGACTGCCTGTGCAAATCAAGGCAATCCAACCATTTTCTAGTGCTGCAGCTAGAGCATGCAGAGATATATCGCCCCCCAAATGTTATGCGAAGCGTGTCGGTTTCAGAAAAGTCCTTATTGCTAGCAGCGTAATCGCCAGGAGACTGCGTGTGCAAATCATGGCGATCCAACCCTTTTCTAGTCCTGCAGCGAGAGCGCGCAGCGATATATAGTGCCCCAAGAGTTATGCGACGCGTGTCAGTTTCAGAAAAGGCTTTATTGGGAGCAGCGTAATCGCCAGGAGACTGCCTGTGCAAATCTAGGCGATCCAACCCTTTTCCAGTGCTGCAGCGAGAGCGCGCAGCGATATATAGTGCCCAAAGAGTTATGCGACGCGTGTCAGTTTCAGAAAACTCTTTATTGCGAGCAGCATAATCTTCAGGGGATTGCCTGTGCAAATCAAGTCGATCCAACTCTTTCTAGTGCTGCAGCGAGAGCGAGCAGCAATATATCGCGCCCCAAATGGTATGCGACGCGTGTCAGTTTCAGAAAAGTCTTTATTGCGAGCAGCGTAATCGACAGGAGACTGTCTGTGCAAATAAAGGCGATCCAACCTCTTTCTAGTGCTGCAGCGAGAGCGCGCAGCCATATATAGCCCCCCGAGTGTTATGGGACGCGTGTCAGTTTCAGAAAAGTTTTTATTGCAAGCAGCATAATCGTCAGGAAACTGCCTGTGCAAATCGAGGCGATCGAACCCTTTTATAATGCTGCAGTGAGAGCGCGTAGCGATATATAGTGCCCCAAGAGTTATGTGACGCCTGTCAGCTTCAGAAAAGGCTTTATTGCGAGCAGCGTAAACGTCAGGAGACTGCCTGTGCAAATCAAGGCGATCCAACCCTTTTCTAGTGGTGCAGCGAGAGCGCGCAGTGATATATAGTGCCCCAAGAGTTATGCGACGCGTGTAAGTTTCAGAAAAGGCTTTACAGCTAGCAGCGTAATCGTCAGGAGACTCCCAGTGCAAATCAATGCGATCACACCCTTTTCTATTGCTGGAGCGAGCGCGCGCAGCGATATAGAGTGCCCCAGGAGTTATGCGACGCGTGTAAGTTTCAGAAAAGGCTTTATTGCGAGCAGCGTAAACGTCAGGAGACTGCCTCTGCAAATCAAGGCGATCCAACCCTTTTCTAGTGCTGCAGCGAGAGCGCGCAGCGATATATAGTGCCCCAAGAGTTATACGACGCGTGTCACCTTCAGAAAAGGCTTCATTGCGAGCAGCGTAATCGTCAGGAGACTGCGTGTGGAATTCAAGGCGCTCCAAGCTTTTTCCAGTGCTGCACCGAGAGCGCGCAGTGATATAGTGCCCCAAGAGTTATGCGACGCGTGTCAGTTTCAGAAAAGTCTTTATTGCGAGCAGCGTAATCGTCAAGAGACTGCCTGTGCAAATCAAGCGATCTAACACTTTTATACTGCTGCAACGAGAGCGCGCAGCGATATATAGTGCCCCAAAGGTTATGCGACGCGTGTCAGTTTCAGAAAAGGCTTTATTGCGAGCAGCTTAATCGCTAGGAGACTACCTGTGCAATACAAGGCGATCCAACCCTTTCCTAGTGCTGCAGAGAGAGCACGCAGTGATATATAATGCCCCAAGATTATGCGACGCGTGTCAGTTTCAGAAAACTCTTTATTGCGAGCAGCATAATCTTCAGGAGATTGCCTGTGCAAATCAAGGCGATCCAACTCTTTCTAGTGCTGCAGCGAGAGCGAGCTGCAATATATCGCGCCCCAAATGGTATGCGACGCGTGTCAGTTTAAGAAAAATCTTTATTGCGAGCAGCGTAATCGTCAGAAGACTGCCTGTGCAAATAAAGGCGATCCAACCTCTTTCTAGTGCTGCAGCGAGAGCGCGCACCCATATACAGCCCCCCGAGTGTTATGCGACGCGTGTCAGTTTCAGAAAAGTTTTTATTGCGAGCTGCGTAATCGTCAGGAGACTGCCTGTGCAAATGGAGGCGATCGAACCCTGTTATAATGCTGCAGCGAGAGCGCGTAGCGATAAATAGTGCCCCAAGAGTTATGTGACGCGTGTCAGCTTCAGGAAAGGCTTTATTGCGAGCAGCGTAAACGTCAGGAGACTACCCGTGCAAATCAAGGCGATCCAGCCCTTTTCTAGTGCTGCAGCGAGAGCGCGCAGCGATATATAGTGCCCCAAGAGTTATGCGACGCCTGTCAGTTTCAGAAAAGTTTTT
The DNA here is from genome assembly GCF_023375885.2 of Dermacentor andersoni. Taxonomy (NCBI): domain Eukaryota; kingdom Metazoa; phylum Arthropoda; class Arachnida; order Ixodida; family Ixodidae; genus Dermacentor; species Dermacentor andersoni. The sequence continues at coordinate 93,746,777 of NC_092819.1, read as the reverse complement.
ATTGCGAGCGGCGTAATCGTCAGGAGACTGCCTGTGCAAATCGAGGCGATCGAACCTATTTATAATGCTGCAGCGAGAGCGCGTAGCGATATATATTGCCCCAAGAGTTATGCAACGCGTGTCAGCTTCAGAAAAGGCTTTATTGCGAGCAGCGCAATCGTCAGGAGACTGCGTGGGCAAATCGAGGCGAGCCAACCCTTTTCTAGTGCTGCAGCGAGAGCGCGCTGTGATATATAGTTCCCCAAGAGTTATGCGACGCGTGTCAGTTTCAGAAAAGGCTTTATTGCGAGCAGCGTAACCGTCAGGAGACTGCCTGTGCAAATCAATGCGATCCAACCCTTTTCTAGTGCTGCAGCGAGAGTGCTCAGTGATATATAATGCCCCAAGAAGTATGCGACGCGTGTAAGTTTCAGAAAAGGCTTTATTGCGAGCAGCGTAAACGTCAGGAGACTGCCTGTGCAAATCAAGGCGATCCAACCCTTTTCTAATGCTGCAGCGAGATCGCGCATCGATATATAGTGCCCCACGAGTTATGCGACGCGTGTCAGTCTCAGAAAAGTTTTTATTGCGAGCAGCGCAATCGTCAAGAGACTGCCTGTGCAAATCGAGGCGATCGAACCTTTTTATAATGCTGCAGCGAGAGCGCGTAGCGATATATAGTGCCCCAAGAGTTATGCGACGCGTGTCAGCTTCAGAAAAGGCTTTATTGCGAGCAGCGTAATCGTCAGGAGACTGCGTGTGCAAATCAAGGCGATCCAACCCTTTTCTAGTGCTGCAGCGAGAGCGCGCAGTGATATATGGTGCCCCAATAGTTATGCGACGCGTGTCAGTTTCAGAAAACTCTTTATTGCGAGCAGCATAATCTTCAGGAGATTGCCTGTGCAAATCAAGGCGATCCAACTCTTTCTAGTGCTGCAGCGAGAGCGAGCAGCAATATATCGCGCCCCAAATGGTATGCGACGCGTGTCAGTGTCAGAAAAGTCTTTATTGCGAGCTGCGTGATCGTCAAGAGACTGCCTGTGCAAATCAAGGTGATCCAGCACTTTCCTAGTGCTGCAGCGAGAGCGCGCAGCGATAGATAGTGCCCCAAGAGTTATGCGACGCGTGTCAGTTTCAGAAAAGGCTTTATTGCGAGCAGCTTAATCGCTAGGAGACTGCCTGTGCAAATCAAGGCGATCCAACTCTTTTCCAGTGCTGTAGCGAGAGCGCGCAGCGATATATAGTGCCCCAAGAGTTACGCGACGCGTGTCAGTTTCAGAAAAGTCTTTATTGCGAGCAGCGTAATCGTCAGGAGAGTGCCTGTGCAAATCAAGGCAATCCAACCATTTTCTAGTGCTGCAGCTAGAGCGTGCAGAGATATATCGCCCCCCAAATGTTATGCGAAGCGTGTCAGTTTCAGAAAAGTCCTTATTGCTAGCAGCGTAATCGCCAGGAGACTGCGTGTGCAAATCATGGCGATCCAACCCTTTTCTAGTCCTGCAGCGAGAGCGCGCAGCGATATATAGTGGCCCAAGAGTTATGCGACGCGTGTCAGTTTCAGAAAAGGCTTTATTGGGAGCAGCGTAATCGCCAGGAGACTGCCTGTGCAAATCTAGGCGATCCAACCCTTTTCCAGTGCTGCAGCGAGAGCGCGCAGCGATATATAGTGCCCAAAGAGTTATGCGACGCGTGTCAGTTTCAGAAAACTCTTTATTGCGAGCAGCATAATCTTCAGGGGATTGCCTGTGCAAATCAAGTCGATCCAACTCTTTCTAGTGCTGCAGCGAGAGCGAGCAGCAATATATCGCGCCCCAAATGGTATGCGACGCGTGTCAGTTTCAGAAAAGTCTTTATTGCGAGCAGCGTAATCGACAGGAGACTGTCTGTGCAAATAAAGGCGATCCAACCTCTTTCTAGTGCTGCAGCGAGAGCGCGCAGCCATATATAGCCCCCCGAGTGTTATGGGACGCGTGTCAGTTTCAGAAAAGTTTTTATTGCAAGCAGCATAATCGTCAGGAAACAGCCTGTGCAAATCGAGGCGATCGAACCCTTTTATAATGCTGCAGTGAGAGCGCGTAGCGATATATAGTGCCCCAAGAGTTATGTGACGCCTGTCAGCTTCAGAAAAGGCTTTATTGCGAGCAGCGTAAACGTCAGGAGACTGCCTGTGCAAATCAAGGCAATCCAACCCTTTTCTAGTGGTGCAGCGAGAGCGCGCAGTGATATATAGTGCCCCAAGAGTTATGCGACGCGTGTAAGTTTCAGAAAAGGCTTTACAGCTAGCAGCGTAATCGTCAGGAGACTCCCAGTGCAAATCAAGGCGATCACACCCTTTTCTATTGCTGGAGCGAGCGTGCGCAGCGATATAGAGTGCCCCAGGAGTTATGCGACGCGTGTAAGTTTCAGAAAAGGCTTTATTGCGAGCAGCGTAAACGTCAGGAGAATGCCCGTGCAAATAAAGGCGATCCAACCTCTTTCTAGTGCTGCAGCGAGAGCGCGCAGCCATATATAGCCCCCGAGTGTTATGCGATGCGTGGCAGTTTCAGAAAAGTTTTTATTGCGAGCAGCGTAATCGTCAGGAGACTGCCTGTGCGAATCGAGGCGATCGAACCCTTTTATAATGCTGCAGCGAGAGCACGCAGTGATATATAGTGCCCTAAGTGTTATGCGACGCGTGTGTGTTTCAGCAAAGGCTTTATAGCGAGCAGCGTAAAGGTCAGGACACTGCCTGTGCAAATCAAGGCGATCGAACCCTTTTATAATGCTGCAGCGAGAGTCCGTAGCGATATATAGTGCCCCAAGAGTTATGCGACGTGTGTCAGCTTCGGAAAAGGCTTTATTGCGAGCAGCGTAACCGTCAGGAGACTGCCTGTGCAAATCAATGCGATCCAACCCTTTTCTAGTGCTGCAGCGAGAGTGCTCAGTGATATATAATGCCCCAAGAAGTATGCGACGCGTGTAAGTTTCAGAAAAGGCTTTATTGCGAGCAGCGTAAACGTCAGGAGACTGCCTGTGCAAATCAAGGCGATCCACCCCTTTTCTAGTGCTGCAGCGAGAGCGCGCATCGATATATAGTGCCCCACGAGTTATGCGACGCGTGTCAGTCTCAGAAAAGTTTTTATTGCGAGCAGCGTAATCGTCAAGAGACTGCCTGTGCAAATCGAGGCGATCGAACCTTTTTATAATGCTGCAGCGAGAGCGCGCAGCGATATATAGTGCCCCAAGAGTTATACGACGCGTGTCACCTTCAGAAAAGGTTTCATTGCGAGCAGCGTAATCGTCAGGAGACTGCGTGTGGAATTCAAGGCGCTCCAAGCTTTTTCCAGTGCTGCACCGAGAGCGCGCAGTGATATAGTGCCCCAAGAGTTATGCCACGCGTGTCAGTTTCAGAAAAGTCTTTATTGCGAGCAGCGTAATCGTCAAGAGACTGCCTGTGCAAATCAAGCGATCTAACACTTTTATACTGCTGCAGCGAGAGCGCGCAGCGATATATAGTGGCCCAAAGGTTATGCGACGCGTGTCAGTTTCAGAAAAGGCTTTATTGCGAGCAGCTTAATCGCTAAGAGACTACCTGTGCAATACAAGGCGATCCAACCCTTTCCTAGTGCTGCAGAGACAGCGCGCAGTGATATATAATGCCCCAAGATTATGCGACGCGTGTCAGTTTCAGAAAAGGCTTTATTGCGAGCAGCGTAAACGTCAGGAGACTGCCTGTGCAAATCAAGGCGATCCAACCCTTTTCTAGTGCTGCAGCGAGAGCGCGCAGCGATATATAGTGCCACAAGTGTTATGCGACGCGTGTCAGTTTCAGAAAAGTTTTTATTGCGAGCAGCGTAAACGTCAGGAGACTGCCTGTGCAAATTAAGGCTATCCAACCCTTTTCTAGTGTTGCAGTGAGAGCGCGCAGCGATATATAGTGCCCCAAGAGTTATGCGACGCGTGTCAGTTTCAGAAAACTCTCTATTGCGAGCAGCGTAATCGTCAGGAGACGGCCTGTGCAAGTCAAGGCGATCCAACCATTTTCTAGTGCTTCAGCGAGCGCGCGCAGCGATATATAGTGCCCAAGAGTTATGCGACGCGTGTCAGTTTCAGAAAAGTTTTTATTGCGTGCAGCGTAATCGTCAGGAGACTGCCTGTGCAAATCGAGGTGATCCAACCCTTTTCTAATGTTGTAGCGAGAGCGAGCAGCGATATATCGCGCCCCAAATGTTATGCGACGCGTTTTAGTTTCAGAAAAGTTTTTACTAAGAGCAGCGTAATCATCAGGAGACTGCCTGTGCAAATAAAGGCGATCCAACCTCTTTCTAGTGCTGCAGCGAGAGCGCGCAGCCATATATAGCCCCCCGAGGGTTATGCGATGCGTGGCAGTTTCAGAAAAGTCTTTATTGCGAGCAGCGTAATCGTGAGGAGACTGCCTGTGCAAATCAAGGCGATCCAACACTTTTCTCGTGCTGCAGCGAGAGCGCGCAGCAATATATAGTGCGCCAAGAGTTATGCGACGCTTTCAGTTTCAGAAAAGTTTCTATTGCGAGCAGCGTAATCGCCAGGAGACTGCCTGTGCAAAGCGAGGCGATCGAACTTTTTTATCATGCTGCAGCGAGTGCGCGTAGCGATATATAGTGCCCCAAGAGTTATGCGACGCGTGTCAGCTTCAGAAAAGGCTTTATTGCGAGCAGCGTAATTGTCAGGAGACTGCCTCTGCAAATCAAGGCGATCGAACCCTTTTCTAGTGCTGTAGCGAGAGCGCGCATCGATATATAGTGCCCCACGAGTTATGCGATGCGTGTCAGTCTCAGAAAAGTTTTTATTGCGAGCAGCGTAATCGTCAAGAGACTGCCTGTGCAAATCGAGGCGATCGAACTTTTTTATAATGCTGCAGCGAGAGCGCGTAGCGATATATAGTGCCCCAAGAGTTATGCGACGCGTGTCAGTTTTAGAAAAGGCTTTATTGCGAGCAGCATAATCTTCAGGAGATTGCCTGTGCAAATCAAGGCGATCCAACTCTTTCTAGTGCTGCAGCGAGAGCGAGCAGCAATATATCGCGCCCCAAATGGTATGCGACGCGTGTCAGTTTCAGAAAAGTCTTTATTGCGCGCAGCGTAATCGTCAGGAGACTGCCTGTGGAAATAAAGGCGATCCAACTCTTTCTAGTGCTGCAGCGAGAGCGAGCAGCAATATATCGCGCCCCAAATGGTATGCGACGCGTGTCAGTTTCAGAAAAGTCTTTATTGCGCGCAGCGTAATCGTCAGGAGACTGCCTGTGGAAATAAAGGCGATCCAACCTCTTTCTAGTGCTGCAGCGAGAGCGCGCACCCATATATAGCCCCCCGAGTGTTATGCGACGCGTGTCAGTTTCAGAAAAGTTTTTATTGCGAGCTGCGTAATCGTCAGGAGACTGCCTGTGCAAATGGAGGAGATCGAACCCTGTTATAATGCTGCAGCGAGAGCGCGTAGCGATATATAGTGCCCCAAGAGTTATGTGACGCGTGTCAGCTTCAGGAAAGGCTTTATTGCGAGCAGCGTAAACGTCAGGAAAATACCTGTGCAAATCAAGGCAATCTAACCCGCTTCTAGTGCTGCAGCGAGAGCGCGCAGTGATATATAGTGCCCCAAGAAGTTTGCGACGCGTGTCAGTTTCAGAAAAGTCTTTATTGCGAGCAGCGTAATCGTCAGGAGACTGCCTGTGCAAATCAAGGCGACCCAACCATTTTCTAGTGCTGCAGCGAGAGCGCGCAGCGATATATGGTGGCCCAAGAGTTATGCGACGCGTGTCAGTTTCAGAAAAGTCTTTATTGCGAGCTGCGTGATCGTCAAGAGACTGCCTGTGCAAATCAATGCGATCCAACACTTTTCTAGTGCTGCAGCGAGAGCGTGCAGCGATATATAGTGCCCCAAGAGTTATGCGACGCGTGTCAGTTTCAGAAAAGGCTTTATAGCGAGCAGCGTAATCGTCAGGAGACTGCCTGTGCAAATCAAGGCGATCCAACCCTTTTCTAGTGCTGCAGCGAGAGCACGCAGCGATATATAGTGCCCCAAGAGTTATGCGACGCGTGTCAGTTTCAGAAAAGTTTTTTTTGCGAGCAGCGTAATCGTCGGGAGACTGCCTGTGCAAATCGAGGTGATCCAACCCTTTTCTAACGTTCTAGCGAGAGCGAGCAGCGATATATCGCGCCCCAAATGTTATGCGACGGGTGTCAATTTCAGAAAAGTCTTTACTAAGAGCAGCGTGATCGTCAGCAGACTGCCTGTGCAAATAAAGGCGATCCAACCTCTTTCTAGTGCTGCAGCGAGAGCGCGCAGCCATATATAGCCATCCGAGTGTTATGGGACGCGTGTCAGTTTCAGAAAAGTTTTTATTGCGAGCAGCATAATCGTCAGGAAACAGCCTGTGCAAATCGAGGCGATCGAACCCTTTTATAATGCTGCAGTGAGAGCGCGTAGCGATATATAGTGCCCCAAGAGTTATGTGACGCCTGTCAGCTTCCGAAAAGGCTTTATTGCGAGCAGCGTAAACGTCAGGAGACTGCCTGTGCAAATCAAGGCGATCCAACCCTTTTCTAGTGGTGCAGCGAGAGCGCGCAGTGATACATAGTGCCCCAAGAGTTATGCGACGCGTGTAAGTTTCAGAAAAGGCTTTATAGCGAGCAGCGTAATCGTCAGGAGACTGCCTGTGCAAATCAAGGCGATCACACCCTTTTCTATTGCTGGAGCGAGAGCGCGCAGCGATATATAGTGCCCCAAGAATTATGCGACGCGTGTCAGTTTCAGAAAATTCTTTATTGCGAGCAGCATAATCGTCGGGAGATTGCCTGTGCAAATCAAGGCGATCCAACCCTTTTCTAGTGCTGCAGCGAGCGCGCGCAGCGATATATAGTGTCCAAGAGTTATGCGACGCGTGACAGTTTCAGAAAAGTTTTTACTAAGAGCAGCGTAATCATCAGGAGACTGCCTGTGCAAATAAAGGCGATCCAACCTCTTTCTAGTGCTGCAGCGAGAGCGCGCAGCCATATATAGCCCCCCGAGGGTTATGCGATGCGTGGCAGTTTCAGAAAAGTCTTTATTGCGAGCAGCGTAATCGTGAGGAGACTGCCTGTGCAAATAAAGGCGATCCAACCTCTTTCTAGTGCTGCAGCGAGAGCGCGCACCCATATACAGCCCCCCGAGTGTTATGCGACGCATGTCAGTTTCAGAAAAGTTTTTATTGCGAGCTGCGTAATCGTCAGGAGACTGCCTGTGCAAATGGAGGCGATCGAACCCTGTTATAATGCTGCAGCGAGAGCGCGTAGCGATAAATAGTGCCCCAAGAGTTATGTGACGCGTGTCAGCTTCAGGAAAGGCTTTATTGCGAGCAGCGTAAACGTCAGGAGACTGCCTGTGCAAATCAAGGCGATCCAGCCCTTTTCTAGTGCTGCAGCGAGAGCGCGCAGCGATATATAGTGCCCCAAGAGTTATGCGACGCCTGTCAGTTTCAGAAAAGTTTTTATTGCGAGCAGCGTAATCGTCAGGAGACTGCCTGTGCAAATCGAGGCGATCGAACCTATTTAAAATGCTGCAGCGAGAGCGCGTAGCGATATATATTGCCCCAAGAGTTATGCAACGCGTGTCAGCTTCAGAAAAGGCTTTATTGCGAGCAGCGCAATCGTCAGGAGACTGCGTGTGCAAATCGAGGCGAGCCAACCTTTTTCTAGTGCTGCAGCGAGAGCGCGCTGTGATATATAGTTCCCCAAGAGTTATGCGACGCGTGTCAGTTTCAGAAAAGGCTTTATTGCGAGCAGCGTAACCGTCAGGAGACTGCCTGTGCAAATCAATGCGATCCAACCCTTTTCTAGTGCTGCAGCGAGAGTGCTCAGTGATATATAATGCCCCAAGAAGTATGCGACGCGTGTAAGTTTCAGAAAAGGCTTTATTGCGAGCAGCGTAAACGTCAGGAGACTGCCTGTGCAAATCAAGGTGATCCAACCCTTTTCTAATGCTGCAGCGAGATCGCGCATCGATATATAGTGCCCCACGAGTTATGCGACGCGTGTCAGTCTCAGAAAAGTTTTTATTGCGAGCAGCGCAATCGTCAAGAGACTGCCTGTGCAAATCGAGGCGATCGAACCTTTTTATAATGCTGCAGCGAGAGCGCGTAGCGATATATAGTGCCCCAAGAGTTATGCGACGCGTGTCAGCTTCAGAAAAGGCTTTATTGCGAGCAGCGTAATCGTCAGGAGACTGCGTGTGCAAATCAAGGCGATCCAACCCTTTTCTAGTGCTGCAGCGAGAGCGCGCAGTGATATATGGTGCCCCAATAGTTATGCGACGCGTGTCAGTTTCAGAAAACTCTTTATTGCGAGCAGCATAATCTTCAGGAGATTGCCTGTGCAAATCAAGGCGATCCAACTCTTTCTAGTGCTGCAGCGAGAGCGAGCAGCAATATATCGCGCCCCAAATGGTATGCGACGCGTGTCAGTGTCAGAAAAGTCTTTATTGCGAGCTGCGTGATCGTCAAGAGAGTGCCTGTGCAAATCAAGGTGATCCAACACTTTTCTAGTGCTGCAGCGAGAGCGCGCAGCGATAGATAGTGCCCCAAGAGTTATGCGACGCGTGTCAGTTTCAGAAAAGGCTTTATTGCGAGCAGCTTAATCGCTAGGAGACTGCCTGTGCAAATCAAGGCGATCCAACTCTTTTCCAGTGCTGTAGCGAGAGCGCGCAGCGATATATAGTGTCCCAAGAGTTACGCGACGCGTGTCAGTTTCAGAAAAGTCTTTATTGCGAGCAGCGTAATCGTCAGGAGACTGCCTGTGCAAATCAAGGCAATCCAACCATTTTCTAGTGCTGCAGCTAGAGCGTGCAGAGATATATCGCCCCCCAAATGTTATGCGAAGCGTGTCAGTTTCAGAAAAGTCCTTATTGCTAGCAGCGTAATCGCCAGGAGACTGCGTGTGCAAATCATGGCGATCCAACCCTTTTCTAGTCCTGCAGCGAGAGCGCGCAGCGATATATAGTGCCCCAAGAGTTATGCGACGCGTGTCAGTTTCAGAAAAGGCTTTATTGGGAGCAGCGTAATCGCCAGGAGACTGCCTGTGCAAATCTAGGCGATCCAACCCTTTTCCAGTGCTGCAGCGAGAGCGCGCAGCGATATATAGTGCCCAAAGAGTTATGCGACGCGTGTCAGTTTCAGAAAACTCTTTATTGCGAGCAGCATAATCTTCAGGGGATTGCCTGTGCAAATCAAGTCGATCCAACTCTTTCTAGTGCTGCAGCGAGAGCGAGCAGCAATATATCGCGCCCCAAATGGTATGCGACGCGTGTCAGTTTCAGAAAAGTCTTTATTGCGAGCAGCGTAATCGACAGGAGACTGTCTGTGCAAATAAAGGCGATCCAACCTCTTTCTAGTGCTGCAGCGAGAGCGCGCAGCCATATATAGCCCCCCGAGTGTTATGGGACGCGTGTCAGTTTCAGAAAAGTTTTTATTGCAAGCAGCATAATCGTCAGGAAACTGCCTGTGCAAATCGAGGCGATCGAACCCTTTTATAATGCTGCAGTGAGAGCGCGTAGCGATATATAGTGCCCCAAGAGTTATGTGACGCCTGTCAGCTTCAGAAAAGGCTTTATTGCGAGCAGCGTAAACGTCAGGAGACTGCCTGTGCAAATCAAGGCGATCCAACCCTTTTCTAGTGGTGCAGCGAGAGCGCGCAGTGATATATAGTGCCCCAAGAGTTATGCGACGCGTGTAAGTTTCAGAAAAGGCTTTACAGCTAGCAGCGTAATCGTCAGGAGACTCCCAGTGCAAATCAAGGCGATCACACCCTTTTCTATTGCTGGAGCGAGCGCGCGCAGCGATATAGAGTGCCCCAGGAGTTATGCGACGCGTGTAAGTTTCAGAAAAGGCTTTATTGCGAGCAGCGTAAACGTCAGGAGACTGCCTCTGCAAATCAAGGCGATCCAACCCTTTTCTAGTGCTGCAGCGAGAGCGCGCAGCGATATATAGTGCCCCAAGAGTTATACGACGCGTGTCACCTTGAGAAAAGGCTTCATTGCGAGCAGCGTAATCGTCAGGAGACTGCGTGTGGAATTCAAGGCGCTCCAAGCTTTTTCCAGTGCTGCACCGAGAGCGCGCAGTGATATAGTGCCCCAAGAGTTATGCGACGCGTGTCAGTTTCAGAAAAGTCTTTATTGCGAGCAGCGTAATCGTCAAGAGACTGCCTGTGCAAATCAAGCGATCTAACACTTTTATACTGCTGCAGCGAGAGCGCGCAGCGATATATAGTGCCCCAAAGGTTATGCGACGCGTGTCAGTTTCAGAAAAGGCTTTATTGCGAGCAGCTTAATCGCTAGGAGACTACCTGTGCAATACAAGGCGATCCAACCCTTTCCTAGTGCTGCAGAGAGAGCACGCAGTGATATATAATGCCCCAAGATTATGCGACGCGTGTCAGTTTCAGAAAACTCTTTATTGCGAGCAGCATAATCTTCAGGAGATTGCCTGTGCAAATCAAGGCGATCCAACTCTTTCTAGTGCTGCAGCGAGAGCGAGCTGCAATATATCGCGCCCCAAATGGTATGCGACGCGTGTCAGTTTAAGAAAAATCTTTATTGCGAGCAGCGTAATCGTCAGAAGACTGCCTGTGCAAATAAAGGCGATCCAACCTCTTTCTAGTGCTGCAGCGAGAGCGCGCACCCATATACAGCCCCCCGAGTGTTATGCGACGCGTGTCAGTTTCAGAAAAGTTTTTATTGCGAGCTGCGTAATCGTCAGGAGACTGCCTGTGCAAATGGAGGCGATCGAACCCTGTTATAATGCTGCAGCGAGAGCGCGTAGCGATAAATAGTGCCCCAAGAGTTATGTGACGCGTGTCAGCTTCAGGAAAGGCTTTATTGCGAGCAGCGTAAACGTCAGGAGACTGCCCGTGCAAATCAAGGCGATCCAGCCCTTTTCTAGTGCTGCAGCGAGAGCGCGCAGCGATATATAGTGCCCCAAGAGTTATGCGACGCCTGTCAGTTTCAGAAAAGTTTTTATTGCGAGCAGCGTAATCGTCAGGAGACTGCCTGTGCAAATCGAGGCGATCGAACCTATTTATAATGCTGCAGCGAGAGCGCGTAGCGATATATATTGCCCCAAGAGTTATGCAACGCGTGTCAGCTTCAGAAAAGGCTTTATTGCGAGCAGCGCAATCGTCAGGAGACTGCGTGGGCAAATCGAGGCGAGCCAACCCTTTTCTAGTGCTGCAGCGAGAGCGCGCTGTGATATATAGTTCCCCAAGAGTTATGCGACGCGTGTCAGTTTCAGAAAAGGCTTTATTGCGAGCAGCGTAACCGTCAGGAGACTGCCTGTGCAAATCAATGCGATCCAACCCTTTTCTAGTGCTGCAGCGAGAGTGCTCAGTGATATATAATGCCCCAAGAAGTATGCGACGCGTGTAAGTTTCAGAAAAGGCTTTATTGCGAGCAGCGTAAACGTCAGGAGACTGCCTGTGCAAATCAAGGCGATCCAACCCTTTTCTAATGCTGCAGCGAGATCGCGCATCGATATATAGTGCCCCACGAGTTATGCGACGCGTGTCAGTCTCAGAAAAGTTTTTATTGCGAGCAGCGCAATCGTCAAGAGACTGCCTGTGCAAATCGAGGCGATCGAACCTTTTTATAATGCTGCAGCGAGAGCGCGTAGCGATATATAGTGCCCCAAGAGTTATGCGACGCGTGTCAGCTTCAGAAAAGGCTTTATTGCGAGCAGCGTAATCGTCAGGAGACTGCGTGTGCAAATCAAGGCGATCCAACCCTTTTCTAGTGCTGCAGCGAGAGCGCGCAGTGATATATGGTGCCCCAATAGTTATGCGACGCGTGTCAGTTTCAGAAAACTCTTTATTGCGAGCAGCATAATCTTCAGGAGATTGCCTGTGCAAATCAAGGCGATCCAACTCTTTCTAGTGCTGCAGCGAGAGCGAGCAGCAATATATCGCGCCCCAAATGGTATGCGACGCGTGTCAGTGTCAGAAAAGTCTTTATTGCGAGCTGCGTGATCGTCAAGAGACTGCCTGTGCAAATCAAGGTGATCCAACACTTTTCTAGTGCTGCAGCGAGAGCGCGCAGCGATAGATAGTGCCCCAAGAGTTATGCGACGCGTGTCAGTTTCAGAAAAGGCTTTATTGCGAGCAGCTTAATCGCTAGGAGACTGCCTGTGCAAATCAAGGCGATCCAACTCTTTTCCAGTGCTGTAGCGAGAGCGCGCAGCGATATATAGTGCCCCAAGAGTTACGCGACGCGTGTCAGTTTCAGAAAAGTCTTTATTGCGAGCAGCGTAATCGTCAGGAGACTGCCTGTGCAAATCAAGGCAATCCAACCATTTTCTAGTGCTGCAGCTAGAGCGTGCAGAGATATATCGCCCCCCAAATGTTATGCGATGCGTGTCAGTTTCAGAAAAGTCCTTATTGCTAGCAGCGTAATCGCCAGGAGACTGCGTGTGCAAATCATGGCGATCCAACCCTTTTCTAGTCCTGCAGCGAGAGCGCGCAGCGATATATAGTGCCCCAAGAGTTATGCGACGCGTGTCAGTTTCAGAAAAGGCTTTATTGGGAGCAGCGTAATCGCCAGGAGACTGCCTGTGCAAATCTAGGCGATCCAACCCTTTTCCAGTGCTGCAGCGAGAGCGCGCAGCGATATATAGTGCCCAAAGAGTTATGCGACGCGTGTCAGTTTCAGAAAACTCTTTATTGCGAGCAGCATAATCTTCAGGGGATTGCCTGTGCAAATCAAGTCGATCCAACTCTTTCTAGTGCTGCAGCGAGAGCGAGCAGCAATATATCGCGCCCCAAATGGTATGCGACGCGTGTCAGTTTCAGAAAAGTCTTTATTGCGAGCAGCGTAATCGACAGGAGACTGTCTGTGCAAATAAAGGCGATCCAACCTCTTTCTAGTGCTGCAGCGAGAGCGCGCAGCCATATATAGCCCCCCGAGTGTTATGGGACGCGTGTCAGTTTCAGAAAAGTTTTTATTGCAAGCAGCATAACCCATTAATTCCCAGTATATGAAACACTATTCCAAAGTATAAAATATTTCTTCCTCATGTTCTTAGGGTCACTGGGAGGACCAATATTCAATAAAAAATTCGAAAGTATGGTCTGTGAATTAATTATGGAGTGTTGCATATATGCAACGCTGGGCAGTAATGTAGAAGACTTGGGCCAAGGCAAGTGAAAGACTTCTTTTATTAGCACCGTCCCTTCTGGCGCATATCACATCGAAAACAATACAAAGCGTAAGTAGGCCTGTTGGCAGCCTACTGGTGGTAGCTTACAAAACAGTTGCGATCCTTGTTCAAACAAAGCATCACCTGACACTTCGAACAAGAGACATACGTGTACCCCCCTGGGCATGCCTTGCAGCGGTTCCGTCGTGTATTCCATGTGGGCCAGTGTTCCTTGCTGTCTGTTCTGACGTCACGAGGTACATTTAAGCACACTTTCTTGAGTGGTGTGACATTCTCAATTGAAGGGCGCCCTGGCGGTCGCTTGTTGTGCAAGATAAGGCTTGTAGCGAGCTCAGAGAGGAATTCTCTCAAAGGCGGGGGCGACGATCCCTGCTGCTGAAGGATTCTCTTCTGCATGAGCCATGCATTAACAGCAGCCATCTTCAGCGTATGCCAAAATAAATACATATACCAGCGCTTTGACCTGATGGGAAAACGATATGAGAAGCACATTTTGTCAAGAAGGTCCACGCCACCCATCGATCTGTTATAGGCAGGGATGATCGCTGGGCAGTCTACAAAGACATGCTTTTTTTCCTTGCTATTCCATCTTTTAACGGAGGTAACCGGGTTGGTACCAATACAGTTGGAAAGGAGAGTTACAGAGCGGTTGTCATACCACTTCACGGCCACCATCGTCTTTTGATCACAGGAGACAACGGAAGTATCGCAGGTACCCCGACCTCGCTTTTTCATCAATTTGTCATCCATTAACTTGCCGCACTTGAGTCTGTTTTCACGGACGGTGCCAATGTAGGAGATTCCCATTTTTGTGAGTTCTTCTACAAGGTGAGGGCCAGTAAAGAAGTTGTCAGCGACGACTAGATTGTCGTCTCGCTTCGGAAGGCTCGAACACAGCTGGAGCACAGCACCAGCTCCCAACCCAAGCAGGTAGCCATCCTGGTAGCCATAAAAACCTTTGTTGCAGCGTTGGTATACATCAAAATCGTAGCACAGACCTGATTCTCCAGAACGCGCCCAAACTTTCAGGCCCCATTTGCTTTTAGGTTTATTAGGCATGTATTGCCGAATGTAACAACGTCCACGGAAAGGGATCAGGACTTCGTCCACTGCTGACTTTTTTTCTTGGGGCAAGCCAGTCATGTTGCTGCGCAAGGAAGTGAGCCATGGACGCACTTTCCAACACTTGTCTTCTTTAATTTTTTCAGTGGCCGCTTCATTATCAAAGAAATGCAAGTGACTTGTTATTTTCTCAAACCTGTTTCGAGACATAACCTGGGCCACTAATTCATATCTACTTCCACTTTTCCAGTAAGCACGAACCATGTGCATGTTTACAAGTCCCATCCTGAAGAACATACCCAGCACAGATGTCAGTTCCTCAACAGTGAGGTTTAGGGGGGTTCCATGTTTCTGAAAGTAGTACTTGTTGCTCTCATCCACGACAGCTTTCAACATGGATCGGGAAACAAACATGTCAAAGTATTGCTTGGCGCTCAGCGGCTCTGCAGGTGGCAGCGGAAAGTCGTTCTGGAAACTCACTGCTTCATTATCGAACTCCTTTTTCAGCCATGTGTACCGCTTCTTCGCGTTACTTGATTTCCCATCCCTTGCAGGAAAATCTGTCGTGCTTGGAACTTCTGCCTCAGCCTCGTCAGCCTCAGTTGAGTCGGCCCATTCTTCACCACTGCTGTCTCCAGACAGTTCATCTTCACTTCCCTCATCAGCAGAAAAATCACTCTCATTAGTGTCGATTACATCCAGCAGGTTTGCACGAACAAAACGTTTCGGCCTCTCTTTTGGAACGGAATAGAACAATGCGGTTGAAATGGCAGTAGATGCCTGAAAAATCATTAAAAAAGCAAATGGAGCAAACCAATATGAAGGCAGAGACCTTACCGGTAGTCACATAAATGCACGTCACAATATAGACGACGCATTTCAAGCAGAAGAACAGTGTTGCATATCTGCAACAGCTGAAATTATGGCATTTTCTGCCCAGTGTTGCACATATGCAACACACCCCGTGCAAAAAATATCATCTACAACAGAGCAAGCGGCAAGCAACCTTTTACGTTCTAGACTAGTTTCTGGGGTGTTGACTACATACATTCAGTGAAAAAAGCAGCGCAGCTTCACCTAACATCTCAAAAAAAGTTTACAATACCTTGTTTGCGCAGCTTGCGGAAGACGTGGGTGCCGCCATTTTGCAAAGTGCAGAAAAGACAACTTTTGGCCACCAAGCGGCTAAGATAGTAACTTGGTGAAATGAAAAACCCTCAAGCGACAATAGTATGGACAACTTTGAACGATACAATGGGATCCTCACAAACGGCAGGGTGCGGAACTGGGCGTTGCAGATATGCAACAAGGGGCAATAATGGGATAATCGTCAGGAAACTGCCTGTGCAAATCGAGGCGATCGAACCCTTTTATAATGCTGCAGTGAGAGCGCGTAGCGATATATAGTGCCCCAAGAGTTATGTGACGCCTGTCAGCTTCAGAAAAGGCTTTATTGCGAGCAGCGTAAACGTCAGGAGACTGCCTGTGCAAATCAAGGCGATCCAACCCTTTTCTAGTGGTGCAGCGAGAGCGCGCAGTGATATATAGTGCCCCAAGAGTTATGCGACGCGTGTAAGTTTCAGAAAAGGCTTTACAGCTAGCAGCGTAATCGTCAGGAGACTCCCAGTGCAAATCAAGGCGATCACACCCTTTTCTATTGCTGGAGCGAGCGCGCGCAGCGATATAGAGTGCCCCAGGAGTTATGCGACGCGTGTAAGTTTCAGAAAAGGCTTTATTGCGAGCAGCGTAAACGTCAGGAGAATGCCCGTGCAAATAAAGGCGATCCAACCTCTTTCTAGTGCTGCAGCGAGAGCGCGCAGCCATATATAGCCCCCGAGTGTTATGCGATGCGTGGCAGTTTCAGAAAAGTTTTTATTGCGAGCAGCGTAATCGTCAGGAGACTGCCTGTGCGAATCGAGGCGATCGAACCCTTTTATAATGCTGCAGCGAGAGCACGCAGTGATATATAGTGCCCTAAGCGTTATGCGACGCGTGTGTGTTTCAGCAAAGGCTTTATAGCGAGCAGCGTAAAGGTCAGGACACTGCCTGTGCAAATCAAGGCGATCGAACCCTTTTATAATGCTGCAGCGAGAGTCCGTAGCGATATATAGTGCCCCAAGAGTTATGCGACGTGTGTCAGCTTCGGAAAAGGCTTTATTGCGAGCAGCGTAACCGTCAGGAGACTGCCTGTGCAAATCAATGCGATCCAACCCTTTTCTAGTGCTGCAGCGAGAGTGCTCAGTGATATATAATGCCCCAAGAAGTATGCGACGCGTGTAAGTTTCAGAAAAGGCTTTATTGCGAGCAGCGTAAACGTCAGGAGACTGCCTCTGCAAATGAAGGCGATCCAACCCTTTTCTAGTGCTGCAGCGAGAGCGCGCAGCGATATATAGTGCCCCAAGAGTTATACGACGCGTGTCACCTTGAGAAAAGGCTTCATTGCGAGCAGCGTAATCGTCAGGAGACTGCGTGTGGAATTCAAGGCGCTCCAAGCTTTTTCCAGTGCTGCACCGAGAGCGCGCAGTGATATAGTGCCCCAAGAGTTATGCGACGCGTGTCAGTTTCAGAAAAGTCTTTATTGCGAGCAGCGTAATCGTCAAGAGACTGCCTGTGCAAATCAAGCGATCTAACACTTTTATACTGCTGCAGCGAGAGCGCGCAGCGATATATAGTGCCCCAAAGGTTATGCGACGCGTGTCAGTTTCAGAAAAGGCTTTATTGCGAGCAGCTTAATCGCTAGGAGACTACCTGTGCAATACAAGGCGATCCAACCCTTTCCTAGTGCTGCAGAGAGAGCACGCAGTGATATATAATGCCCCAAGATTATGCGACGCGTGTCAGTTTCAGAAAACTCTTTATTGCGAGCAGCATAATCTTCAGGAGATTGCCTGTGCAAATCAAGGCGATCCAACTCTTTCTAGTGCTGCAGCGAGAGCGAGCTGCAATATATCGCGCCCCAAATGGTATGCGACGCGTGTCAGTTTAAGAAAAATCTTTATTGCGAGCAGCGTAATCGTCAGAAGACTGCCTGTGCAAATAAAGGCGATCCAACCTCTTTCTAGTGCTGCAGCGAGAGCGCGCACCCATATACAGCCCCCCGAGTGTTATGCGACGCGTGTCAGTTTCAGAAAAGTTTTTATTGCGAGCTGCGTAATCGTCAGGAGACTGCCTGTGCAAATGGAGGCGATCGAACCCTGTTATAATGCTGCAGCGAGAGCGCGTAGCGATAAATAGTGCCCCAAGAGTTATGTGACGCGTGTCAGCTTCAGGAAAGGCTTTATTGCGAGCAGCGTAAACGTCAGGAGACTGCCCGTGCAAATCAAGGCGATCCAGCCCTTTTCTAGTGCTGCAGCGAGAGCGCGCAGCGATATATAGTGCCCCAAGAGTTATGCGACGCCTGTCAGTTTCAGAAAAGTTTTTATTGCGAGCAGCGTAATCGTCAGGAGACTGCCTGTGCAAATCGAGGCGATCGAACCTATTTATAATGCTGCAGCGAGAGCGCGTAGCGATATATATTGCCCCAAGAGTTATGCAACGCGTGTCAGCTTCAGAAAAGGCTTTATTGCGAGCAGCGCAATCGTCAGGAGACTGCGTGGGCAAATCGAGGCGAGCCAACCCTTTTCTAGTGCTGCAGCGAGAGCGCGCTGTGATATATAGTTCCCCAAGAGTTATGCGACGCGTGTCAGTTTCAGAAAAGGCTTTATTGCGAGCAGCGTAACCGTCAGGAGACTGCCTGTGCAAATCAATGCGATCCAACCCTTTTCTAGTGCTGCAGCGAGAGTGCTCAGTGATATATAATGCCCCAAGAAGTATGCGACGCGTGTAAGTTTCAGAAAAGGCTTTATTGCGAGCAGCGTAAACGTCAGGAGACTGCCTGTGCAAATCAAGGCGACCCAACCCTTTTCTAATGCTGCAGCGAGATCGCGCATCGATATATAGTGCCCCACGAGTTATGCGACGCGTGTCAGTCTCAGAAAAGTTTTTATTGCGAGCAGCGCAATCGTCAAGAGACTGCCTGTGCAAATCGAGGCGATCGAACCTTTTTATAATGCTGCAGCGAGAGCGCGTAGCGATATATAGTGCCCCAAGAGTTATGCGACGCGTGTCAGCTTCAGAAAAGGCTTTATTGCGAGCAGCGTAATCGTCAGGAGACTGCGTGTGCAAATCAAGGCGATCCAACCCTTTTCTAGTGCTGCAGCGAGAGCGCGCAGTGATATATGGTGCCCCAATAGTTATGCGACGCGTGTCAGTTTCAGAAAACTCTTTATTGCGAGCAGCATAATCTTCAGGAGATTGCCTGTGCAAATCAAGGCGATCCAACTCTTTCTAGTGCTGCAGCGAGAGCGAGCAGCAATATATCGCGCCCCAAATGGTATGCGACGCGTGTCAGTGTCAGAAAAGTCTTTATTGCGAGCTGCGTGATCGTCAAGAGACTGCCTGTGCAAATCAAGGTGATCCAACACTTTTCTAGTGCTGCAGCGAGAGCGCGCAGCGATAGATAGTGCCCCAAGAGTTATGCGACGCGTGTCAGTTTCAGAAAAGGCTTTATTGCGAGCAGCTTAATCGCTAGGAGACTGCCTGTGCAAATCAAGGCGATCCAACTCTTTTCCAGTGCTGTAGCGAGAGCGCGCAGCGATATATAGTGCCCCAAGAGTTACGCGACGCGTGTCAGTTTCAGAAAAGTCTTTATTGCGAGCAGCGTAATCGTCAGGAGACTGCCTGTGCAAATCAAGGCAATCCAACCATTTTCTAGTGCTGCAGCTAGAGCGTGCAGAGATATATCGCCCCCCAAATGTTATGCGATGCGTGTCAGTTTCAGAAAAGTCCTTATTGCTAGCAGCGTAATCGCCAGGAGACTGCGTGTGCAAATCATGGCGATCCAACCCTTTTCTAGTCCTGCAGCGAGAGCGCGCAGCGATATATAGTGCCCCAAGAGTTATGCGACGCGTGTCAGTTTCAGAAAAGGCTTTATTGGGAGCAGCGTAATCGCCAGGAGACTGCCTGTGCAAATCTAGGCGATCCAACCCTTTTCCAGTGCTGCATCGAGAGCGCGCAGCGATATATAGTGCCCAAAGAGTTATGCGACGCGTGTCAGTTTCAGAAAACTCTTTATTGCGAGCAGCATAATCTTCAGGGGATTGCCTGTGCAAATCAAGTCGATCCAACTCTTTCTAGTGCTGCAGCGAGAGCGAGCAGCAATATATCGCGCCCCAAATGGTATGCGACGCGTGTCAGTTTCAGAAAAGTCTTTATTGCGAGCAGCGTAATCGACAGGAGACTGTCTGTGCAAATAAAGGCGATCCAACCTCTTTCTAGTGCTGCAGCGAGAGCGCGCAGCCATATATAGCCCCCCGAGTGTTATGGGACGCGTGTCAGTTTCAGAAAAGTTTTTATTGCAAGCAGCATAATCGTCAGGAAACTGCCTGTGCAAATCGAGGCGATCGAACCCTTTTATAATGCTGCAGTGAGAGCGCGTAGCGATATATAGTGCCCCAAGAGTTATGTGACGCCTGTCAGCTTCAGAAAAGGCTTTATTGCGAGCAGCGTAAACGTCAGGAGACTGCCTGTGCAAATCAAGGCGATCCAACCCTTTTCTAGTGGTGCAGCGAGAGCGCGCAGTGATATATAGTGCCCCAAGAGTTATGCGACGCGTGTAAGTTTCAGAAAAGGCTTTACAGCTAGCAGCGTAATCGTCAGGAGACTCCCAGTGCAAATCAAGGCGATCACACCCTTTTCTATTGCTGGAGCGAGCGCGCGCAGCGATATAGAGTGCCCCAGGAGTTATGCGACGCGTGTAAGTTTCAGAAAAGGCTTTATTGCGAGCAGCGTAAACGTCAGGAGAATGCCCGTGCAAATAAAGGCGATCCAACCTCTTTCTAGTGCTGCAGCGAGAGCGCGCAGCCATATATAGCCCCCGAGTGTTATGCGATGCGTGGCAGTTTCAGAAAAGTTTTTATTGCGAGCAGCGTAATCGTCAGGAGACTGCCTGTGCGAATCGAGGCGATCGAACCCTTTTATAATGCTGCAGCGAGAGCACGCAGTGATATATAGTGCCCTAAGCGTTATGCGACGCGTGTGTGTTTCAGCAAAGGCTTTATAGCGAGCAGCGTAAAGGTCAGGACACTGCCTGTGCAAATCAAGGCGATCGAACCCTTTTATAATGCTGCAGCGAGAGTCCGTAGCGATATATAGTGCCCCAAGAGTTATGCGACGTGTGTCAGCTTCGGAAAAGGCTTTATTGCGAGCAGCGTGACCGTCAGGAGACTGCCTGTGCAAATCAATGCGATCCAACCCTTTTCTAGTGCTGCAGCGAGAGTGCTCAGTGATATATAATGCCCCAAGAAGTATGCGACGCGTGTAAGTTTCAGAAAAGGCTTTATTGCGAGCAGCGTAAACGTCAGGAGACTGCCTGTGCAAATCAAGGCGATCCACCCCTTTTCTAGTGCTGCAGCGAGAGCGCGCATCGATATATAGTGCCCCACGAGTTATGCGACGCGTGTCAGTCTCAGAAAAGTTTTTATTGCGAGCAGCGTAATCGTCAAGAGACTGCCTGTGCAAATCGAGGCGATCGAACCTTTTTATAATGCTGCAGCGAGAGCGCGCAGCGATATATAGTGCCCCAAGAGTTATACGACGCGTGTCACCTTCAGAAAAGGTTTCATTGCGAGCAGCGTAATCGTCAGGAGACTGCGTGTGGAATTCAAGGCGCTCCAAGCTTTTCCCAGTGCTGCACCGAGAGCGCGCAGTGATATAGTGCCCCAAGAGTTATGCCACGCGTGTCAGTTTCAGAAAAGTCTTTATTGCGAGCAGCGTAATCGTCAAGAGACTGCCTGTGCAAATCAAGCGATCTAACACTTTTATACTGCTGCAGCGAGAGCGCGCAGCGATATATAGTGGCCCAAAGGTTATGCGACGCGTGTCAGTTTCAGAAAAGGCTTTATTGCGAGCAGCTTAATCGCTAAGAGACAATCTGTGCAATACAAGGCGATCCAACCCTTTCCTAGTGCTGCAGAGAGAGCGCGCAGTGATATATAATGCCCCAAGATTATGCGACGCGTGTCAGTTTCAGAAACGTCTTTATTGCGAGCAGCGTAATCGCTAGGAGACTGCGTGTGCAAATCATGGCGATCCAACCCTTTTCTAGTCCTGAATGGAGAGCGCGCAGCGATATATTGTGCCCCAAGAGTTATGCGACGCGTGTCAGTTTCAGAAAAGGCTTTATTGCGAGCAGCGTAAACGTCAGGAGACTGCCTGTGCAAATCAAGGCGATCCAACCCTTTTCTAGTGCTGCAGCGAGAGCGCGCAGCGATATATAGTGCCACAAGAGTTATGCGACGCGTGTCAGTTTCAGAAAAGTTTTTATTGCGAGCAGCGTAAACGTCAGGAGACTGCCTGTGCAAATTAAGGCTATCCAACCCTTTTCTAGTGTTGCAGTGAGAGCGCGCAGCGATATATAGTGCCCCAAGAGTTATGCGACGCGTGTCAGTTTCAGAAAACTCTTTATTGCGAGCAGCGTAATCGTCAGGAGACGGCCTGTGCAAATCAAGGCGATCCAACACTTTTCTCGTGCTGCAGCGAGAGCGCGCAGCAATATATAGTGCCCCAAGAGTTATGCGACGCGTGTCAGTTTCAGAAAAGTTTCTATTGCGAGCAGCGTAATCGTCAGGAGACTGCCTGTGCAAATCGAGGTGATCCAACCCTTTTCCAACGTTGTAGCGAGAGCGAGCAGCGATATATAGTGCCCCAAGAGTTATGCGACGCGTGTCAGTTTCAGAAAAGTCATTATTCCGAGCAGCGTAATCGTCAGCAGACTGCCTGTGCAAATAAAGGCGATCCAACCTCTTTCTAGCGCTGCAGCGAGAGCGCGCAGCCATATATAGCCCCCCGAGTGCTATGGGACGCGTGTCAGTTTCAGAAAAGTTTTTATTGCGAGCAGCGTAAATGTCAGGAGACTGCCTGTGCAAGTCAAGGCGATCCAACCATTTTCTAGTGCTTCAGCGAGCGCGCGCAGCGATATATAGTGCCCAAGAGTTATGCGACGCGTGTCAGTTTCAGAAAAGTTTTTATTGCGTGCAGCGTAATCGTCAGGAGACTGCCTGTGCAAATCGAGGTGATCCAACCCTTTTCTAACGTTGTAGCGAGAGCGAGCAGCGATATATCGCGCCCCAAATGTTATGCGACGCGTTTTAGTTTCAGAAAAGTTTTTACTAAGAGCAGCGTAATCATCAGGAGACTGCCTGTGCAAATAAAGGCGATCCAACCTCTTTCTAGTGCTGCAGCGAGAGCGCGCAGCCATATATAGCCCCCCGAGGGTTATGCGATGCGTGGCAGTTTCAGAAAAGTCTTTATTGCGAGCAGCGTAATCGTGAGGAGACTGCCTGTGCAAATCAAGGCGATCCAACACTTTTCTCGTGCTGCAGCGAGAGCGCGCAGCAATATATAGTGCGCCAAGAGTTATGCGACGCATGTCAGTTTCAGAAAAGTTTCTATTGCGAGCAGCGTAATCGCCAGGAGACTGCCTGTGCAAAGCGAGGCGATCGAACTTTTTTATAATGCTGCAGCGAGTGCGCGTAGCGATATATAGTGCCCCAAGAGTTATGCGACGCGTGTCAGCTTCAGAAAAGGCTTTATTGCGAGCAGCGTAATTGTCAGGAGACTGCCTCTGCAAATCAAGGCGATCGAACCCTTTTCTAGTGCTGTAGCGAGAGCGCGCATCGATATATAGTGCCCCACGAGTTATGCGATGTGTGTCAGTCTCAGAAAAGTTTTTATTGCGAGCAGCGTAATCGTCAAGAGACTGCCTGTGCAAATCGAGGCGATCGAACTTTTTTATAATGCTGCAGCGAGAGCGCGTAGCGATATATAGTGCCCCAAGAGTTATGCGACGCGTGTCAGTTTCAGAAAAGGCTTTATTGCGAGCAGCATAATCTTCAGGAGATTGCCTGTGCAAATCAAGGCGATCCAACTCTTTCTAGTGCTGCAGCGAGAGCGAGCAGCAATATATCGCGCCCCAAATGGTATGCGACGCGTGTCAGTTTCAGAAAAGTCTTTATTGCGCGCAGCGTAATCGTCAGGAGACTGCCTGTGGAAATAAAGGCGATCCAACTCTTTCTAGTGCTGCAGCGAGAGCGAGCAGCAATATATCGCGCCCCAAATGGTATGCGACGCGTGTCAGTTTCAGAAAAGTCTTTATTGCGCGCAGCGTAATCGTCAGGAGACTGCCTGTGGAAATAAAGGCGATCCAACCTCTTTCTAGTGCTGCAGCGAGAGCGCGCACCCATATATAGCCCCCCGAGTGTTATGCGACGCGTGTCAGTTTCAGAAAAGTTTTTATTGCGAGCTGCGTAATCGTCAGGAGACTGCCTGTGCAAATGGAGGAGATCGAACCCTGTTATAATGCTGCAGCGAGAGCGCGTAGCGATATATAGTGCCCCAAGAGTTATGTGACGCGTGTCAGCTTCAGGAAAGGCTTTATTGCGAGCAGCGTAAACGTCAGGAAAATACCTGTGCAAATCAAGGCAATCTAACCCTCTTCTAGTGCTGCAGCGAGAGCGCGCAGTGATATATAGTGCCCCAAGAAGTTTGCGACGCGTGTCAGTTTCAGAAAAGTCTTTATTGCGAGCAGCGTAATCGTCAGGAGACTGCCTGTGCAAATCAAGGCGACCCAACCATTTTCTAGTGCTGCAGCGAGAGCGCGCAGCGATATATGATGCCCCAAGAGTTATGCGACGCGTGTCAGTTTCAGAAAAGTCTTTATAGCGAGCTGCGTGATCGTCAAGAGACTGCCTGTGCAAATCAAGGCAATCCAACACTTTTCTAGTGCTGCAGCGAGAGCGTGCAGCGATATATAGTGCCCCAAGAGTTATGCGACGCGTGTCAGTTTCAGAAAAGGCTTTATAGCGAGCAGCGTAATCGTCAGGAGACTGCCTGTGCAAATCAAGGCGATCCAACCCTTTTCTAGTGCTGCAGCGAGAGCACGCAGCGATATATAGTGCCCCAAGAGTTATGCGACGCGTGTCAGTTTCAGAAAAGGCTTTATTGCGAGCAGCTTAATCGCTAGGAGACTGCCTGTGCATATCAAGGCGATCCAACCCTTTTCTAGTGCTGCAGCGAGAGCGCGCAGCGATATATAGTGCCCCAAGAGTTATGCGACGCGTGTCAGTTTCAGAAAAGTCTTTATTGCGAGCAGCGTAATCGTCAGGAGACTGCCTGTGCAAATCAAGGCAATCCAACCATTTTCTAGTGCTGCAGCTAGAGCGTGCAGAGATATATCGCCCCCCAAATGTTATGCGAAGCGTGTCAGTTTCAGAAAAGCCTTTATTGCTAGCAGTGTAATCGCCAGGAGACTGCGTGAGCAAATCATGGCGATCCAACCCTTTTCTAGACCTGCAGCGAGAGCGCGCAGCGATATATAGTGCCCCAAGAGTTATGCGACGCGTGTCAGTTTCAGAAAAGGCTTTATTGTGAGCAGCGTAATCGCCAGGAGACTGCCTGTGCAAATCTAGGCGATCCAACCCTTTTCCAGTGCTGCAGCGAGAGCGCGCAGCGATATATAGTGCCCCAAGAGTTATGCCACGCGTGTCAGTTTCAGAAAACTCTTTATTGCGAGCAGCATAATCTTCAGGAGATTGCCTGTGCAAATCAAGGCGATCCAACCCTTTCTAGTGCAGCAGCGACAGCGCGCAGCGATATATAGTGCCCCAAGAGTTATGCGACGCGTGTCAGTTTCAGAAAAGTCTTTATTGCGAGCAGCGTAATCGTCAGGAGACTGCCTGTGCAAATCAAGGCAATCCAACCATTTTCTAGAGCTGCAGCTAGAGCGTGCAGAGATATATCGCCCCCCCAAATGTTATGCGAAGCGTGTCAGTTTCAGAAAAGCCTTTATTGCTAGCAGTGTAATCGCCAGGAGACTGCCTGTGCAAATCGAGGTGATCCAACCCTTTTCCAACGTTGTAGCGAGAGCGAGCAGCGATATATAGTGCCCCAAGAGTTATGCGACGCGTGTCAGTTTCAGAAAAGTCATTATTGCGAGCAGCGTAATCGTCAGCAGACTGCCTGTGCAAATAAAGGCGATCCAACCTCTTTCTAGCGCTGCAGCGAGAGCGCGCAGCCATATATAGCCCCCCGAGTGCTATGGGACGCGTGTCAGTTTCAGAAAAGTTTTTATTGCGAGCAGCGTAAATGTCAGGAGACTGCCTGTGCAAGTCAAGGCGATCCAACCATTTTCTAGTGCTTCAGCGAGCGCGCGCAGCGATATATAGTGCCCAAGAGTTATGCGACGCGTGTCAGTTTCAGAAAAGTTTTTATTGCGTGCAGCGTAATCGTCAGGAGACTGCCTGTGCAAATCGAGGTGATCCAACCCTTTTCTAACGTTGTAGCGAGAGCGAGCAGCGATATATCGCGCCCCAAATGTTATGCGACGCGTTTTAGTTTCAGAAAAGTTTTTACTAAGAGCAGCGTAATCATCAGGAGACTGCCTGTGCAAATAAAGGCGATCCAACCTCTTTCTAGTGCTGCAGCGAGAGCGCGCAGCCATATATAGCCCCCCGAGGGTTATGCGATGCGTGGCAGTTTCAGAAAAGTCTTTATTGCGAGCAGCGTAATCGTGAGGAGACTGCCTGTGCAAATCAAGGCGATCCAACACTTTTCTCGTGCTGCAGCGAGAGCGCGCAGCAATATATAGTGCGCCAAGAGTTATGCGACGCATGTCAGTTTCAGAAAAGTTTCTATTGCGAGCAGCGTAATCGCCAGGAGACTGCCTGTGCAAAGCGAGGCGATCGAACTTTTTTATAATGCTGCAGCGAGTGCGCGTAGCGATATATAGTGCCCCAAGAGTTATGCGACGCGTGTCAGCTTCAGAAAAGGCTTTATTGCGAGCAGCGTAATTGTCAGGAGACTGCCTCTGCAAATCAAGGCGATCGAACCCTTTTCTAGTGCTGTAGCGAGAGCGCGCATCGATATATAGTGCCCCACGAGTTATGCGATGCGTGTCAGTCTCAGAAAAGTTTTTATTGCGAGCAGCGTAATCGTCAAGAGACTGCCTGTGCAAATCGAGGCGATCGAACTTTTTTATAATGCTGCAGCGAGAGCGCGTAGCGATATATAGTGCCCCAAGAGTTATGCGACGCGTGTCAGTTTCAGAAAAGGCTTTATTGCGAGCAGCATAATCTTCAGGAGATTGCCTGTGCAAATCAAGGCGATCCAACTCTTTCTAGTGCTGCAGCGAGAGCGAGCAGCAATATATCGCGCCCCAAATGGTATGCGACGCGTGTCAGTTTCAGAAAAGTCTTTATTGCGCGCAGCGTAATCGTCAGGAGACTGCCTGTGGAAATAAAGGCGATCCAACTCTTTCTAGTGCTGCAGCGAGAGCGAGCAGCAATATATCGCGCCCCAAATGGTATGCGACGCGTGTCAGTTTCAGAAAAGTCTTTATTGCGCGCAGCGTAATCGTCAGGAGACTGCCTGTGGAAATAAAGGCGATCCAACCTCTTTCTAGTGCTGCAGCGAGAGCGCGCACCCATATATAGCCCCCCGAGTGTTATGCGACGCGTGTCAGTTTCAGAAAAGTTTTTATTGCGAGCTGCGTAATCGTCAGGAGACTGCCTGTGCAAATGGAGGAGATCGAACCCTGTTATAATGCTGCAGCGAGAGCGCGTAGCGATATATAGTGCCCCAAGAGTTATGTGACGCGTGTCAGCTTCAGGAAAGGCTTTATTGCGAGCAGCGTAAACGTCAGGAAAATACCTGTGCAAATCAAGGCAATCTAACCCTCTTCTAGTGCTGCAGCGAGAGCGCGCAGTGATATATAGTGCCCCAAGAAGTTTGCGACGCGTGTCAGTTTCAGAAAAGTCTTTATTGCGAGCAGCGTAATCGTCAGGAGACTGCCTGTGCAAATCAAGGCGACCCAACCATTTTCTAGTGCTGCAGCGAGAGCGCGCAGCGATATATGATGCCCCAAGAGTTATGCGACGCGTGTCAGTTTCAGAAAAGTCTTTATAGCGAGCTGCGTGATCGTCAAGAGACTGCCTGTGCAAATCAAGGCGATCCAACACTTTTCTAGTGCTGCAGCGAGAGCGTGCAGCGATATATAGTGCCCCAAGAGTTATGCGACGCGTGTCAGTTTCAGAAAAGGCTTTATTGCGAGCAGTTTAATCGCTAGGAGACTGCCTGTGCGAATCGAGGCGATCGAACCCTTTTATAATGCTGCAGCGACAGCGCGTAGCCATATATAGTGCCCCAAGAGTTATGCGACGCGTGTGAGCTTCAGAAAAGGCTTTATTGCGAGCAGCGTAAACGTCAGGAGACTGCCTGTGCAAATCAAGGCGATCCAACCCTTTTCTAGTGCTGCAGCGAGCGCGCGCAGCGAAATATAGTGCCCCAAAAGTTATGCGACGCGTGTCAGTTTCAGAAAAGTCTTTATAGCGAGCAGCGGAAACGTCAGGAGACTGCCTGTGCAAATCAAGGCGATCCAACCCTTTTCTAGCGCTGCAGCGAGAGTGCGCAGTGATATATAGTGCCTCAAGAATTATGCGACGCGTGTAAGTTTCAGAAAAGGCTTTATTGCGAGCAGCGTAAACGTCAGGAGACTGCCTGTGCAAATCGAGGCGATCGAACCCTTTTATAATGCTGCAGCGAGAGCGCGTAGCGATATATAGTGCCCCAGGAGTTATGCGACGCGTGTCAGCTTCAGAAAAGGCTTTATTGCGAGCAGCGTAAACGTCAGGAAAATGCCTGTGCAAATCAAGGCAATCTAACCCTTTTCTAGTGCTGCAGCGAGAGCGCGCAGTGATATATAGTGCCCCAAGAGGTTTGCGACGCGTGTCAGTTTCAGAAAAGTCTTTATTGCGAGGAGCGTAATCGTCAGGAGACTTCCTGTGCAAATCAAGGCGATCCAACCCATTTCTAGTGCTGCAGCGAGAGCGCGTAGCGATATATGGTGCCCCAAGAGTTATGCGACGCGTGTCAGTTTCAGAAAAGTCTTTATTGCGAGCTGCGTGATCGTCAAGAGACTGCCTGTGCAAATCAAGGCGATCAAACATTTTCTAGTGCTGCAGCGAGAGCGCGCAGCGAATATATAGTGCCCCAAGAGTTATGCGACGCGTGTCAGTTTCAGAAAAGGCTTTATTGCGAGCAGCTTAATCGCTAGGAGACTGCCTGTGCATATCAAGGCGATCCAACCCTTTTCTAGTGCTGCAGCGAGAGCGCGCAGCGATATATAGTGCCCCAAGAGTTATGCGACGCGTGTCAGTTTCAGAAAAGTCTTTATTGCGAGCAGCGTAATCGTCAGGAGACTGCCTGTGCAAATCAAGGCAATCCAACCATTTTCTAGTGCTGCAGCTAGAGCGTGCAGAGATATATCGCCCCCCAAATGTTATGCGAAGCGTGTCAGTTTCAGAAAAGCCTTTATTGCTAGCAGTGTAATCGCCAGGAGACTGCGTGAGCAAATCATGGCGATCCAACCCTTTTCTAGACCTGCAGCGAGAGCGCGCAGCGATATATAGTGCCCCAAGAGTTATGCGACGCGTGTCAGTTTCAGAAAAGGCTTTATTGTGAGCAGCGTAATCGCCAGGAGACTGCCTGTGCAAATCTAGGCGATCCAACCCTTTTCCAGTGCTGCAGCGAGAGCGCGCAGCGATATATAGTGCCCCAAGAGTTATGCCACGCGTGTCAGTTTCAGAAAACTCTTTATTGCGAGCAGCATAATCTTCAGGAGATTGCCTGTGCAAATCAAGGCGATCCAACCCTTTCTAGTGCAGCAGCGACAGCGCGCAGCGATATATAGTGCCCCAAGAGTTATGCGACGCGTGTCAGTTTCAGAAAAGTCTTTATTGCGAGCAGCGTAATCGTCAGGAGACTGCCTGTGCAAATCAAGGCAATCCAACCATTTTCTAGAGCTGCAGCTAGAGCGTGCAGAGATATATCGCCCCCCAAATGTTATGCGAAGCGTGTCAGTTTCAGAAAAGTTTTTTTGCGAGCAGCGTAATCGTCAGGAGACTGCCTGTGCAAATCGAGGTGATCCAACCCTTTTCTAACGTTCTAGCGAGAGCGAGCAGCGATATATCGCGCCCCAAATGTTATGCGACGCGTGTCAGTTTCAGAAAAGTCTTTATAGCGAGCAGCGTAAACGTCAGGACACTGCCTGTGCAAATCAAGGCGATCGAACCCTTTTCTAGTGCTGTAGCGAGAGCGCGCATCGATATATAGGGCCCCACGAGTTATGCGATGCGTGTCAGTCTCAGAAAAGTTTTTATTGCGAGCAGCGTAATCGTCAAGAGACTGCCTGTGCAAATCGAGGCGATCGAACTTTTTTATAATGCTGCAGCGAGAGCGCGTAGCGATATATAGTGCCCCAAGAGTTATGCGACGCGTGTCAGTTTCAGAAAAAGCTTTATTGCGAGCAGCATAATCTTCAGGAGATTGCCTGTGCAAATCAAGGCGATCCAACTCTTTCTAGTGCTGCAGCGAGAGCGAGCAGCAATATATCGCGCCCCAAATGGTATGCGACGCGTGTCAGTTTCAGAAAAGTCTTTATTGCGCGCAGCGTAATCGTCAGGAGACTGCCTGTGGAAATAAAGGCGATCCAACTCTTTCTAGTGCTGCAGCGAGAGCGAGCAGCAATATATCGCGCCCCAAATGGTATGCGACGCGTGTCAGTTTCAGAAAAGTCTTTATTGCGCGCAGCGTAATCGTCAGGAGACTGCCTGTGGAAATAAAGGCGATCCAACCTCTTTCTAGTGCTGCAGCGAGAGCGCGCACCCATATATAGCCCCCCGAGTGTTATGCGACGCGTGTCAGTTTCAGAAAAGTTTTTATTGCGAGCTGCGTAATCGTCAGGAGACTGCCTGTGCAAATGGAGGAGATCGAACCCTGTTATAATGCTGCAGCGAGAGCGCGTAGCGATATATAGTGCCCCAAGAGTTATGTGACGCGTGTCAGCTTCAGGAAAGGCTTTATTGCGAGCAGCGTAAACGTCAGGAGACTGCCTGCGCAAATCAAGGCGATCCAACCCTTTTCTAGTGCTGGAGCGAGAGCGCGCAGCGATATATAGTACCCCAAGATTTATGCGACGCGTGTCAGTTTCAGAAAAGGCTTTATTGCGAGCAGTTTAATCGCTAGGAGACTGCCTGTGCGAATCGAGGCGATCGAACCCTTTTATAATGCTGCAGCGAGAGCGCGTAACCATATATAGTGCCCCAAGAGTTATGCGACGCGTGTGAGCTTCAGAAAAGGCTTTATTGCGAGCAGCGTAAACGTCAGGAGACTGCCTGTGCAAACCAAGGCGATCGAACCCTTTTATAATGCTGCAGCGAGAGTCCGTAGCGATATATAGTGCCCCAAGAGTTATGCGACGTGTGTCAGCTTCGGAAAAGGCTTTATTGCGAGCAGCGTAACCGTCAGGAGACTGCCTGTGCAAATCAATGCGATCCAACCCTTTTCTAGTGCTGCAGCGAGAGTGCTCAGTGATATATAGTGCCCCAAGAAGTATGCGACGCGTGTAAGTTTCAGAAAAGGCTTTATTGCGAGCAGCGTAAACGTCAGGAGACTGCCTGTGCAAATCAAGGCGAACCAACCCTTTTCTAGTGCTGCAGCGAGAGCGCGCATCGATATATAGTGCCCCACGAGTTATGCGACTCGTGTCAGTCTCAGAAAAGTTTTTATTGCGAGCAGCGTAATCGTCAAGAGACTGCCTGTGCAAATCGAGGCGATCGAACCTTTTTATAATGCTGCAGCGAGAGCGCGCAGTGATATATTGTGCCCCAATAGTTATGCGACGCGTGTCAGTTTCAGAAAACTCTTTATTGCGAGCAGAATAATCTTCAGGAGATTGCCTGTGCAAATCAAGGCGATCCAACTCTTTCTAGTGCTGCAGCGAGAGCGAGCAGCAATATATCGCGCCCCAAATGGTATGCGGCGCGTGTCAGTGTCAGAAAAGTCTTTATTGCGAGCTGCGTGATCGTCAAGAGACTGCCTGTGCAAATCAAGGCGATCCAACACTTTTCTAGTGCTGCAGCGAGAGCGCGCAGCGATATATAGTGCCCAAAGAGTTATGCGACGCGTGTCAGTTTCAGAAAAGGCTTTATTGCGAGCAGCTTAATCGTCAGGAGACTGCCTGTGCAAATCAAGGCAATCCAACCATTTTCTAGTGCTGCAGCTAGAGCGTGCAGAGATATATCGCCCCCCAAATGTTATGCGAAGCGTGTCAGTTTCAGAAAAGTCCTTATTGCTAGCAGCGTAATCGCCAGGAGACTGCGTGTGCAAATCATGGCGATCCAACCCTTTTCTAGTCCTGCAGCGAGAGCGCGCAGCGATATATAGTGCCCCAAGAGTTATGCGACGCGTGTCAGTTTCAGAAAAGGCTTTATTGCGAGCAGCGTAATCGCCAGGAGACTGCCCGTGCAAATCTAGGCGATCCAACCCTTTTCCAGTGCTGCAGCGAGAGCGCGCAGCGATATATAGTGCCCAAAGAGTTATGCGACGCGTGTCAGTTTCAGAAAACTCTTTATTGCGAGCAGCATAATCTTCAGGAGATTGCCTGTGCAAATCAAGTCGATCAAACTCTTTCTAGTGCTGCAGCGAGAGCGAGCAGCAATATATCGCGCCCCAAATGGTATGCGACGCATGTCAGTTTCAGAAAAGTCTTTATTGCGAGCAGCGTAATCGTCAGGAGACTGCCTGTGCAAATGGAGGCGATCGAACCCTGTTATAATGCTGCAGCGAGAGCGCGTAGCGATATATAGTGCCCCAAGAGTTATGCGACGCGTGTCAGTTTCAGAAAAGTTTTTATTGCGAGCCGCGTAATCGTCAGGAGACTGCCTGTGCAAATCGAGGCGATCGAACCCTTTTATAATGCTGCAGCGAGAGCGCGTAGCAATATATAGTGCCCAAGGAGTTATGCGACGCGTGTCAGCTTCAGAAAAGGCTTTATTGCGAGCAGCGTAAACGTCAGGAAATGCCTGTGCAAATCAAGGCAATCTAACCCTTTTTTAGTGCTGCAGCGAGAGCGCGCAGTGATATATAGTACCCCAAGAGGTTTGCGACGCGTGTCAGTTTCAGAAAAGTCTTTATTGCGAGCAGCGTAATCGTCAGGAGACTGCCTGTGCAAATCAAGGCGATCCAACCCTTTTCTAGTGCTGCAGCGAGAGCGCGCAGCGATATATGGTGCCCCAAGAGTTATGCGACGCGTGTCAGTTTCAGAAAAGGCTTTATTGCGAGCAGCGTAATCGCCAGGAGACTGCCTGTTCAAATCTAGGCGATCCAACCCTTTTGCAGTGCTGCAGCGAGAGCGCGCAGCGATATATAGTGCCCCAAGAGTTATGCGACGCGTGTCAGTTTCAGAAAACTCTTTATTGCGAGCAGCATAATCTTCAGGAGATTGCCTGCTCAAATCAAGGCGATCCAACCCTTTCTAGTGCTGCAGCGAGAGCGCGCAGCGATATATAGTGCCCCAAGAGTGATGCGACGCGTGTCAGTTTCAGAAAAGGCTTTATTGCGAGCAGCTTAATCGCTAGGCGACTGCCTGTTCAAATCGAGGTGATCGAACCCTTTTATAATGCTGCAGCGAGAGCGCGTAGCGATTTATAGAGCCCCAAGAGTTATGCGACGCGTGTCAGCTTCAGAAAAGGCTTTATTGCGAGCAGCGTAATCGTCAGGAGACTGCGTGTGGAAATCAAAGCGATCCAAGCCTTTTCTGGTGCTGCACCGAGAGCGCGCAGTAATATATTGTGCCCCAAGAGTTATGCGACGCGTGTCAGTTTCAGAAAAGTCTTTATTGCGAGCAGCGTAATCGTCAAGACACTGCCTGTGCAAATCAAGCGATCTAACACTTTTCTACTGCTGCAGCGAGAGCGCGCAGCGATATATAGTGCCCTATAAGTTATGCGACGCGTGTCAGTTTCAGAAAAGGCTTTATTGCGAGCAGCTTAATCGCTAGGAGACTACCTGTGCAAATCAAGGCGATCCGACCCTTTTCTAGTGCTGCAGCGAGAGCGCGCAGTGATATATAGTGGCCCAAGAGTTATGCGACGCGTGTAAGTTTCAGAAAAGGCTTTATAGCGAGCAGCGTAATCGTCAGGAGGCTGCCTGTGCAAATCAAGGCGATCAAACCCTTTTCTTTTGCTGCAGCGAGAGCACGCAGGGATATATAATGCCCCAAGAGTTATGCGACGCGTGTAAGTTTCAGAAAAGGCTTTATTGCGAGCAGCGTAAACGTCAGGAGACTGCCTGTGCAAATCAAGGCGATTCAACCTTTTTCTAGTGCTGCAGCGAGAGCGCGCAGCGATGTATAGTGCCCCAGGAGTTATGAGACGCGTGTCAGTTTCAGAAAAGGCTTTATTGCGAGCAGCTTAATCGCTAGGAGACTGCCTGTGGAAATCGAGGCGATCGAATCCTTTTATAATGCTGCAGCGAGAGCGCGTAGCCATATGTAGTGCCCCAAGAGTTATGCGACACGTGTCAGCTTCAGAAAACGCTTTATTGCGAGCAGCGTAAACGTCAGGAGACTGCCTGTGCAAATCAAGGCGATCCAACCCTTTTCTAGTGCTGCAGCGAGAGCGCGCAGCGATATATAGTGCCCCAAGAGGTATGCGACGCCTGTCAGTTTCAGAAAAGTTTTTATTGCTAGCAGCGTAATTGTTATGAGGCTGCCTGTGCAAATCGAGGTGATCCAACCCTTTTCTAACGTTGTAGCGAGAGCGAGCAGCGATATATCACGCCCCAAATGTTATGCGACGCGTGTCAGTTTCAGAAAAGTCTTTACTAAGAGCAGCGTAATCGTCAGGAGACTGCCTGTGCAAATAAAGGCGATCCAACCTCTTTCTAGTGCTGCAGCGAGAGCGCGCAGCCATATATAGCCCCCCGAGTGTTATGCGACGCGTGTCAGTTTCAGAAAAGTTTTTATTGCGAGAAGCGTAATCGTCAGGAGACTACCTGTGCAAATCGAGGCGATCCAACCCTTTTTTAATGCTGCACCGAGAGCGCGTCGCGATATATAGTGCCCCAAGGGCTATGCGACGCGTGTCAGTTTCAGAAAAGGCTTTATTGCGAGCAGCGTAATCGCCAGGAGACTGCCTGTGCAAATCTAGGCGATCCAACCATTTTCCAGTACTGCAGCGAGAGCGCGCAGCGATATATGGTGCCCCAAGAGTTATGCGACGCGTGTCAGTTTCAGAAAAGGCTTTATTGCGAGCAGCGTAATCGCCAGGAGACTGCCTGTTCAAATCTAGGCGATCCAACCCTTTTGCAGTGCTGCAGCGAGAGCGCGCAGCGATATATAGTGCCCCAAGAGTTATGCGACGCGTGTCAGTTTCAGAAAACTCTTTATTGCGAGCAGCATAATCTTCAGGAGATTGCCTGCTCAAATCAAGGCGATCCAACCCTTTCTAGTGCTGCAGCGAGAGCGCGCAGCGATATATAGTGCCCCAAGAGTGATGCGACGCGTGTCAGTTTCAGAAAAGGCTTTATTGCGAGCAGCTTAATCGCTAGGCGACTGCCTGTTCAAATCGAGGTGATCGAACCCTTTTATAATGCTGCAGCGAGAGCGCGTAGCGATTTATAGAGCCCCAAGAGTTATGCGACGCGTGTCAGCTTCAGAAAAGGCTTTATTGCGAGCAGCGTAATCGTCAGGAGACTGCGTGTGGAAATCAAAGCGATCCAAGCCTTTTCTGGTGCTGCACCGAGAGCGCGCAGTAATATATTGTGCCCCAAGAGTTATGCGACGCGTGTCAGTTTCAGAAAAGTCTTTATTGCGAGCAGCGTAATCGTCAAGACACTGCCTGTGCAAATCAAGCGATCTAACACTTTTTAACTGCTGCAGCGAGAGCGCGCAGCGATATATAGTGCCCTATAAGTTATGCGACGCGTGTCAGTTTCAGAAAAGGCTTTATTGCGAGCAGCTTAATCGCTAGGAGACTACCTGTGCAAATCAAGGCGATCCGACCCTTTTCTAGTGCTGCAGCGAGAGCGCGCAGTGATATATAGTGGCCCAAGAGTTATGCGACGCGTGAAAGTTTCAGAAAAGGCTTTATAGCGAGCAGCGTAATCGTCAGGAGGCTGCCTGTGCAAATCAAGGCGATCAAACCCTTTTCTTTTGCTGCAGCGAGAGCACGCAAGGATATATAATGCCCCAAGAGTTATGCGACGCGTGTAAGTTTCAAAAAAGGCTTTATTGCGAGCAGCGTAAACGTCAGGAGACTGCCTGTGCAAATGAAGCGATCTAACACTTTTCTACTGCTGCAACGAGAGCGCGCAGCGATATATAGTGCCCCATAAGTTATGCGACGCGTGTCAGTTTCAGAAAAGGCTTTATTGCGAGCAGCTTAATCGCTAGGAGACTACCTGTGCAAATCAAGGCGATCCAACCCTTTTCTGGTGCTGCAGCGAGAGCGCGCAGTGATATATGGTGCCCCAAGGGTTATGCGACGCGTGTCAGTTTCAGAAAAGTCTTTACTAAGAGCAGCGTAATCGTCAGGAGACTGCGTGTGCAAATAAAGGCGATCCAGCCTCTTTCTAGTGCTGCAGCGAGAGCGCGCAGCGATATATAGTGCCCCAAGAGTTATGTGACGCGTGTCAGTTTCAGAAAAGGCTTTATTGCGAGCAGCGTAAGCGCCAGGAGACTGCCTGTGCAAATCTAGGCGATCCAACCCTTTTCCAGTGCTGCAGCGAGAGCGCGCAGCGATATATAGTGCCCCAAGAGTTATGCCACGCGTGTCAGTTTCAGAAAACTCTTTATTTCGAGCAGCATAATCGTCAGGAGACTGCCTGTGCAAATCAAGGCGATCCAACCCTTTTCTAGTGCTGCAGCGAGAGCGCGCAGCGATATGTAGTGCCCCAAGAGTTATGCGACGCGTGTAAGTTTCAGAAAAGGCTTTATAGCGAGCAGTGTAAACGTCAGGACACGGCTTGTGCAAATCAAGGCCATCGAACCCTTTTATAATGCTGCAGCGAGAGCGCGTAGCGATATATAGTGCCCCAAGAGTTATGCGACGTGTGTCAGCATCAGAAAAGGCTTTATTGCGAGCAGCGTCATCGTCAGGAGACTGCGTGTGCAAATCAAGGCGATCCAACCCTTTTCTAGTGCTGCAGCGAGAGCGCGCAGTGATATATATTGTCCCAAGAGTTATGCGACGCGTGTCAGTTTCAGAAAAGTCTTTCTTGCGAGCAGCGTAATCGTCAGGAGACTGCCTGTGCAAATCATGGCGATCGAACCCTTTTCTAGTCCTGCAGCGAGAGCGCGCAGCGATATATAGTGCCCCAAGAGTTATGCGACGCGTGTCAGTTTCAGAAAAGGCTGTATTGCGAGCAGCATAATCGCCAGGAGACTGCCTGTGCAAATCAAGGCCATTCATCCATTTTCTAGTACTGCAGCTAGAGCGCGCAGAGATATATCGCGCCCCAAATGTTATGCGACGCGTGTCAGTTTCAGAAAAGGCTTTATTGCGTGTAGCTTAATCGCTAGGAGACTACCTGTGCAAATCAAGGCGATCCAACCCTTTTCTAGTGCTGCAGCGAGAGCGCGCAGTGATATATAGTGCCCCAAGAGTTATGCGACGCGTGTAAGTTTCAGAAAAGGCTTTAGAGCGAGCAGCGTAAACGTCAGGAGACTGCCTGTGCAAATCAAGGCGATCCAACCCTTTTCTAGTGCTGCAGCGAGAGCGCGCCGCGATATATAGTGCCCCAAGAGGTATGCGACGCGTGTCAGTTTCAGAAAAGTTTTTATTGCTAGCAGCGTAATCGTTAGGACGCTGCCTGTGCAAATCGAGGTGATCCAACCCTTTTCTAAGGTTGTAGCGAGAGCGAGCAGCGATATATCGCGCCCCAAATGTTATGCGACGCGTGTCAGTTTCAGAAAAGTCTTTACTAAGAGCAGCGTAATCGTCAGGAGACTGCCTGTGCAAATAAAGGCGATCCAACCTCTTTCTAGTGCTGCAGCGTGAGCGCGCAGCCATATATAGCCCCCCGAGTGTTATGCGACGCGTGTCAGTTTCAGAAAAGTTTTTATTGCGAGAAGCGTAATCGTCAGGAGACTACCTGTGCAAATCGAGGCGATCGAACCCTTTTTTAATGCTGCACCGAGAGCGCGTCGCGATATATAGTGCCCCAAGGGCTATGCGACGCGTGTCAGTTTCAGAAAAGGCTTTATTGCGAGCAGCGTAATCGCCAGGAGACTGCCTGTGCAAATCTAGGCGATCCAACCATTTTCCAGTGCTGCAGCGAGAGCGCGCAGCGATATATAGTGCCCCAAGAGTTATGCGACGCGTGTCAGTTTCAGAAAACTCTTTATTGCGAGCAGCATAATCGTCAGGAGACTGCCTGTGCAAATCAAGGCGATCCAACCTTTTCTAGTGCTGCAGCGAGAGCGCGCAGCGATATATAGTGCCCCAAGAGTTATGCGACGCGTGTAAGTTTCAGAAAAGGCTTTGTAACGAGCGGTGTAAACGTCAGGACACTGCTTGTGCAAATCAAGGCGATCGAACCCTTTTAT
The DNA here is from genome assembly GCF_023375885.2 of Dermacentor andersoni. Taxonomy (NCBI): domain Eukaryota; kingdom Metazoa; phylum Arthropoda; class Arachnida; order Ixodida; family Ixodidae; genus Dermacentor; species Dermacentor andersoni. The sequence continues at coordinate 93,709,068 of NC_092819.1, read as the reverse complement.
AATGCTGCAGCGAGAGCGCGTAGCGATATATTGTGCCCCAAGAGTTATGCGACGCGTGTCAGTTTCAGAAAAGCCTTTATTGCGAGCAGCGTAATCGCCAGGAGACTGCCTGTGCAAATCATGGCGATTCATCCATTTTCTAGTGCTGCAGCTAGAGCGCGCAGAGATATATCGCGCCCCAAATGTTATGCGACGCGTGTCAGTTTCAGAAAAGGCTTTATTGCGTGTAGCTTAATCGCTAGGAGACTACCTGTGCAAATCAAGGCGATCCAACCCTTTTCTAGTGCTGCAGCGAGAGCGCGCAGTGATATATAGTGCCCCAAGAGTTATGCGACGCGTGTAAGTTTCAGAAACGGCTTTAGAGCGAGCAGCGTAAACGTCAGGAGACTGCCTGTGCAAATCAAGGCGATCCAACCCTTTTCTAGTGCTGCAGCGAGAGCGCGCCGCGATATATAGTGCCCCAAGAGTTATGAGACGCGTGTCAGTTTCAGAAAAGGCTTTATTGCGAGCAGCTTATTCGCTAGGAGACTGCCTGTGCAAATCGAGGCGATCGAACCCTTTTATAATGCTGCAGCGAGAGCGCGTAGCCATATGTAGTGCCCCAAGAGTTATGCGACACGTGTCAGCTTCAGAAAAGGCTTTATTGCGAGCAGCGTAAACGTCAGGAGACTGCCTGTGCAAATCAAGGCGATTCAACCCTTTTCTAGTGCTGCAGCGAGAGTGCGCAGTGATATATAGTGGCCCAAAGGTTATGCGACGCGTGTCAGTTTCAGAAAAGGCTTTATTGCGAGCAGCTTAATCGCTAAGAGACTACCTGTGCAATACAAGGCGATCCAACCCTTTCCTAGTGCTGCAGAGAGAGCGCGCAGTGATATATAATGCCCCAAGATTATGCGACGCGTGTCAGTTTCAGAAACGTCTTTATTGCGAGCAGCGTAATCGCTAGGAGACTGCGTGTGCAAATCATGGCGATCCAACCCTTTTCTAGTCCTGAATGGAGAGCGCGCAGCGATATATTGTGCCCCAAGAGTTATGCGACGCGTGTCAGTTTCAGAAAAGGCTTTATTGCGAGCAGCGTAAACGTCAGGAGACTGCCTGTGCAAATCAAGGCGATCCAACCCTTTTCTAGTGCTGCAGCGAGAGCGCGCAGCGATATATAGTGCCACAAGAGTTATGCGACGCGTGTCAGTTTCAGAAAAGTTTTTATTGCGAGCAGCGTAAACGTCAGGAGACTGCCTGTGCAAATTAAGGCGATCTAACCCTTTTCTAGTGTTGCAGTGAGAGCGCGCAGCGATATATAGTGCCCCAAGAGTTATGCGACGCGTGTCAGTTTCAGAAAACTCTTTATTGCGAGCAGCGTAATCGTCAGGAGACGGCCTGTGCAAATCAAGGAGATCCAACACTTTTCTCGTGCTGCAGCGAGAGCGCGCAGCAATATATAGTGCCCCAAGAGTTATGCGACGCGTGTCAGTTTCAGAAAAGTTTCTATTGCGAGCAGCGTAATCGTCAGGAGACTGCCTGTGCAAATCGAGGTGATCCAACCCTTTTCCAACGTTGTAGCGAGAGCGAGCAGCGATATATAGTGCCCCAAGAGTTATGCGACGCGTGTCAGTTTCAGAAAAGTCATTATTGCGAGCAGCGTAATCGTCAGCAGACTGCCTGTGCAAATAAAGGCGATCCAACCTCTTTCTAGCGCTGCAGCGAGAGCGCGCAGCCATATATAGCCCCCCGAGTGCTATGGGACGCGTGTCAGTTTCAGAAAAGTTTTTATTGCGAGCAGCGTAAACGTCAGGAGACTGCCTGTGCAAGTCAAGGCGATCCAACCATTTTCTAGTGCTTCAGCGAGCGCGCGCAGCGATATATAGTGCCCAAGAGTTATGCGACGCGTGTCAGTTTCAGAAAAGCTTTTATTGCGAGCAGCGTAATCGTCAGGAGACTGCCTGTGCAAATCGAGGTGATCCAACCCTTTTCTAACGTTGTAGCGAGAGCGAGCAGCGATATATCGCGCCCCAAATGTTATGCGACGCGTTTTAGTTTCAGAAAAGTTTTTACTAAGAGCAGCGTAATCATCAGGAGACTGCCTGTGCAAATAAAGGCGATCCAACCTCTTTCTAGTGCTGCAGCGAGAGCGCGCAGCCATATATAGCCCCGCGAGGGTTATGCGATGCGTGGCAGTTTCAGAAAAGTCTTTATTGCGAGCAGCGTAATCGTGAGGAGACTGCCTGTACAAATCAAGGCGATCCAACACTTTTCTCGTGCTGCAGCGAGAGCGCGCAGCAATATATAGTGCGCCAAGAGTTATGCGACGCATGTCAGTTTCAGAAAAGTTTCTATTGCGAGCAGCGTAATCGCCAGGAGACTGCCTGTGCAAAGCGAGGCGATCGAACTTTTTTATAATGCTGCAGCGAGTGCGCGTAGCGATATATAGTGCCCCAAGAGTTATGCGACGCGTGTCAGCTTCAGAAAAGGCTTTATTGCGAGCAGCGTAATTGTCAGGAGACTGCCTCTGCAAATCAAGGCGATCGAACCCTTTTCTAGTGCTGTAGCCAGAGCGCGCATCAATATATAGTGCCCCACGAGTTATGCGATGCGTGTCAGTCTCAGAAAAGTTTTTATTGCGAGCAGCGTAATCGTCAAGAGACTGCCTGTGCAAATCGAGGCGATCGAACTTTTTTATAATGCTGCAGCGAGAGCGCGTAGCGATATATAGTGCCCCAAGAGTTATGCGACGCGTGTCAGTTTCAGAAAAGGCTTTATTGCGAGCAGCATAATCTTCAGGAGATTGCCTGTGCAAATCAGGGCGATCCAACTCTTTCTAGTGCTGCAGCGAGAGCGAGCAGCAATATATCGCGCCCCAAATGGTATGCGACGCGTGTCAGTTTCAGAAAAGTCTTTATTGCGCGCAGCGTAATCGTCAGGAGACTGCCTGTGGAAATAAAGGCGATCCAACTCTTTCTACTGCTGCAGCGAGAGCGAGCAGCAATATATCGCGCCCCAAATGGTATGCGACGCGTGTCAGTTTCAGAAAAGTCTTTATTGCGCGCAGCGTAATCGTCAGGAGACTGCCTGTGGAAATAAAGGCGATCCAACCTCTTTCTAGTGCTGCAGCGAGAGCGCGCACCCATATATAGCCCCCCGAGTGTTATGCGACGCGTGTCAGTTTCAGAAAAGTTTTTATTGCGAGCTGCGTAATCGTCAGGAGACTGCCTGTGCAAATGGAGGAGATCGAACCCTGTTATAATGCTGCAGCGAGAGCGCGTAGCGATATATAGTGCCCCAAGAGTTATGTGACGCGTGTCAGCTTCAGGAAAGGCTTTATTGCGAGCAGCGTAAACGTCAGGAAAATACCTGTGCAAATCAAGGCAATCTAACCCTCTTCTAGTGCTGCAGCGAGAGCGCGCAGTGATATATAGTGCCCCAAGAAGTTTGCGACGCGTGTCAGTTTCAGAAAAGTCTTTATTGCGAGCAGCGTAATCGTCAGGAGACTGCCTGTGCAAATCAAGGCGACCCAACCATTTTCTAGTGCTGCAGCGAGAGCGCGCAGCGATATATGATGCCCCAAGAGTTATGCGACGCGTGTCAGTTTCAGAAAAGTCTTTATAGCGAGCTGCGTGATCGTCAAGAGACTGCCTGTGCAAATCAAGGCGATCCAACACTTTTCTAGTGCTGCAGCGAGAGCGTGCAGCGATATATAGTGCCCCAATAGTTATGCGACGCGTGTCAGTTTCAGAAAAGGCTTTATAGCGAGCAGCGTAATCGTCAGGAGACTGCCTGTGCAAATCAAGGCGATCCAACCCTTTTCTAGTGCTGCAGCGAGAGCACGCAGCGATATATAGTGCCCCAAGAGTTATGCGACGCGTGTCAGTTTCAGAAAAGGTTTTTTTGCGAGCAGCGTAATCGTCAGGAGACTGCCTGTGCAAATCGAGGTGATCCAACCCTTTTCTAACGTTCTAGCGAGAGCGAGCAGCGATATATCGCGCCCCAAATGTTATGCGACGCCTGTCAATTTCAGAAAAGTCTTTACTAAGAGCAGCGTAATCGTCAGGAGAATGCCCGTGCAAATAAAGGCGATCCAACCTCTTTCTAGTGCTGCAGCGAGAGCGCGCAGCCATATATAGCCCCCGAGTGTTATGCGATGCGTGGCAGTTTCAGAAAAGTCCTTATTGCGAGCAGCGTAATCGTCAGGAGACTGCGTGTGCAAATCAAGGCGATCCAACCCTTTTCTAGTGCTGCAGCGAGAGCGCGCAGTGATATATAGTGCCCCAAGAGTTATGCGACGCGTGTCAGTTTCAGAACAGGCTTTATTGCGAGCAGTTTAATCGCTAGGAGACTGCCTGTGCGAATCGAGGCGATCGAACCCTTTTATAATGCTGCAGCGACAGCGCGTAGCCATATATAGTGCCCCAAGAGTTATGCGACGCGTGTGAGCTTCAGAAAAGGCTTTATTGCGAGCAGCGTAAACGTCAGGAGACTGCCTGTGCAAATCAAGGCGATCCAACCCGTTTCTAGTGCTGCAGCGAGCGCGCGCAGCGAAATATAGTGCCCCAAAAGTTATGCGACGCGTGTCAGTTTCAGAAAAGTCTTTATAGCGAGCAGCGTAAACGTCAGGACACTGCCTGTGCAAATCAAGGCGATCGAACCCTTTTATAATGCTGCAGCGAGAGCGCGTAGCGATATATAGTGCCCCAAGAGTTATGCGACGGGTGTCAGCCTCAGAAAAGGCTTTATTGCGAGCAGCGGAAACGTCAGGAGACTGCCTGTGCAAATCAAGGCGATCCAACCCTTTTCTAGCGCTGCAGCGAGAGTGCGCAGTGATATATAGTGCCTCAAGAATTATGCGACGCGTGTAAGTTTCAGAAAAGGCTTTATTGCGAGCAGCGTAAACGTCAGGAGACTGCCTGTGCAAATCGAGGCGATCGAACCCTTTTATAATGCTGCAGCGAGAGCGCGTAGCGATATATAGTGCCCCAGGAGTTATGCGACGCGTGTCAGCTTCAGAAAAGGCTTTATTGCGAGCTGCGTGATCGTCAAGAGACTGCCTGTGCAAATCAAGGCGATCAAACATTTTCTAGTGCTGCAGCGAGAGCGCGCAGCGAATATATAGTGCCCCAAGAGTTATGCGACGCGTGTCAGTTTCAGAAAAGGCTTTATTGCGAGCAGCTTAATCGCTAGGAGACTGCCTGTGCATATCAAGGCGATCCAACCCTTTTCTAGTGCTGCAGCGAGAGCGCGCAGCGATATATAGTGCCCCAAGAGTTATGCGACGCGTGTCAGTTTCAGAAAAGTCTTTATTGCGAGCAGCGTAATCGTCAGGAGACTGCCTGTGCAAATCAAGGCAATCCAACCATTTTCTAGTGCTGCAGCTAGAGCGTGCAGAGATATATCGCCCCCCAAATGTTATGCGAAGCGTGTCAGTTTCAGAAAAGCCTTTATTGCTAGCAGTGTAATCGCCAGGAGACTGCGTGAGCAAATCATGGCGATCCAACCCTTTTCTAGACCTGCAGCGAGAGCGCGCAGCGATATATAGTGCCCCAAGAGTTATGCGACGCGTGTCAGTTTCAGAAAAGGCTTTATTGTGAGCAGCGTAATCGCCAGGAGACTGCCTGTGCAAATCTAGGCGATCCAACCCTTTTCCAGTGCTGCAGCGAGAGCGCGCAGCGATATGTAGTGCCCCAAGAGTTATGCCACGCGTGTCAGTTTCAGAAAACTCTTTATTGCGAGCAGCATAATCTTCAGGAGATTGCCTGTGCAAATCAAGGCGATCCAACCCTTTCTAGTGCAGCAGCGACAGCGCGCAGCGATATATAGTGCCCCAAGAGTTATGCGACGCGTGTCAGTTTCAGAAAAGTCTTTATTGCGAGCAGCGTAATCGTCAGGAGACTGCGTGTGCAAATCAAGGCAATCCAACCATTTTCTAGAGCTGCAGCTAGAGCGTGCAGAGATATATCGCCCCCCAAATGTTATGCGAAGCGTGTCAGTTTCAGAAAAGCCTTTATTGCTAGCAGTGTAATCGCCAGGAGACTGCGTGAGCAAATCATGGCGATCCAACCTTTTTCTAGACCTGCAGCGAGAGCGCGCAGCGATATATAGTGCCCCAAGAGTTATGCGACGCGTGTCAGTTTCAGAAAAGGCTTTATTGTGAGCAGCGTAAACGTCAGGAGACTGCCTGTGCAAATCAAGGCGATCCAACCCTTTTCTATTGCTGCAGCGAGAGCGCGCAGTGATATATAGTGCGCCAAGAGTTATGCGACGCGTGCAAGTTTTAGAAAAGGCTTTATTTCGAGCAGCGTAAACGTCAGCAGACTGCCAGTGCAAATCAAGGCGATCCAACCCTTTTCTAGTGCTGCAGCGAGAGCACGCACCGATATATAGTGCCCCAAAAGTTATACGACGCGTGTCAGTTTCAGAAAAGTTTTTTTGCGAGCAGCGTAATCGTCAGGAGACTGCCTGTGCAAATCGAGGTGATCCAACCCTTTTCTAACGTTCTAGCGAGAGCGAGCAGCGATATATCGCGCCCCAAATGTTATGCGACGCGTGTCAGTTTCAGAAAAGTCTTCACTAAGAGCAGCGTAATCGTCAGGAGACTGCCTGTGCAATTAAAGGCGATCCAACCTCTTTCTAGTGCTGCAGCGAGAGCGCGCAGCCATACATAGCCCCCCGAGTGTTATGGGACGCGTGTCAGTTTCAGAAAAGTTTTTATTGCGAGCACCATAATCGTCAGGAAACTGCCTCTGCAAATCGAGGCGATCGAACCCTTTTATAATGCTGCAGTGAGAGCGCGTAGCGATATATAGTGCCCCAAGAGTTATGTGACGCCTGTCAGCTTCAGAAAAGGCTTTATTGCGAGCAGCGTAAACGTCAGGAGACTGCCTGCGCAAATCAAGGCGATCCAACCCTTTTCTAGTGCTGCAGCGAGAGCGCGCAGCGATATATAGTGCCCCAATAGTTATGCGACGCGTGTCAGTTTCAGAAAAGGCTTTATTGCGAGCAGTTTAATCGCTAGGAGACGGCCTGTGCGAATCGAGGCGATGGAACCCTTTTATAATGCTGCAGCGAGAGCGCGTAGCCATATATAGTGCCCCAAGAGTTATGCGACGCGTGTCAGCTTCAGAAAAGGCTTTATTGCGAGCAGCGTAAACGTCAGGAGACTGCCTGTGCAAATCAAGGCGATCCAACCCTTTTCTAGTGCTGCAGCGAGAGCGCGCAGCGATATATAGTGCCCCAAGAGTTATGCGACGCGTGTCAGTTTCAGAAAAGTCTTTATAGCGAGCAGCGTAAACGTCAGGACACTGCCTGTGCAAATCAAGGCGATCGAACCCTTTTCTAGTGCTGTAGCGAGAGCGCGCATCGATATATAGTGCCCCACGAGTTATGCGATGCGTGTCAGTCTCAGAAAAGTTTTTATTGCGAGCAGCGTAATCGTCAAGAGACTGCCTGTGCAAATCGAGGCGATCGAACTTTTTTATAATGCTGCAGCGAGAGCGCGTAGCGATATATAGTGCCCCAAGAGTTATGCGACGCGTGTCAGTTTCAGAAAAGGCTTTATTGCGAGCAGCATAATCTTCGGGAGATTGCCTGTGCAAATCAAGGCGATCCAACTCTTTCTAGTGCTGCAGCGAGAGCGAGCAGCAATATATCGCGCCCCAAATGGTATGCGACGCGTGTCAGTTTCAGAAAAGTCTTTATTGCGCGCAGCGTAATCGTCAGGAGACTGCCTGTGGAAATAAAGGCGATCCAACTCTTTCTAGTGCTGCAGCGAGAGCGAGCAGCAATATATCGCGCCCCAAATGGTATGCGACGCGTGTCAGTTTCAGAAAAGTCTTTATTGCGCGCAGCGTAATCGTCAGGAGACTGCCTGTGGAAATAAAGGCGATCCAACCTCTTTCTAGTGCTGCAGCGAGAGCGCGCACCCATATATAGCCCCCCGAGTGTTATGCGACGCATGTCAGTTTCAGAAAAGTTTTTATTGCGAGCTGCGTAATCGTCAGGAGACTGCCTGTGCAAATGGAGGAGATCGAACCCTGTTATAATGCTGCAGCGAGAGCGCGTAGCGATATATAGTGCCCCAAGAGTTATGTGACGCGTGTCAGCTTCAGGAAAGGCTTTATTGCGAGCAGCGTAAACGTCAGGAAAATACCTGTGCAAATCAAGGCAATCTAACCCTCTTCTAGTGCTGCAGCGAGAGCGCGCAGTGATATATAGTGCCCCAAGAAGTTTGCGACGCGTGTCAGTTTCAGAAAAGTCTTTATTGCGAGCAGCGTAATCGTCAGGAGACTGCCTGTGCAAATCAAGGCGACCCAACCATTTTCTAGTGCTGCAGCGAGAGCGCGCAGCGATATATGATGCCCCAAGAGTTATGCGACGCGTGTCAGTTTCAGAAAAGTCTTTATAGCGAGCTGCGTGATCGTCAAGAGACTGCCTGTGCAAATCAAGGCGATCCAACACTTTTCTAGTGCTGCAGCGAGAGCGTGCAGCGATATATAGTGCCCCAATAGTTATGCGACGCGTGTCAGTTTCAGAAAAGGCTTTATAGCGAGCAGCGTAATCGTCAGGAGACTGCCTGTGCAAATCAAGGCGATCCAACCCTTTTCTAGTGCTGCAGCGAGAGCACGCAGCGATATATAGTGCCCCAAGAGTTATGCGACGCGTGTCAGTTTCAGAAAAGGTTTTTTTGCGAGCAGCGTAATCGTCAGGAGACTGCCTGTGCAAATCGAGGTGATCCAACCCTTTTCTAACGTTCTAGCGAGAGCGAGCAGCGATATATCGCGCCCCAAATGTTATGCGACGCCTGTCAATTTCAGAAAAGTCTTTACTAAGAGCAGCGTAATCGTCAGGAGAATGCCCGTGCAAATAAAGGCGATCCAACCTCTTTCTAGTGCTGCAGCGAGAGCGCGCAGCCATATATAGCCCCCGAGTGTTATGCGATGCGTGGCAGTTTCAGAAAAGTCCTTATTGCGAGCAGCGTAATCGTCAGGAGACTGCGTGTGCAAATCAAGGCGATCCAACCCTTTTCTAGTGCTGCAGCGAGAGCGCGCAGTGATATATAGTGCCCCAAGAGTTATGCGACGCGTGTCAGTTTCAGAACAGGCTTTATTGCGAGCAGTTTAATCGCTAGGAGACTGCCTGTGCGAATCGAGGCGATCGAACCCTTTTATAATGCTGCAGCGACAGCGCGTAGCCATATATAGTGCCCCAAGAGTTATGCGACGCGTGTGAGCTTCAGAAAAGGCTTTATTGCGAGCAGCGTAAACGTCAGGAGACTGCCTGTGCAAATCAAGGCGATCCAACCCGTTTCTAGTGCTGCAGCGAGCGCGCGCAGCGAAATATAGTGCCCCAAAAGTTATGCGACGCGTGTCAGTTTCAGAAAAGTCTTTATAGCGAGCAGCGTAAACGTCAGGACACTGCCTGTGCAAATCAAGGCGATCGAACCCTTTTATAATGCTGCAGCGAGAGCGCGTAGCGATATATAGTGCCCCAAGAGTTATGCGACGGGTGTCAGCCTCAGAAAAGGCTTTATTGCGAGCAGCGGAAACGTCAGGAGACTGCCTGTGCAAATCAAGGCGATCCAACCCTTTTCTAGCGCTGCAGCGAGAGTGCGCAGTGATATATAGTGCCTCAAGAATTATGCGACGCGTGTAAGTTTCAGAAAAGGCTTTATTGCGAGCAGCGTAAACGTCAGGAGACTGCCTGTGCAAATCGAGGCGATCGAACCCTTTTATAATGCTGCAGCGAGAGCGCGTAGCGATATATAGTGCCCCAGGAGTTATGCGACGCGTGTCAGCTTCAGAAAAGGCTTTATTGCGAGCTGCGTGATCGTCAAGAGACTGCCTGTGCAAATCAAGGCGATCAAACATTTTCTAGTGCTGCAGCGAGAGCGCGCAGCGAATATATAGTGCCCCAAGAGTTATGCGACGCGTGTCAGTTTCAGAAAAGGCTTTATTGCGAGCAGCTTAATCGCTAGGAGACTGCCTGTGCATATCAAGGCGATCCAACCCTTTTCTAGTGCTGCAGCGAGAGCGCGCAGCGATATATAGTGCCCCAAGAGTTATGCGACGCGTGTCAGTTTCAGAAAAGTCTTTATTGCGAGCAGCGTAATCGTCAGGAGACTGCCTGTGCAAATCAAGGCAATCCAACCATTTTCTAGTGCTGCAGCTAGAGCGTGCAGAGATATATCGCCCCCCAAATGTTATGCGAAGCGTGTCAGTTTCAGAAAAGCCTTTATTGCTAGCAGTGTAATCGCCAGGAGACTGCGTGAGCAAATCATGGCGATCCAACCCTTTTCTAGACCTGCAGCGAGAGCGCGCAGCGATATATAGTGCCCCAAGAGTTATGCGACGCGTGTCAGTTTCAGAAAAGGCTTTATTGTGAGCAGCGTAATCGCCAGGAGACTGCCTGTGCAAATCTAGGCGATCCAACCCTTTTCCAGTGCTGCAGCGAGAGCGCGCAGCGATATGTAGTGCCCCAAGAGTTATGCCACGCGTGTCAGTTTCAGAAAACTCTTTATTGCGAGCAGCATAATCTTCAGGAGATTGCCTGTGCAAATCAAGGCGATCCAACCCTTTCTAGTGCAGCAGCGACAGCGCGCAGCGATATATAGTGCCCCAAGAGTTATGCGACGCGTGTCAGTTTCAGAAAAGTCTTTATTGCGAGCAGCGTAATCGTCAGGAGACTGCGTGTGCAAATCAAGGCAATCCAACCATTTTCTAGAGCTGCAGCTAGAGCGTGCAGAGATATATCGCCCCCCAAATGTTATGCGAAGCGTGTCAGTTTCAGAAAAGCCTTTATTGCTAGCAGTGTAATCGCCAGGAGACTGCGTGAGCAAATCATGGCGATCCAACCTTTTTCTAGACCTGCAGCGAGAGCGCGCAGCGATATATAGTGCCCCAAGAGTTATGCGACGCGTGTCAGTTTCAGAAAAGGCTTTATTGTGAGCAGCGTAAACGTCAGGAGACTGCCTGTGCAAATCAAGGCGATCCAACCCTTTTCTATTGCTGCAGCGAGAGCGCGCAGTGATATATAGTGCGCCAAGAGTTATGCGACGCGTGCAAGTTTTAGAAAAGGCTTTATTTCGAGCAGCGTAAACGTCAGCAGACTGCCAGTGCAAATCAAGGCGATCCAACCCTTTTCTAGTGCTGCAGCGAGAGCACGCACCGATATATAGTGCCCCAAAAGTTATACGACGCGTGTCAGTTTCAGAAAAGTTTTTTTGCGAGCAGCGTAATCGTCAGGAGACTGCCTGTGCAAATCGAGGTGATCCAACCCTTTTCTAACGTTCTAGCGAGAGCGAGCAGCGATATATCGCGCCCCAAATGTTATGCGACGCGTGTCAGTTTCAGAAAAGTCTTCACTAAGAGCAGCGTAATCGTCAGGAGACTGCCTGTGCAATTAAAGGCGATCCAACCTCTTTCTAGTGCTGCAGCGAGAGCGCGCAGCCATACATAGCCCCCCGAGTGTTATGGGACGCGTGTCAGTTTCAGAAAAGTTTTTATTGCGAGCACCATAATCGTCAGGAAACTGCCTCTGCAAATCGAGGCGATCGAACCCTTTTATAATGCTGCAGTGAGAGCGCGTAGCGATATATAGTGCCCCAAGAGTTATGTGACGCCTGTCAGCTTCAGAAAAGGCTTTATTGCGAGCAGCGTAAACGTCAGGAGACTGCCTGCGCAAATCAAGGCGATCCAACCCTTTTCTAGTGCTGCAGCGAGAGCGCGCAGCGATATATAGTGCCCCAATAGTTATGCGACGCGTGTCAGTTTCAGAAAAGGCTTTATTGCGAGCAGTTTAATCGCTAGGAGACGGCCTGTGCGAATCGAGGCGATGGAACCCTTTTATAATGCTGCAGCGAGAGCGCGTAGCCATATATAGTGCCCCAAGAGTTATGCGACGCGTGTCAGCTTCAGAAAAGGCTTTATTGCGAGCAGCGTAAACGTCAGGAGACTGCCTGTGCAAATCAAGGCGATCCAACCCTTTTCTAGTGCTGCAGCGAGAGCGCGCAGCGATATATAGTGCCCCAAGAGTTATGCGACGCGTGTCAGTTTCAGAAAAGTCTTTATAGCGAGCAGCGTAAACGTCAGGACACTGCCTGTGCAAATCAAGGCGATCGAACCCTTTTCTAGTGCTGTAGCGAGAGCGCGCATCGATATATAGTGCCCCACGAGTTATGCGATGCGTGTCAGTCTCAGAAAAGTTTTTATTGCGAGCAGCGTAATCGTCAAGAGACTGCCTGTGCAAATCGAGGCGATCGAACTTTTTTATAATGCTGCAGCGAGAGCGCGTAGCGATATATAGTGCCCCAAGAGTTATGCGACGCGTGTCAGTTTCAGAAAAGGCTTTATTGCGAGCAGCATAATCTTCGGGAGATTGCCTGTGCAAATCAAGGCGATCCAACTCTTTCTAGTGCTGCAGCGAGAGCGAGCAGCAATATATCGCGCCCCAAATGGTATGCGACGCGTGTCAGTTTCAGAAAAGTCTTTATTGCGCGCAGCGTAATCGTCAGGAGACTGCCTGTGGAAATAAAGGCGATCCAACTCTTTCTAGTGCTGCAGCGAGAGCGAGCAGCAATATATCGCGCCCCAAATGGTATGCGACGCGTGTCAGTTTCAGAAAAGTCTTTATTGCGCGCAGCGTAATCGTCAGGAGACTGCCTGTGGAAATAAAGGCGATCCAACCTCTTTCTAGTGCTGCAGCGAGAGCGCGCACCCATATATAGCCCCCCGAGTGTTATGCGACGCATGTCAGTTTCAGAAAAGTTTTTATTGCGAGCTGCGTAATCGTCAGGAGACTGCCTGTGCAAATGGAGGAGATCGAACCCTGTTATAATGCTGCAGCGAGAGCGCGTAGCGATATATAGTGCCCCAAGAGTTATGTGACGCGTGTCAGCTTCAGGAAAGGCTTTATTGCGAGCAGCGTAAACGTCAGGAAAATACCTGTGCAAATCAAGGCAATCTAACCCTCTTCTAGTGCTGCAGCGAGAGCGCGCAGTGATATATAGTGCCCCAAGAAGTTTGCGACGCGTGTCAGTTTCAGAAAAGTCTTTATTGCGAGCAGCGTAATCGTCAGGAGACTGCCTGTGCAAATCAAGGCGACCCAACCATTTTCTAGTGCTGCAGCGAGAGCGCGCAGCGATATATGATGCCCCAAGAGTTATGCGACGCGTGTCAGTTTCAGAAAAGTCTTTATAGCGAGCTGCGTGATCGTCAAGAGACTGCCTGTGCAAATCAAGGCGATCCAACACTTTTCTAGTGCTGCAGCGAGAGCGTGCAGCGATATATAGTGCCCCAAGGGTTATGCGACGCGTGTCAGTTTCAGAAAAGGCTTTATAGCGAGCAGCGTAATCGTCAGGAGACTGCCTGTGCAAATCAAGGCGATCCAACCCTTTTCTAGTGCTGCAGCGAGAGCACGCAGCGATATATAGTGCCCCAAGAGTTATGCGACGCGTGTCAGTTTCAGAAAAGTTTTTTTTGCGAGCAGCGTAATCGTCAGGAGACTGCCTGTGCAAATCGAGGTGATCCAACCCTTTTCTAACGTTCTAGCGAGAGCGAGCAGCGATATATCGCGCCCCAAATGTTATGCGACGCCTGTCAATTTCAGAAAAGTCTTTACTAAGAGCAGCGTAATCGTCAGGAGAATGCCCGTGCAAATAAATGCGATCCAACCTCTTTCTAGTGCTGCAGCGAGAGCGCGCAGCCATATATAGCCCCCGAGTGTTATGCGATGCGTGGCAGTTTCAGAAAAGTCCTTATTGCGAGCAGCGTAATCGTCAGGAGACTGCGTGTGCAAATCAAGGCGATCCAACCCTTTTCTAGTGCTGCAGCGAGAGCGCGCAGTGATATATAGTGCCCCAACAGTTATGCGACGCGTGTCAGTTTCAGAACAGGCTTTATTGCGAGCAGTTTAATCGCTAGGAGACATGCCTGTGCGAATCGAGGCGATCGAACCCTTTTATAATGCTGCAGCGACAGCGCGTAGCCATATATAGTGCCCCAAGAGTTATGCGACGCGTGTGAGCTTCAGAAAAGGCTTTATTGCGAGCAGCGTAAACGTCAGGAGACTGCCTGTGCAAATCAAGGCGATCCAACCCTTTTCTAGTGCTGCAGCGAGCGCGCGCAGCGAAATATAGTGCCCCAAAAGTTATGCGACACGTGTCAGTTTCAGAAAAGTCTTTATAGCGAGCAGCGTAAACGTCAGGACACTGCCTGTGCAAATCAAGGCGATCGAACCCTTTTATAATGCTGCAGCGAGAGCGCGTAGCGATATATAGTGCCCCAAGAGTTATGCGACGCGTGTCAGCCTCAGAAAAGGCTTTATTGCGAGCAGCGGAAACGTCAGGAGACTGCCTGTGCAAATCAAGGCGATCCAACCCTTTTCTAGCGCTGCAGCGAGAGTGCGCAGTGATATATAGTGCCTCAAGAATTATGCGACGCGTGTAAGTTTCAGAAAAGGCTTTATTGCGAGCAGCGTAAACGTCAGGAGACTGCCTGTGCAAATCGAGGCGATCGAACCCTTTTATAATGCTGCAGCGAGAGCGCGTAGCGATATATAGTGCCCCAGGAGTTATGCGACGCGTGTCAGCTTCAGAAAAGGCTTTATTGCGAGCAGCGTAAACGTCAGGAAAATGCCTGTGCAAATCAAGGCAATCTAACCCTTTTCTAGTGCTGCAGCGAGAGCGCGCAGTGATATATAGTGCCCCAAGAGGTTTGCGACGCGTGTCAGTTTCAGAAAAGTCTTTATTGCGAGGAGCGTAATCATCAGGAGACTTCCTGTGCAAATCAAGGCGATCCAACCCATTTCTAGTGCTGCAGCGAGAGCGCGTAGCGATATATGCTGCCCCAAGAGTTATGCGACGCGTGTCAGTTTCAGAAGAGTCTTTATTGCGAGCTGCGTGATCGTCAAGAGACTGCCTGTGCAAATCAAGGCGATCAAACATTTTCTAGTGCTGCAGCGAGAGCGCGCAGCGAATATATAGTGCCCCAAGAGTTATGCGACGCGTGTCAGTTTCAGAAAAGGCTTTATTGCGAGCAGCTTAATCGCTAGGAGACTGCCTGTGCATATCAAGGCGATCCAACCCTTTTCTACTGCTGCAGCGAGAGCGCGCAGCGATATATAGTGCCCCAAGAGTTATGCGACGCGTGTCAGTTTCAGAAAAGTCTTTATTGCGAGCAGCGTAATCGTCAAGACACTGCCTGTGCAAATCAAGCGATCTAACACTTTTCTACTGCTGCAGCGAGAGCGCGCAGCGATATATAGTGCCCTATAAGTTATGCGACGCGTGTCAGTTTCAGAAAAGGCTTTATTGCGAGCAGCTTAATCGCTAGGAGACTACCTGTGCAAATCAAGGCGATCCGACCCTTTTCTAGTGCTGCAGCGAGAGCGCGCAGTGATATATAGTGGCCCAAGAGTTATGCGACGCGTGAAAGTTTCAGAAAAGGCTTTATAGCGAGCAGCGTAATCGTCAGGAGGCTGCCTGTGCAAATCAAGGCGATCAAACCCTTTTCTAGTGCTGCAGCGAGAGCGCGCAGCGATATATAGTGCCCCAAGAGTTATGCGACGCGTGTCAGTTTCAGAAAAGTCTTTATTGCGAGCAGCGTAATCGTCAAGACACTGCCTGTGCAAATCAAGCGATCTAACACTTTTCTACTGCTGCAGCGAGAGCGCGCAGCGATATATAGTGCCCTATAAGTTATGCGACGCGTGTCAGTTTCAGAAAAGGCTTTATTGCGAGCAGCTTAATCGCTAGGAGACTACCTGTGCAAATCAAGGCGATCCGACCCTTTTCTAGTGCTGCAGCGAGAGCGCGCAGTGATATATAGTGGCCCAAGAGTTATGCGACGCGTGAAAGTTTCAGAAAAGGCTTTATAGCGAGCAGCGTAATCGTCAGGAGGCTGCCTGTGCAAATCAAGGCGATCAAACCCTTTTCTTTTGCTGCAGCGAGAGCACGCAGGGATATATAATGCCCCAAGAGTTATGCGACGCGTGTAAGTTTCAGAAAAGGCTTTATTGCGAGCAGCGTAAACGTCAGGAGACTGCCTGTGCAAATCAAGGCGATCCAACCCTTTTCTAGTGCTGCAGCGAGAGCGCGCAGCGATGTATAGTGCCCCAGGAGTTATGAGACGCGTGTCAGTTTCAGAAAAGGCTTTATTGCGAGCAGCTTAATCGCTAGGAGACTGCCTGTGGAAATCGAGGCGATCGAATCCTTTTATAATGCTGCAGCGAGAGCGCGTAGCCATATGTAGTGCCCCAAGAGTTATGCGACACGTGTCAGCTTCAGAAAACGCTTTATTGCGAGCAGCGTAAACGTCAGGAGACTGCCTGTGCAAATCAAGGCGATCCAACCCTTTTCTAGTGCTGCAGCGAGAGCGCGCAGCGATATATAGTGCCCCAAGAGGTATGCGACGCGTGTCAGTTTCAGAAAAGTTTTTATTGCGAGAAGCGTAATCGTCAGGAGACTACCTGTGCAAATCGAGGCGATCGAACCCTTTTTTAATGCTGCACCGAGAGCGCGTCGCGATATATAGTGCCCCAAGGGCTATGCGACGCGTGTCAGTTTCAGAAAAGGCTTTATTGCGAGCAGCGTAATCGCCAGGAGACTGCCTGTGCAAATCTAGGCGATCCAACCATTTTCCAGTGCTGCAGCGAGAGCGCGCAGCGATATAAAGTGCCCCAAGAGTTATGCGACGCGTGTCAGTTTCAGAAAACTCCTTATTGCGAGCAGCATAATCGTCAGGAGACTACCTGTGCAAATCAAGGCGATCCAACCCTTTTCTAGCGCTGCAGCGAGAGCGCGCAGCGATATATAGTGCCCCAAGGGTTATGCGACGCGTGTCAGCTTCAGAAAAGGCTTCATTGCGAGCAGCGTAATCGTCAGGAGACTGCTTGTGCAAATCAAGGCGATCCAACCCTTTTCTAGTGTTGCAGCGAGAGCGTGCAGCGATATATAGTACCCCAAGAGTTATGCGACGCGTGTCAGTTTCAGAAAAGTCTTTATTGCGAGCACCGTAATCGTCAAGAGACTGCCTGTGCAAATGAAGCGATCTAACACTTTTCTACTGCTGCAACGAGAGCGCGCAGCGATATATAGTGCCCCATAAGTTATGCGACGCGTGTCAGTTTCAGAAAAGGCTTTATTGCGAGCAGCTTAATTGCTAGGAGACTACCTGTGCAAATCAAGGCGATCCAACCCTTTTCTGGTGCAGCAGCGAGAGCGCGCAGTGATATATGGTGCCCCAAGGGTTATGCGACGCGTGTCAGTTTCAGAAAAGTCTTTACTAAGAGCAGCGTAATCGTCAGGAGACTGCGTGTGCAAATAAAGGCGATCCAGCCTCTTTCTAGTGCTGCAGCGAGAGCGCGCAGCGATATATAGTGCCCCAAGAGTTATGTGACGCGTGTCAGTTTCAGAAAAGGCTTTATTGCGAGCAGCGTAAGCGCCAGGAGACTGCCTGTGCAAATCTAGGCGATCCAACCCTTTTCCAGTGCTGCAGCGAGAGCGCGCAGCGATATATAGTGCCCCAAGAGTTATGCGACGCGTGTCAGTTTCAGAAAACTCTTTATTTCGAGCAGCATAATCGTCAGGAGACTGCCTGTGCAAATCAAGGCGATCCAACCCTTTTCTAGTGCTGCAGCGAGAGCGCGCAGCGATATGTAGTGCCCCAAGAGTTATGCGACGCGTGTAAGTTTCAGAAAAGGCTTTATAGCGAGCAGTGTAAACGTCAGGACACGGCTTGTGCAAATCAAGGCCATCGAACCCTTTTATAATGCTGCAGCGAGAGCGCGTAGCGATATATAGTGCCCCAAGAGTTATGCGACGTGTGTCAGCATCAGAAAAGGCTTTATTGCGAGCAGCGTCATCGTCAGGAGACTGCGTGTGCAAATCAAGGCGATCCAACCCTTTTCTAGCGCTGCAGCGAGAGCGCGCAGTGATATATATTGTCCCAAGAGTTATGCGACGCGTGTCAGTTTCAGAAAAGTCTTTCTTGCGAGCAGCGTAATCGTCAGGAGACTGCCTGTGCAAATCATGGCGATCGAACCCTTTTCTAGTCCTGCAGCGAGAGCGCGCAGCGATATATAGTGCCCCAAGAGTTATGCGACGCGTGTCAGTTTCAGAAAAGGCTGTATTGCGAGCAGCATAATCGCCAGGAGACTGCCTGTGCAAATCAAGGCCATTCATCCATTTTCTAGTACTGCAGCTAGAGCGCGCAGAGATATATCGCGCCCCAAATGTTATGCGACGCGTGTCAGTTTCAGAAAAGGCTTTATTGCGTGTAGCTTAATCGCTAGGAGACTACCTGTGCAAATCAAGGCGATCCAACCCTTTTCTAGTGCTGCAGCGAGAGCGCGCAGTGATATATAGTGCCCCAAGAGTTATGCGACGCGTGTAAGTTTCAGAAAAGGCTTTAGAGCGAGCAGCGTAAACGTCAGGAGACTGCCTGTGCAAATCAAGGCGATCCAACCCTTTTCTAGTGCTGCAGCGAGAGCGCGCCGCGATATATAGTGCCCCAAGAGGTATGCGACGCGTGTCAGTTTCAGAAAAGTTTTTATTGCTAGCAGCGTAATCGTTAGGACGCTGCCTGTGCAAATCGAGGTGATCCAACCCTTTTCTAAGGTTGTAGCGAGAGCGAGCAGCGATATATCGCGCCCCAAATGTTATGCGACGCGTGTCAGTTTCAGAAAAGTCTTTACTAAGAGCAGCGTAATCGTCAGGAGACTGCCTGTGCAAATAAAGGCGATCCAACCTCTTTCTAGTGCTGCAGCGTGAGCGCGCAGCCATATATAGCCCCCCGAGTGTTATGCGACGCGTGTCAGTTTCAGAAAAGTTTTTATTGCGAGAAGCGTAATCGCCAGGAGACTGCCTGTGCAAATCTAGGCGATCCAACCATTTTCCAGTGCTGCAGCGAGAGCGCGCAGCGATATATAGTGCCCCAAGAGTTATGCGACGCGTGTCAGTTTCAGAAAACTCTTTATTGCGAGCAGCATAATCGTCAGGAGACTACCTGTGCAAATCAAGGCGATCCAACCCTTTTCCAGTGCTGCAGCGAGAGCGCGCAGCGATATATAGTGCCCCAAGAGTTATGCGACGCGTGTCAGTTTCAGAAAACTCTTTATTGCGAGCAGCATAATCGTCAGGAGACTGCCTGTGCAAATCAAGGCGATCCAACCTTTTCTAGTGCTGCAGCGAGAGCGCGCAGCGATATATAGTGCCCCAAGAGTTATGCGACGCGTGTAAGTTTCAGAAAAGGCTTTGTAACGAGCAGTGTAAACGTCAGGACACTGCTTGTGCAAATCAAGGCGATCGAACCCTTTTATAATGCTGCAGCGAGAGCGCGTAGCGATATATAGTGCCCCAAGAGTTATGCGACGCGTGTCAGTTTCAGAAAAGCCTTTATTGCGAGCAGCGTAATCGCCAGGAGACTGCCTGTGCAAATCATGGCGATTCATCCATTTTCTAGTGCTGCAGCTAGAGCGCGCAGAGATATATCGCGCCCCAAATGTTATGCGACGCGTGTCAGTTTCAGAAAAGTCTTTATTGCGAGCACCGTAATCGTCAAGAGACTGCCTGTGCAAATGAAGCGATCTAACACTTTTCTACTGATGCAACGAGAGCGCACAGCGATATATAGTGCCCCATAAGTTATGCGACGCGTGTCAGTTTCAGAAAAGGCTTTATTGCGAGCAGCTTAATCGCTAGGAGACTACCTGTGCAAATCAAGGCGATCCAACCCTTTTCTAGTGCTGCAGCGAGAGCGCGCAGTGATATATAGTGCCCCAAGAGTTATGCGACGCGTGTCAGTTTCAGAAAAGTCTTTATTGCGAGCAGCGTAAGCGCCAGGAGACTGCCTGTGCAAATCTAGGCGATCCAACCCTTTTCCAGTGCTGCAGCGAGAGCGCGCAGCGATATATAGTGCCCCAAGAGTTATGCGACGCGTGTCAGTTTCAGAAAACTCTTTATTGCGAGCAGCATAATCGTCAGGAGACTGCCTGTGCAAATCAAGGCGATCCAACCTTTTCTAGTGCTGCAGCGAGAGCGCGCAGCGATATATAGTGCCCCAAGAGTTATGCGACGCGTGTAAGTTTCAGAAAAGGCTTTGTAACGAGCAGTGTAAACGTCAGGACACTGCTTGTGCAAATCAAGGCGATCGAACCCTTTTATAATGCTGCAGCGAGAGCGCGTAGCGATATATAGTGCCCCAAGAGTTATGCGACGCGTGTCAGTTTCAGAAAAGCCTTTATTGCGAGCAGCGTAATCGCCAGGAGACTGCCTGTGCAAATCATGGCGATTCATCCATTTTCTAGTGCTGCAGCTAGAGCGCGCAGAGATATATCGCGCCCCAAATGTTATGCGACGCGTGTCAGTTTCAGAAAAGGCTTTATTGCGTGTAGCTTAATCGCTAGGAGACTACCTGTGCAAATCAAGGCGATCCAACCCTTTTCTAGTGCTGCAGCGAGAGCGCGTAGCCATATGTAGTGCCCCAAGAGTTATGCGACACGTGTCAGCTTCAGAAAAGGCTTTATTGCGAGCAGCGTAAACGTCAGGAGACTGCCTGTGCAAATCAAGGCGATTCAACCCTTTTCTAGTGCTGCAGCGAGAGTGCGCAGTGATATATAGTGGCCCAAAGGTTATGCGACGCGTGTCAGTTTCAGAAAAGGCTTTATTGCGAGCAGCTTAATCGCTAAGAGACTACCTGTGCAATACAAGGCGATCCAACCCTTTCCTAGTGCTGCAGAGAGAGCGCGCAGTGATATATAATGCCCCAAGATTATGCGACGCGTGTCAGTTTGAGAAACGTCTTTATTGCGAGCAGCGTAATCGCTAGGAGACTGCGTGTGCAAATCATGGCGATCCAACCCTTTTCTAGTCCTGAATGGAGAGCGCGCAGCGATATATAGTGCCCCAAGAGTTATGCGACGCGTGTCAGCTTCAGAAAAGGCTTTATTGCGAGCAGCGTAATTGTCAGGAGACTGCCTCTGCAAATCAAGGCGATCGAACCCTTTTCTAGTGCTGTAGCGAGAGCGCGCATCGATATATAGTGCCCCACGAGTTATGCGATGCGTGTCAGTCTCAGAAAAGTTTTTATTGCGAGCAGCGTAATCGTCAAGAGACTGCCTGTGCAAATCGAGGCGATCGAACTTTTTTATAATGCTGCAGCGAGAGCGCGTAGCGATATATAGTGCCCCAAGAGTTATGCGACGCGTGTCAGTTTCAGAAAAGGCTTTATTGCGAGCAGCATAATCTTCAGGAGATTGCCTGTGCAAATCAAGGCGATCCAACTCTTTCTAGTGCTGCAGCGAGAGCGAGCAGCAATATATCGCGCCCCAAATGGTATGCGACGCGTGTCAGTTTCAGAAAAGTCTTTATTGCGCGCAGCGTAATCGTCAGGAGACTGCCTGTGGAAATAAAGGCGATCCAACTCTTTCTAGTGCTGCAGCGAGAGCGAGCAGCAATATATCGCGCCCCAAATGGTATGCGACGCGTGTCAGTTTCAGAAAAGTCTTTATTGCGAGCAGCGTAAACGTCAGGAAAATACCTGTGCAAATCAAGGCAATCTAACCCTCTTCTAGTGCTGCAGCGAGAGCGCGCAGCCATATATAGCCCCCGAGTGTTATGCGACGCGTGTCAGCTCAGAACAGGCTTTATTGCGAGCAGTTTAATCGCTAGGAGACTGCCTGTGCGAATCGAGGCGATCGAACCCTTTTATAATGCTGCAGCGACAGCGCGTAGCCATATATAGTGCCCCAAGAGTTATGCGACGCGTGTGAGCTTCAGAAAAGGCTTTATTGCGAGCAGCGTAAACGTCAGGAGACTGCCTGTGCAAATCAAGGCGATCCAACCCTTTTCTAGTGCTGCAGCGAGCGCGCGCAGCGAAATATAGTGCCCCAAAAGTTATGCGACGCGTGTCAGTTTCAGAAAAGTCTTTATAGCGAGCAGCGTAAACGTCAGGACACTGCCTGTGCAAATCAAGGCGATCGAACCCTTTTATAATGCTGCAGCGAGAGCGCGTAGCGATATATAGTGCCCCAAGAGTTATGCGACGCGTGTCAGCCTCAGAAAAGGCTTTATTGCGAGCAGCGGAAACGTCAGGAGACTGCCTGTGCAAATCAAGGCGATCCAACCCTTTTCTAGCGCTGCAGCGAGAGTGCGCAGTGATATATAGTGCCTCAAGAATTATGCGACGCGTGTAAGTTTCACAAAAGGCTTTATTGCGAGCAGCGTAAACGTCAGGAGACTGCCTGTGCAAATCGAGGCGATCGAACCCTTTTATAATGCTGCAGCGAGAGCGCGTAGCGATATATAGTGCCCCAGGAGTTATGCGACGCGTGTCAGCTTCAGAAAAGGCTTTATTGCGAGCAGCGTAAACGTCAGGAAAATGCCTGTGCAAATCAAGGCAATCTAACCCTTTTCTAGTGCTGCAGCGAGAGCGCGCAGTGATATATAGTGCCCCAAGAGGTTTGCGACGCGTGTCAGTTTCAGAAAAGTCTTTATTGCGAGGAGCGTAATCGTCAGGAGACTTCCTGTGCAAATCAAGGCGATCCAACCCATTTCTAGTGCTGCAGCGAGAGCGCGTAGCGATATATGGTGCCCCAAGAGTTATGCGACGCGTGTCAGTTTCAGAAAAGTCTTTATTGCGAGCTGCGTGATCGTCAAGAGACTGCCTGTGCAAATCAAGGCGATCAAACATTTTCTAGTGCTGCAGCGAGAGCGCGCAGCGAATATATAGTGCCCCAAGAGTTATGCGACGCGTGTCAGTTTCAGAAAAGGCTTTATTGCGAGCAGCTTAATCGCTAGGAGACTGCCTGTGCATATCAAGGCGATCCAACCCTTTTCTAGTGCTGCAGCGAGAGCGCGCAGCGATATATAGTGCCCCAAGAGTTATGCGACGCGTGTAAGTTTCAGAAAAGTCTTTATTGCGAGCAGCGTAATCGTCAGGAGACTGCCTGTGGAAATCAAGGCAATCCAACCATTTTCTAGTGCTGCAGCTAGAGCGTGCAGAGATATATCGCCCCCCAAATGTTATGCGAAGCGTGTCAGTTTCAGAAAAGCCTTTATTGCTAGCAGTGTAATCGCCAGGAGACTGCGTGAGCAAATCATGGCGATCCAACCCTTTTCTAGACCTGCAGCGAGAGCGCGCAGCGATATATAGTGCCCCAAGAGTTATGCGACGCGTGTCAGTTTCAGAAAAGGCTTTATTGTGAGCAGCGTAATCGCCAGGAGACTGCCTGCGCAAATCTAGGCGATCCAACCCTTTTCCAGTGCTGCAGCGAGAGCGCGCAGCGATATATAGTGCCCCAAGAGTTATGCCACGCGTGTCAGTTTCAGAAAACTCTTTATTGCGAGCAGCATAATCTTCAGGAGATTGCCTGTGCAAATCAAGGCGATCCAACCCTTTCTAGTGCAGCAGCGACAGCGCGCAGCGATATATAGTGCCCCAAGAGTTATGCGACGCGTGTCAGTTTCAGAAAAGTCTTTATTGCGAGCAGCGTAATCGTCAGGAGACTGCCTGTGCAAATCAAGGCAATCCAACCATTTTCTAGAGCTGCAGCTAGAGCGTGCAGAGATATATCGCCCCCCAAATGTTATGCGAAGCGTGTCAGTTTCAGAAAAGCCTTTATTGCTAGCAGTGTAATCGCCAGGAGACTGCGTGAGCAAATCATGGCGATCCAACCCTTTTCTAGACCTGCAGCGAGAGCGCGCAGCGATATATAGTGCCCCAAGGGTTATGCGACGCGTGTCAGTTTCAGAAAAGGCTTTATTGTGAGCAGCGTAAACGTCAGGAGACTGCCTGTGCAAATCAAGGCGATCCAACCCTTTTCTATTGCTGCAGCGAGAGCGCGCAGTGATATATAGTGCCCCAAGAGTTATGCGACGCGTGTAAGTTTTAGAAAAGGCTTTATTTCGAGCAGCGTAAACGTCAGCAGACTGCCAGTGCAAATCAAGGCGATCCAACCCTTTTCTAGTGCTGCAGCGAGAGCACGCACCGATATATAGTGCCCCAAAAGTTATACGACGCGTGTCAGTTTCAGAAAAGTTTTTTTGCGAGCAGCGTAATCGTCAGGAGACTGCCTGTGCTAATCGAGGTGATCCAACCCTTTTCTAACGTTCTAGCGAGAGCGAGCAGCGATATATCGCGCCCCAAATGTTATGCGACGCGTGTCAGTTTCAGAAAAGTCTTCACTAAGAGCAGCGTAATCGTCAGGAGACTGCCTGTGCAATTAAAGGCGATCCAACCTCTTTCTAGTGCTGCAGCGAGAGCGCGCAGCCATACATAGCCCCCTGAGTGTTATGGGACGCGTGTCAGCTTCAGAAAAGGGTTTATTGCGAGCACCATAATCGTCAGGAAACTGCCTGTGCAAATCAAGGCAATCTAACCCTTTTATAATGCTGCAGCGAGAGCGCGCAGTGATATATAGTACCCCAAGAGGTTTGCGACGCGTGTCAGTTTCAGAAAAGTCTTTATTGCGAGCAGCGTAATCGTCAGGAGACTGCCTGTGCAAATCAAGGCAATCCAACCATTTTCTAGTGCTGCAGCTAGAGCGTGCAGAGATATATCGCCCCCCAAATGTTATGCGAAGCGTGTCAGTTTCAGAAAAGCCTTTATTGCGAGCAGCGTAATCGCCAGGAGACTGCCTGTTCAAATCTAGGCGATCCAACCCTTTTGCAGTGCTGCAGCGAGAGCGCGCAGCGATATATAGTGCCCCAAGAGTTATGCGACGCGTGTCAGTTTCAGAAAACTCTTTATTGCGAGCAGCATAATCTTCAGGAGATTGCCTGCTCAAATCAAGGCGATCCAACCCTTTCTAGTGCTGCAGCGAGAGCGCGCAGCGATATATAGTGCCCCAAGAGTGATGCGACGCGTGTCAGTTTCAGAAAAGGCTTTATTGCGAGCAGCTTAATCGCTAGGCGACTGCCTGTTCAAATCGAGGTGATCGAACCCTTTTATAATGCTGCAGCGAGAGCGCGTAGCGATTTATAGAGCCCCAAGAGTTATGCGACGCGTGTCAGCTTCAGAAAAGGCTTTATTGCGAGCAGCGTAATCGTCAGGAGACTGCGTGTGGAAATCAAAGCGATCCAAGCCTTTTCTGGTGCTGCACCGAGAGCGCGCAGTAATATATTGTGCCCCAAGAGTTATGCGACGCGTGTCAGTTTCAGAAAAGTCTTTATTGCGAGCAGCGTAATCGTCAAGACACTGCCTGTGCAAATCAAGCGATCTAACACTTTTCTACTGCTGCAGCGAGAGCGCGCAGCGATATATAGTGCCCTATAAGTTATGCGACGCGTGTCAGTTTCAGAAAAGGCTTTATTGCGAGCAGCTTAACCGCTAGGAGACTACCTGTGCAAATCAAGGCGATCCGACCCTTTTCTAGTGCTGCAGCGAGAGCGCGCAGTGATATATAGTGGCCCAAGGGTTATGCGACGCGTGTCAGTTTCAGAAAAGGCTTTATTGCGAGCAGCTTAATCGCTAAGAGACTACCTGTGCAATACAAGGCGATCCAACCCTTTCCTAGTGCTGCAGAGAGAGCGCGCAGTGATATATAATGCCCCAAGATTATGCGACGCGTGTCAGTTTGAGAAACGTCTTTATTGCGAGCAGCGTAATCGCTAGGAGACTGCGTGTGCAAATCATGGCGATCCAACCCTTTTCTAGTCCTGAATGGAGAGCGCGCAGCGATATATTGTGCCCCAAGAGTTATGCGACGCGTGTCAGTTTCAGAAAAGGCTTTATTGCGAGCAGCGTAAACGTCAGGAGATTGCCTGTGCAAATCAAGGCGATCCAACCCTTTTCTAGTGCTGCAGCGAGAGCGCGCAGCGATATATAGTGCCACAAGAGTTATGCGACGCGTGTCAGTTTCAGAAAAGTTTTTATTGCGAGCAGCGTAAACGTCAGGAGACTGCCTGTGCAAATTAAGGCGATCCAACCCTTTTCTAGTGTTGCAGTGAGAGCGCGCAGCGATATATAGTGCCCCAAGAGTTATGCGACGCGTGTCAGTTTCAGAAAACTCTTTATTGCGAGCAGCGTAATCGTCAGCAGACTGCCTGTGCAAATAAAGGCGATCCAACCTCTTTCTAGCGCTGCAGCGAGAGCGCGCAGCCATATATAGCCCCCCGAGTGCTGTGGGACGCGTGTCAGTTTCAGAAAAGTTTTTATTGCGAGCAGCGTAAACGTCAGGAGACTGCCTGTGCAAGTCAAGGCGATCCAACCATTTTCTAGTGCTTCAGCGAGCGCGCGCAGCGATATATAGTGCCCAAGAGTTATGCGACGCGTGTCAGTTTCAGAAAAGCTTTTATTGCGAGCAGCGTAATCGTCAGGAGACTGCCTGTGCAAATCGAGGTGATCCAACCCTTTTCTAACGTTGTAGCGAGAGCGAGCAGCGATATATCGCGCCCCAAATGTTATGCGACGCGTTTTAGTTTCAGAAAAGTTTTTACTAAGAGCAGCGTAATCATCAGGAGACTGCCTGTGCAAATAAAGGCGATCCAACCTCTTTCTAGTGCTGCAGCGAGAGCGCGCAGCCATATATAGCCCCGCGAGGGTTATGCGATGCGTGGCAGTTTCAGAAAAGTCTTTATTGCGAGCAGCGTAATCGTGAGGAGACTGCCTGTGCAAATCAAGGCGATCCAACACTTTTCTCGTGCTGCAGCGAGAGCGCGCAGCAATATATAGTGCGCCAAGAGTTATGCGACGCATGTCAGTTTCAGAAAAGTTTCTATTGCGAGCAGCGTAATCGCCAGGAGACTGCCTGTGCAAAGCGAGGCGATCGAACTTTTTTATAATGCTGCAGCGAGTGCGCGTAGCGATATATAGTGCCCCAAGAGTTATGCGACGCGTGTCAGCTTCAGAAAAGGCTTTATTGCGAGCAGCGTAATTGTCAGGAGACTGCCTCTGCAAATCAAGGCGATCGAACCCTTTTCTAGTGCTGTAGCGAGAGCGCGCATCGATATATAGTGCCCCACGAGTTATGCGATGCGTGTCAGTCTCAGAAAAGTTTTTATTGCGAGCAGCGTAATCGTCAAGAGACTGCCTGTGCAAATCGAGGCGATCGAACTTTTTTATAATGCTGCAGCGAGAGCGCGTAGCGATATATAGTGCCCCAAGAGTTATGCGACGCGTGTCAGTTTCAGAAAAGGCTTTATTGCGAGCAGCATAATCTTCAGGAGATTGCCTGTGCAAATCAAGGCGATCCAACTCTTTCTAGTGCTGCAGCGAGAGCGAGCAGCAATATATCGCGCCCCAAATGGTATGCGACGCGTGTCAGTTTCAGAAAAGTCTTTATTGCGCGCAGCGTAATCGTCAGGAGACTGCCTGTGGAAATAAAGGCGATCCAACTCTTTCTAGTGCTGCAGCGAGAGCGAGCAGCAATATATCGCGCCCCAAATGGTATGCGACGCGTGTCAGTTTCAGAAAAGTCTTTATTGCGAGCAGCGTAAACGTCAGGAAAATACCTGTGCAAATCAAGGCAATCTAACCCTCTTCTAGTGCTGCAGCGAGAGCGCGCAGCCATATATAGCCCCCGAGTGTTATGCGACGCGTGTCAGCTCAGAACAGGCTTTATTGCGAGCAGTTTAATCGCTAGGAGACTGCCTGTGCGAATCGAGGCGATCGAACCCTTTTATAATGCTGCAGCGACAGCGCGTAGCCATATATAGTGCCCCAAGAGTTATGCGACGCGTGTGAGCTTCAGAAAAGGCTTTATTGCGAGCAGCGTAAACGTCAGGAGACTGCCTGTGCAAATC
The DNA here is from genome assembly GCF_023375885.2 of Dermacentor andersoni. Taxonomy (NCBI): domain Eukaryota; kingdom Metazoa; phylum Arthropoda; class Arachnida; order Ixodida; family Ixodidae; genus Dermacentor; species Dermacentor andersoni. The sequence continues at coordinate 93,681,347 of NC_092819.1, read as the reverse complement.
AAGGCGATCCAACCCTTTTCTAGTGCTGCAGCGAGCGCGCGCAGCGAAATATAGTGCCCCAAAAGTTATGCGACGCGTGTCAGTTTCAGAAAAGTCTTTATAGCGAGCAGCGTAAACGTCAGGACACTGCCTGTGCAAATCAAGGCGATCGAACCCTTTTATAATGCTGCAGCGAGAGCGCGTAGCGATATATAGTGCCCCAAGAGTTATGCGACGCGTGTCAGCCTCAGAAAAGGCTTTATTGCGAGCAGCGGAAACGTCAGGAGACTGCCTGTGCAAATCAAGGCGATCCAACCCTTTTCTAGCGCTGCAGCGAGAGTGCGCAGTGATATATAGTGCCTCAAGAATTATGCGACGCGTGTAAGTTTCACAAAAGGCTTTATTGCGAGCAGCGTAAACGTCAGGAGACTGCCTGTGCAAATCGAGGCGATCGAACCCTTTTATAATGCTGCAGCGAGAGCGCGTAGCGATATATAGTGCCCCAGGAGTTATGCGACGCGTGTCAGCTTCAGAAAAGGCTTTATTGCGAGCAGCGTAAACGTCAGGAAAATGCCTGTGCAAATCAAGGCAATCTAACCCTTTTCTAGTGCTGCAGCGAGAGCGCGCAGTGATATATAGTGCCCCAAGAGGTTTGCGACGCGTGTCAGTTTCAGAAAAGTCTTTATTGCGAGGAGCGTAATCGTCAGGAGACTTCCTGTGCAAATCAAGGCGATCCAACCCATTTCTAGTGCTGCAGCGAGAGCGCGTAGCGATATATGGTGCCCCAAGAGTTATGCGACGCGTGTCAGTTTCAGAAAAGTCTTTATTGCGAGCTGCGTGATCGTCAAGAGACTGCCTGTGCAAATCAAGGCGATCAAACATTTTCTAGTGCTGCAGCGAGAGCGCGCAGCGAATATATAGTGCCCCAAGAGTTATGCGACGCGTGTCAGTTTCAGAAAAGGCTTTATTGCGAGCAGCTTAATCGCTAGGAGACTGCCTGTGCATATCAAGGCGATCCAACCCTTTTCTAGTGCTGCAGCGAGAGCGCGCAGCGATATATAGTGCCCCAAGAGTTATGCGACGCGTGTAAGTTTCAGAAAAGTCTTTATTGCGAGCAGCGTAATCGTCAGGAGACTGCCTGTGCAAATCAAGGCAATCCAACCATTTTCTAGTGCTGCAGCTAGAGCGTGCAGAGATATATCGCCCCCCAAATGTTATGCGAAGCGTGTCAGTTTCAGAAAAGCCTTTATTGCTAGCAGTGTAATCGCCAGGAGACTGCGTGAGCAAATCATGGCGATCCAACCCTTTTCTAGACCTGCAGCGAGAGCGCGCAGCGATATATAGTGCCCCAAGAGTTATGCGACGCGTGTCAGTTTCAGAAAAGGCTTTATTGTGAGCAGCGTAATCGCCAGGAGACTGCCTGCGCAAATCTAGGCGATCCAACCCTTTTCCAGTGCTGCAGCGAGAGCGCGCAGCGATATATAGTGCCCCAAGAGTTGTGCCACGCGTGTCAGTTTCAGAAAACTCTTTATTGCGAGCAGCATAATCTTCAGGAGATTGCCTGTGCAAATCAAGGCGATCCAACCCTTTCTAGTGCAGCAGCGACAGCGCGCAGCGATATATAGTGCCCCAAGAGTTATGCGACGCGTGTCAGTTTCAGAAAAGTCTTTATTGCGAGCAGCGTAATCGTCAGGAGACTGCCTGTGCAAATCAAGGCAATCCAACCATTTTCTAGAGCTGCAGGTAGAGCGTGCAGAGATATATCGCCCCCCAAATGTTATGCGAAGCGTGTCAGTTTCAGAAAAGCCTTTATTGCTAGCAGTGTAATCGCCAGGAGACTGCGTGAGCAAATCATGGCGATCCAACCCTTTTCTAGACCTGCAGCGAGAGCGCGTAGCGATATATAGTGCCCCAGGAGTTATGCGACGCGTGTCAGCTTCAGAAAAGGCTTTATTGCGAGCAGCGTAAACGTCAGGAAAATGCCTGTGCAAATCAAGGCAATCTAACCCTTTTCTAGTGCTGCAGCGAGAGCGCGCAGTGATATATAGTGCCCCAAGAGGTTTGCGACGCGTGTCAGTTTCAGAAAAGTCTTTATTGCGAGGAGCGTAATCGTCAGGAGACTTCCTGTGCAAATCAAGGCGATCCAACCCATTTCTAGTGCTGCAGCGAGAGCGCGTAGCGATATATGGTGCCCCAAGAGTTATGCGACGCGTGTCAGTTTCAGAAAAGTCTTTATTGCGAGCTGCGTGATCGTCAAGAGACTGCCTGTGCAAATCAAGGCGATCAAACATTTTCTAGTGCTGCAGCGAGAGCGCGCAGCGAATATATAGTGCCCCAAGAGTTATGCGACGCGTGTCAGTTTCAGAAAAGGCTTTATTGCGAGCAGCTTAATCGCTAGGAGACTGCCTGTGCATATCAAGGCGATCCAACCCTTTTCTAGTGCTGCAGCGAGAGCGCGCAGCGATATATAGTGCCCCAAGAGTTATGCGACGCGTGTAAGTTTCAGAAAAGTCTTTATTGCGAGCAGCGTAATCGTCAGGAGACTGCCTGTGCAAATCAAGGCAATCCAACCATTTTCTAGTGCTGCAGCTAGAGCGTGCAGAGATATATCGCCCCCCAAATGTTATGCGAAGCGTGTCAGTTTCAGAAAAGCCTTTATTGCTAGCAGTGTAATCGCCAGGAGACTGCGTGAGCAAATCATGGCGATCCAACCCTTTTCTAGACCTGCAGCGAGAGCGCGCAGCGATATATAGTGCCCCAAGAGTTATGCGACGCGTGTCAGTTTCAGAAAAGGCTTTATTGTGAGCAGCGTAATCGCCAGGAGACTGCCTGCGCAAATCTAGGCGATCCAACCCTTTTCCAGTGCTGCAGCGAGAGCGCGCAGCGATATATAGTGCCCCAAGAGTTATGCCACGCGTGTCAGTTTCAGAAAACTCTTTATTGCGAGCAGCATAATCTTCAGGAGATTGCCTGTGCAAATCAAGGCGATCCAACCCTTTCTAGTGCAGCAGCGACAGCGCGCAGCGATATATAGTGCCCCAAGAGTTATGCGACGCGTGTCAGTTTCAGAAAAGTCTTTATTGCGAGCAGCGTAATCGTCAGGAGACTGCCTGTGCAAATCAAGGCAATCCAACCATTTTCTAGAGCTGCAGGTAGAGCGTGCAGAGATATATCGCCCCCCAAATGTTATGCGAAGCGTGTCAGTTTCAGAAAAGCCTTTATTGCTAGCAGTGTAATCGCCAGGAGACTGCGTGAGCAAATCATGGCGATCCAACCCTTTTCTAGACCTGCAGCGAGAGCGCGCAGCGATATATAGTGCCCCAAGAGTTATGCGACGCGTGTCAGTTTCAGAAAAGGCTTTATTGTGAGCAGCGTAAACGTCAGGAGACTGCCTGTGCAAATCAAGGCGATCCAACCCTTTTCTATTGCTGCAGCGAGAGCGCGCAGTGATATATAGTGCCCCAAGAGTTATGCGACGCGTGTAAGTTTTAGAAAAGGCTTTATTTCGAGCAGCGTAAACGTCAGCAGACTGCCAGTGCAAATCAAGGCGATCCAACCCTTTTCTAGTGCTGCAGCGAGAGCACGCACCGATATATAGTGCCCCAAAAGTTATACGACGCGTGTCAGTTTCAGAAAAGTTTTTTTGCGAGCAGCGCAATCGTCAGGAGACTGCCTGTGCAAATCGAGGTGATCCAACCCTTTTCTAACGTTCTAGCGAGAGCGAGCAGCGATATATCGCGCCCCAAATGTTATGCGACGCGTGTCAGTTTCAGAAAAGTCTTCACTAAGAGCAGCGTAATCGTCAGGAGACTGCCTGTGCAATTAAAGGCGATCCAACCTCTTTCTAGTGCTGCAGCGAGAGCGCGTAGCCATACATAGCCCCCTGAGTGTTATGGGACGCGTGTCAGCTTCAGAAAAGGGTTTATTGCGAGCACCATAATCGTCAGGAAACTGCCTGTGCAAATCAAGGCAATCTAACCCTTTTATAATGCTGCAGCGAGAGCGCGCAGTGATATATAGTACCCCAAGAGGTTTGCGACGCGTGTCAGTTTCAGAAAAGTATTTATTGCGAGCAGCGTAATCGTCAGGAGACTGCCTGTGCAAATCAAGGCGATCCAACCCTTTTCTAGTGCTGCAGCGAGAGCGCGCAGCGATATATGGTGCCCCAAGAGTTATGCGACGCGTGTCAGTTTCAGAAAAGGCTTTATTGCGAGCAGCGTAATTGCCAGGAGACTGCCTGTTCAAATCTAGGCGATCCAACCCTTTTGCAGTGCTGCAGCGAGAGCGCGCAGCGATATATAGTGCCCCAAGAGTTATGCGACGCGTCTCAGTTTCAGAAAACTCTTTATTGCGAGCAGCATAATCTTCAGGAGATTGCCTGCTCAAATCAAGGCGATCCAACCCTTTCTAGTGCTGCAGCGAGAGCGCGCAGCGATATATAGTGCCCCAAGAGTGATGCGACGCGTGTCAGTTTCAGAAAAGGCTTTATTGCGAGCAGCTTAATCGCTAGGCGACTGCCTGTTCAAATCGAGGTGATCGAACCCTTTTATAATGCTGCAGCGAGAGCGCGTAGCGATTTATAGAGCCCCAAGAGTTATGCGACGCGTGTCAGCTTCAGAAAAGGCTTTATTGCGAGCAGCGTAATCGTCAGGAGACTGCGTGTGGAAATCAAAGCGATCCAAGCCTTTTCTGGTGCTGCACCGAGAGCGCGCAGTAATATATTGTGCCCCAAGAGTTATGCGACGCGTGTCAGTTTCAGAAAAGTCTTTATTGCGAGCAGCGTAATCGTCAAGACACTGCCTGTGCAAATCAAGCGATCTAACACTTTTCTACTGCTGCAGCGAGAGCGCGCAGCGATATATAGTGCCCTATAAGTTATGCGACGCGTGTCAGTTTCAGAAAAGGCTTTATTGCGAGCAGCTTAACCGCTAGGAGACTACCTGTGCAAATCAAGGCGATCCGACCCTTTTCTAGTGCTGCAGCGAGAGCGCGCAGTGATATATAGTGGCCCAAGAGTTATGCGACGCGTGTAAGTTTCAGAAAAGGCTTTATAGCGAGCAGCGTAATCGTCAGGAGGCTGCCTGTGCAAATCAAGGCGATCAAACCCTTTTCTTTTGCTGCAGCGAGAGCACGCAGTGATATATAATGCCCCAAGAGTTATGCGACGCGTGTAAGTTTCAGAAAAGGCTTTATTGCGAGCAGCGTAAACGTCAGGAGACTGCCTGTGCAAATCAAGGCGATCCAACCCTTTTCTAGTGCTGCAGCGAGAGCGCGCAGCGATGTATAGTGCCCCAGGAGTTATGAGACGCGTGTCAGTTTCAGAAAAGGCTTTATTGCGAGCAGCTTAATCGCTAGGAGACTGCCTGTGGAAATCGAGGCGATCGAATCCTTTTATAATGCTGCAGCGAGAGCGCGTAGCCATATGTAGTGCCCCAAGAGTTATGCGACACGTGTCAGCTTCAGAAAACGCTTTATTGCGAGCAGCGTAAACGTCAGGAGACTGCCTGTGCAAATCAAGGCGATCCAACCCTTTTCTAGTGCTGCAGCGAGAGCGCGCAGCGATATATAGTGCCCCAAGAGGTATGCGACGCGTGTCAGTTTCAGAAAAGTTTTTATTGCTAGCAGCGTAATTGTTATGAGGCTGCCTGTGCAAATCGAGGTGATCCAACCCTTTTCTAACGTTGTAGCGAGAGCGAGCAGCGATATATCGCGCCCCAAATGTTATGCGACGCGTGTCAGTTTCAGAAAAGTCTTTACTAAGAGCAGCGTAATCGTCAGGAGACTGCCTGTGGAAATAAAGGCGATCCAACCTCTTTCTAGTGCTGCAGCGAGAGCGCGCAGCCATATATAGCCCCCCGAGTGTTATGCGACGCGTGTCAGTTTCAGAAAAGTTTTTATTGCGAGAAGCGTAATCGTCAGGAGACTACCTGTGCAAATCGAGGCGATCGAACCCTTTTTTAATGCTGCACCGAGAGCGCGTCGCGATATATAGTGCCCCAAGGGCTATGCGACGCGTGTCAGTTTCAGAAAAGGCTTTATTGCGAGCAGCGTAATCGCCAGGAGACTGCCTGTGCAAATCTAGGCGATCCAACCATTTTCCAGTGCTGCAGCGAGAGCGCGCAGCGATATAAAGTGCCCCAAGAGTTATGCGACGCGTGTCAGTTTCAGAAAACTCTTTATTGCGAGCAGCATAATCGTCAGGAGACTACCTGTGCAAATCAAGGCGATCCAACCCTTTTCTAGCGCTGCAGCGAGAGCGCGCAGCGATATATAGTGCCCCAAGGGTTATGCGACGCGTGTCAGCTTCAGAAAAGGCTTCATTGCGAGCAGCGTAATCGTCAGGAGACTGCCTGTGCAAATCAAGGCGATCCAACCCTTTTCTAGTGTTGCAGCGAGAGCGTGCAGCGATATATAGTACCCCAAGAGTTATGCGACGCGTGTCAGTTTCAGAAAAGTCTTTATTGCGAGCACCGTAATCGTCAAGAGACTGCCTGTGCAAATGAAGCGATCTAACACTTTTCTACTGCTGCAACGAGAGCGCGCAGCGATATATAGTGCCCCATAAGTTATGCGACGCGTGTCAGTTTCAGAAAAGGCTTTATTGCGAGCAGCTTAATCGCTAGGAGACTACCTGTGCAAATCAAGGCGATCCAACCCTTTTCTAGTGCTGCAGCGAGAGCGCGCAGTGATATATGGTGCCCCAAGGGTTATGCGACGCGTGTCAGTTTCAGAAAAGTCTTTACTAAGAGCAGCGTAATCGTCAGGAGACTGCGTGTGCAAATAAAGGCGATCCAGCCTCTTTCTAGTGCTGCAGCGAGAGCGCGCAGCGATATATAGTGCCCCAAGAGTTATGTGACGCGTGTCAGTTTCAGAAAAGGCTTTATTGCGAGCAGCGTAAGCGCCAGGAGACTGCCTGTGCAAATCTAGGCGATCCAACCCTTTTCTAGTGCTGCAGCGAGAGCGCGCAGCGATATGTAGTGCCCCAAGAGTTATGCGACGCGTGTAAGTTTCAGAAAAGGCTTTATAGCGAGCAGTGTAAACGTCAGGACACGGCTTGTGCAAATCAAGGCCATCGAACCCTTTTATAATGCTGCAGCGAGAGCGCGTAGCGATATATAGTGCCCCAAGAGTTATGCGACTTGTGTGTCAGCATCAGAAAAGGCTTTATTGCGAGCAGCGTCATCGTCAGCAGACTGCGTGTGCAAATCAAGGCGATCCAACCCTTTTCTAGTGCTGCAGCGAGAGCGCGCAGTGATATATATTGTCCCAAGAGTTATGCGACGCGTGTCAGTTTCAGAAAAGTCTTTCTTGCGAGCAGCGTAATCGTCAGGAGACTGCCTGTGCAAATCATGGCGATCGAACCCTTTTCTAGTCCTGCAGCGAGAGCGCGCAGCGATATATAGTGCCCCAAGAGTTATGCGACGCGTGTCAGTTTCAGAAAAGGCTGTATTGCGAGCAGCATAATCGCCAGGAGACTGCCTGTGCAAATCAAGGCCATTCATCCATTTTCTAGTACTGCAGCTAGAGCGCGCAGAGATATATCGCGCCCCAAATGTTATGCGACGCGTGTCAGTTTCAGAAAAGGCTTTATTGCGTGTAGCTTAATCGCTAGGAGACTACCTGTGCAAATCAAGGCGATCCAACCCTTTTCTAGTGCTGCAGCGAGAGCGCGCAGTGATATATAGTGCCCCAAGAGTTATGCGACGCGTGTAAGTTTCAGAAATGGCTTTAGAGCGAGCAGCGTAAACGTCAGGAGACTGCCTGTGCAAATCAAGGCGATCCAACCCTTTTCTAGTGCTGCAGCGAGAGCGCGCCGCGATATATAGTGCCCCAAGAGGTATGCGACGCGTGTCAGTTTCAGAAAAGTTTTTATTGCTAGCAGCGTAATCGTTAGGAGGCTGCCTGTGCAAATCGAGGTGATCCAACCCTTTTCTAAGGTTGTAGCGAGAGCGAGCAGCGATATATCGCGCCCCAAATGTTATGCGACGCGTGTCAGTTTCAGAAAAGTCTTTACTAAGAGCAGCGTAATCGTCAGGAGACTGCCTGTGCAAATAAAGGCGATCCAACCTCTTTCTAGTGCTGCAGCGTGAGCGCGCAGCCATATATAGCCCCCCGAGTGTTATGCGACGCGTGTCAGTTTCAGAAAAGTTTTTATTGCGAGAAGCGTAATCGTCAGGAGACTACCTGTGCAAATCGAGGCGATCGAACCCTTTTTTAATGCTGCACCGAGAGCGCGTCGCGATATATAGTGCCCCAAGGGCTATGCGACGCGTGTCAGTTTCAGAAAAGGCTTTATTGCGAGCAGCGTAATCGCCAGGAAACTGCCTGTGCAAATCTAGGCGATCCAACCATTTTCCAGTGCTGCAGCGAGAGCGCGCAGCGATATATAGTGCCCCAAGAGTTATGCGACGCGTGTCAGTTTCAGAAAACTCTTTATTGCGAGCAGCATAATCGTCAGGAGACTACCTGTGCAAATCAAGGCGATCCAACCCTTTTCTAACGCTGCAGCGAGAGCGCGCAGCGATATATAGTGCCCCAAGGGTTATGCGACGCGTGTCAGCTTCAGAAAAGGCTTCATTGCGAGCAGCGTAATCGTCAGGAGACTGCCTGTGCAAATCAAGGCGATCCAACCCTTTTCTAGTGTTGCAGCGAGAGCGTGCAGCGATATATAGTGCCCCAAGAGTTATGCGACGCGTGTCAGTTTCAGAAAAGTCTTTATTGCGAGCACCGTAATCGTCAAGAGACTGCCTGTGCAAATGAAGCGATCTAACACTTTTCTACTGATGCAACGAGAGCGCGCAGCGATATATAGTGCCCCATAAGTTATGCGACGCGTGTCAGTTTCAGAAAAGGCTTTATTGCGAGCAGCTTAATCGCTAGGAGACTACCTGTGCAAATCAAGGCGATCCAACCCTTTTCTAGTGCTGCAGCGAGAGCGCGCAGTGATATATAGTGCCCCAAGAGTTATGCGACGCGTGTCAGTTTCAGAAAAGTCTTTATTGCGAGCAGCGTAAGCGCCAGGAGACTGCCTGTGCAAATCTAGGCGATCCAACCCTTTTCCAGTGCTGCAGCGAGAGCGCGCAGCGATATATAGTGCCCCAAGAGTTATGCGACGCGTGTCAGTTTCAGAAAACTCTTTATTGCGAGCAGCATAATCGTCAGGAGACTGCCTGTGCAAATCAAGGCGATCCAACCTTTTCTAGTGCTGCAGCGAGAGCGCGCAGCGATATATAGTGCCCCAAGAGTTATGCGACGCGTGTAAGTTTCAGAAAAGGCTTTGTAACGAGCAGTGTAAACGTCAGGACACTGCTTGTGCAAATCAAGGCGATCGAACCCTTTTATAATGCTGCAGCGAGAGCGCGTAGCGATATATAGTGCCCCAAGAGTTATGCGACGCGTGTCAGTTTCAGAAAAGCCTTTATTGCGAGCAGCGTAATCGCCAGGAGACTGCCTGTGCAAATCATGGCGATTCATCCATTTTCTAGTGCTGCAGCTAGAGCGCGCAGAGATATATCGCGCCCCAAATGTTATGCGACGCGTGTCAGTTTCAGAAAAGGCTTTATTGCGTGTAGCTTAATCGCTAGGAGACTACCTGTGCAAATCAAGGCGATCCAACCCTTTTCTAGTGCTGCAGCGAGAGCGCGCAGTGATATATAGTGCCCCAAGAGTTATGCGACGCGTGTAAGTTTCAGAAACGGCTTTAGAGCGAGCAGCGTAAACGTCAGGAGACTGCCTGTGCAAATCAAGGCGATCCAACCCTTTTCTAGTGCTGCAGCGAGAGCGCGCCGCGATATATAGTGCCCCAAGAGTTATGAGACGCGTGTCAGTTTCAGAAAAGGCTTTATTGCGAGCAGCTTATTCGCTAGGAGACTGCCTGTGCAAATCGAGGCGATCGAACCCTTTTATAATGCTGCAGCGAGAGCGCGTAGCCATATGTAGTGCCCCAAGAGTTATGCGACACGTGTCAGCTTCAGAAAATGCTTTATTGCGAGCAGCGTAAACGTCAGGAGACTGCCTGTGCAAATCAAGGCGATTCAACCCTTTTCTAGTGCTGCAGCGAGAGTGCGCAGTGATATATTGTGCCCCAAGAGTTATGCAACGTGTGTAAGTTTCAGAAAACGCTTTATTGCGAGCAGCGTAAACGTCAGGAGACTGCCTGTGCAAATCAAGGCGATCCAACCCTTTTCTAGTGCTGCAGCGAGAGCGCGCAGCGATATATAGTGCCCCAAGAGGTATGCGACGCGTGTCAGTTTCAGAAAAGTTTTTATTGCTAGCAGCGTAATTGTTAGGAGCCTGCCTGTGCAAATCGAGGTGATCCAACCCTTTTCTAAGGTTGCAGCGAGAGAGAGGAGCGATATATCGCGCCCCAAATGTTATGCGACGCGTGTCAGTTTCAGAAAAGTCTTTACTAAGAGCAGCGTAATCGTCAGGAGACTGCCTGTGCAAATAAAGGCGATCAAACCTCTTTCTAGTGCTGCAGCGAGAGCGCGCAGCCATATATAGCCCCCCGAGTGTTATGCGACGCGTGTCAGTTTCAGAAAAGTTTTTGTTGCGAAAAGCGTAATCGTCAGGAGACTACCTGTGCAAATCGAGGCGATCGAACCCTTTTTTAATGCTGCCACGAGAGCGCGTCGCGATATATAGTGCCCCAAGAGTTATGCGACGCGTGTCAGTTTCAGCAAAGTTTTTATTGCGAGCAGCGTAATCGTCAGGAGTCTGCCTTTGCAAATCGAGGCGATTGAACCCTTTTTTAATGCTGCAGCGAGAGCGCGTAGCGATATATAGTGCCCCAAGAGTTATGCGACGCGTGTCAGCTTCACAAAAGTATTTGTTGCGAGCAGCGTAATCGTCAGGAGACTGCCTGTGCAAATCATGGCGATCCAATCCTTTTCTAGTCCTGCAGCGAGAGCGCGCACCGATATATAGTGCCCCAAGAGCTAAGCGACGCGTGTCAGTTTCAGAAAAGGCTTTATTGCGAGCAGCGTAATCGCCAGGAGACTGCCTGTGCAAATCAAGGCGATTCATCCATTTTCTAGTGCTGCAGCTAGAGCGCGCAGTGATATATAGTGCCCCAAGAGTTATGCGACGCGTGTCAGCTTCAGAAAAGGCTTTATTGCGAGCAGCGTAAACGTCAGGAGACTGCCTGTGCAAATCAAGGCGATCCAACCCTTTTCTAGTGCTGCAGCGAGAGCGCGCAGCGATATATAGTGCCACAAGAGTTATGCGACGCGTGTAAGTTTCAGAAAAGGCTTTATTGCGAACAGCGTAAACGTCAGGAGACTGCCTGTGCAAATCATGGCGATCCAACCCTTTTCTAGTGCTGCAGCGAGAGCGCGCAGCGATATATAATGCCCCAAGAGTTATGCGACGCGTGTCACCTTCAGAAAAGGCTTCATTGCGAGCAGCGTAATCGTCAGGAGACTGCGTGTGGAAATCAAAGCGATCCAAGCCTTTTCTAGTGCTGCACCGAAAGCGCGCAGTGATATATAGTGCCCCAAGAGTTATGCGACGCGTGTCAGTTTCAGAAAAGTGTTTATTGCGAGCACCGTAATCGTCAAGAGACTGCCTGTGCAAATGAAGCGATCTAACACTTTTCTACTGCTGCAACGAGAGCGCGCAGCGATATATAGTGCCCCATAAGTTATGCGACGCGTGTCAGTTTCAGAAAAGGCTTTATTGCGAGCAGCTTAATCGCTAGGAGACTACCTGTGCAAATCAAGGCGATCCAACCCCTTTCTAGTGCTGCAGCGAGAGCGCGCAGCGATATATAGTGCCCCAAGAGTTATGTGACGCGTGTCAGTTTCAGAAAAGGCTTTATTGCGAGCAGCGTAAGCGCCAGGAGACTGCCTGTGCAAATCTAGGCGACCCAACCCTTTTCCAGTGCTGCAGCGAGAGCGCGCAGCGATGTATAGTGCCCCAAGAGTTATGCGACGCGTGTCAGTTTCAGAAAACTCTTTATTGCGAGCAGCATAATCGTCAGGAGACTGCCTGTGCAAATCAAGGCGATCCAACCCTTTTCTAGAGCTGCAGCGAGAGCGCGCAGCGATATATAGTGCCCCAAGAGTTATGCGACGCGTGTAAGTTTCAGAAAAGGCTTTATAGCGAGCAGTGTAAACGTCAGGACACTGCTTGTGCAAATCAAGGCGATCGAAGCCTTTTATAATGCTGCAGCGAGAGCGCGTAGCGATATATAGTGCCCCAAGAGTTATGCGACGTGTGTCAGCATCAGAAAAGGCTTTATTGCGAGCAGCGTCATCGTCAGGAGACTGCGTGTGCAAATCAAGGCGATTCAACCCTTTTCTAGTGCTGCAGCGAGAGCGCGCAGTGATATATATTGTCCCAAGAGTTATGCGACGCGTGTCAGTTTCAGAAAAGTCTTTCTTGCGAGCAGCGTAATCGTCAGGAGACTGCCTGTGCAAATCATGGCGATCCAACCCTTTTCTTGTCCTGCAGCGAGAGCGCGCAGCGATATATAGTGCCCCAAGAGTTATGCGACGCGTGTCAGTTTCAGAAAAGGCTTTATTGCGAGCAGCGTAATCGCCAGGAGACTGCCTGTGCAAATCAAGGCGATTCATCCATTTTCTAGTGCTGCAGCTAGAGCGCGCAGAGACTTATCGCGCCCCAAATGTTATGCGACGCGTGTTAGTTTCAGAAAAGTCTTTATTGCGTGTAGCTGAATCGCTAGGAGACTACCTGTGCAAATCAAGGCGATCCAACCCTTTTCTAGTGCTGCAGCGAGAGCGCGCAGTGATATATAGTGCCCCAAGAGTTATGCGACGCGTGTAAGTTATAGAAAAGGCTTTAGAGCAAGCAGCGTAAACGTCAGGAGACTGCCTGTGCAAATCAAGGCGATCCAACCCTTTTCTAGTGCTGCAGCGAGAGCGCGCCGCGATATATAGTGCCCCAAGAGTTATGAGACGCGTTTCAGTTTCAGAAAAGGCTTTATTGCGAGCAGGTTATTCGCTAGGAGACTGCCTGTGCAAATCGAGGCGATCGAACCCTTTTATAATGCTGCAGCGAGAGCGCGTAGCCATATGTAGTGCCCCAAGAGTTATGCGACACGTGTCAGCTTCAGAAAAGGCTTTATTGCGAGCAGCGTAAACGTCAGGAGACTGCCTGTGCAAATCAAGGCGATTCAACCCTTTTCTAGTGCTGCAGCGAGAGTGCGCAGTGATATATTGTGCCCCAAGAGTTATGCAACGTGTGTAAGTTTCAGAAAACGCTTTATTGCGAGCAGCGTAAACGTCAGGAGACTGCCTGTGCAAATCAAGGCGATCCAACCCTTTTCTAGTGCTGCAGCGAGAGCGCGCAGCGATATATAGTGCCCCAAGAGGTATGCGACGCGTGTCAGTTTCAGAAAAGTTTTTATTGCTAGCAGCGTAATTGTTAGGAGGCTGCCTGTGCAAATCGAAGTGATCCAACCCTTTTCTAAGGTTGTAGCGAGAGCGAGCAGCGATATATCGCGCCCCAAATGTTATGCGACGCGTGTCAGTTTCAGAAAAGTCTTTACTAAGAGCAGCGTAATCGTCAGGAGACTGCCTGTGCAAATAAAGGCGATCCAACCTCTTTCTAGTGCTGCAGCGAGAGCGCGCAGCCATATATAGCCCCCCGAGTGTTATGCGACGCGTGTCAGTTTCAGAAAAGTTTTTATTGCGAGAAGCGTAATCGTCAGGAGACTACCTGTGAAAATCGAGGCGATCGAACCCTTTTTTAATGCTGCCACGAGAGCGCGTCGCGATATATAGTGCCCCAAGAGTTATGCGACGCGTGTCAGTTGCAGAAAAGTTTTTATTGCGAGCAGCGTAATCGTCAGGAGTCTGCCTTTGCAAATCGAGGCGATTGAACCCTTTTATAATGCTGCAGCGAGAGCGCGTAGCGATATATAGTGCCCCAAGAGTTATGCGACGCGTGTCAGCTTCAGAAAAGTATTTGTTGCGAGCAGCGTAATCGTCAGGAGACTGCCTGTGCAAATCATGGCGATCCAATCCTTTTCTAGTCCTGCAGCGAGAGCGCGCACCGATATATAGTGCCCCAAGAGCTATGCGACGCGTGTCAGTTTCAGAAAAGGCTTTATTGCGAGCAGCGTAATCGCCAGGAGACTGCCTGTGCAAATCAAGGCGATTCATCCATTTTCTAGTGCTGCAGCTAGAGCGCGCAGAGATATATCGCGCCCCAAATGTTATGCGACGCGTGTCAGTTTCAGAAAAGGCTTTATTGCGTGTAGCTTAATCGCTAGGAGACTACCTGTGCAAATCAAGGCGATCCAACCCTTTTCTAGTGCTGCAGCGAGAGCGCGCAGTGATATATAGTGCCCCAAGAGTTATGCAACGCGTGTAAGTTTCAGAAAAGGCTTTAGAGCGAGCAGCGTAAACGTCAGGAGACTGCCTGTGCAAATCAAGGCGATCCAACCCTTTTCTAGTGCTGCAGCGAGAGCGCGCAGCGATATATAGTGCCCCAAGAGTTATGAGACGCGAGTCGGTTTCAGAAAAGGCTTTATTGCGAGCAGCTTATTCGCTAGGAGACTGGCTGTGCAAATCGAGGCGATCGAACCCTTTTATAATGCTGCAGCGAGAGCGCGTAGCCATATGTTGTGCCCCAAGAGTTATGCGACACGCGTCAGCTTCAGAAAAGGCTTTATTGCGAGCAGCGTAAACGTCAGGAGACTGCCTGTGCAAATCAAGGCGATTCAACCCTTTTCTAGCGCTGCAGCGAGAGTGCGCAGTGATATATTGTGCCCCAAGAGTTATGCAACGTGTGTAAGTTTCAGAAAACGCTTTATTGCGAGCAGCGTAAACGTCAGGAGTCTGCCTGTGCAAATCAAGGCGATATAACCCTTTTCTAGTGCTGCAGCGAGAGCGCGCAGCGATATATAGTGCCCCAAGAGGTATGCGACGCGTGTCAGTTTCAGAAAAGTTTTTATTGCTAGCAGCGTAATTGTTAGGAGGCTGCCTGTGCAAATCGAGGTGATCCAACCCTTTTCTAAGGTTGTAGCGAGAGGGAGCAGCGATATATCGCGCCCCAAATGTTATGCGACGCGTGTCAGTTTCAGAAAAGTCTTTACTAAGAGCAGCGTAATCGTCAGGAGACTGCCTGTGCAAATAAAGGCGATCCAACCTCTTTCTAGTGCTGCAGCGAGAGCGCGCACCCATATATAGCCCCCCGAGTGTTATTCGACGCGTGTCAGTTTCAGAAAAGTTTTTATTGCGAGCTGCGTAATCGTCAGGAGAGTGCCTGTGCAAATCGAGGCGATCCAACCCTTTTCTAGCGCTGCAGCGAGAGCGCGCAGCGATATATAGTGCCCCAAGAGTTATGCGACGCGTGTCAGCTTCAGAAAAGGCTTCATTGCGAGCAGCGTAATCGTCAGGAAACTGCCTGTGCAAATCGAGGCGATCGAACCCTTTTCTAGTGCTGCAGCGAGAGCGCGCAGCGATATATAGTGCTCCAAGAGTTATGCGACGCGTGTCAGTTTCAGAAAAGTTTTTATTGCGAGCAGCGTAATCGTCAGGAGACTGCCTCTGCAAATCAAGGCGATCCAACCCTTTTCTAGTGTTGGAGCGAGAGCGCGCAGCGATATATAGTGCCCCAAGAGTGATGCGACGCGTGTCAGTTTCAGAAAAGGCTTTATTGCGAGCAGCTTAATCGCTAGGCGACTGCCTGTTCAAATCGAGGTGATCGAACCCTTTTATAATGCTGCAGCGAGAGCGCGTAGCGATTTATAGAGCCCCAAGAGTTATGCGACGCGTGTCAGTTTCAGAAAACTCTTTATTGCGAGCTGCGTAATCGTCAGGAGACTGCCTGTGCAAATCGAGGCGATCCAACCCTTTTCTTGTCCTGCAGCGAGAGCGCGCAGCGATATATAGTGCCCCAAGAGTTATGCGACGCGTGTCAGTTTCAGAAAAGGCTTTATTGCGAGCAGCGTAATCGCCAGGAGACTGCCTGTTCAAATCTAGGCGATCCAACCCTTTTGCAGTGCTGCAGCGAGAGCGCGCAGCGATATATAGTGCCCCAAGAGTTATGCGACGCGTGTCAGTTTCAGAAAACTCTTTATTGCGAGCAGCATAATCTTCAGGAGATTGCCTGTGCAAATCAAGGCGATCCAACCCTTTCTAGTGCTGCAGCAAGAGCGCGCAGCGATATATAGTGCCCCAAGAGTTATGCGACGCGTGTCAGCTTCAGAAAAGTTTTTATTGCGAGCAGCGTAATCGTCAGGAGAGTGCCTGTGCAAATCGAGGTGATCCAACCCTTTTCTAAGGTCGTACCGAGAGCGAGCAGCAATATGTCGCGCCCCAAATGGTATGCGACGCGTGTCAGTTTCAGAAAAGTCTTTATTGCGAGCAGCGTAAACGTCAGGAGACTGCCTGTGCAAATAAAGGCGATCCAACCTCTTTCTAGTGCTGCAGCGAGAGCGCGCACCCATATATAGCCCCCCGAGTGTTATTCGACGCGTGTCAGTTTCAGAAAAGTTTTTATTGCGAGCTGCGTAATCGTCAGGAGACTGCCTGTGCAAATGGAGGCGATCGAACCCTGTTATAATGCTGCAGCGAGAGCGCGTAGCGATATATAGTGCCCCAAGAGTTATGCGACGCGTGTCAGTTTCAGAAAAGTTTTTATTGCGAGCCGCGTAATCGTCAGGAGACTGCCTGTGCAAATCGAGGCGATCGAACCCTTTTATAATGCTGCAGCGAGAGCGCGTAGCAATATATAGTGCCCAAGGAGTTATGCGACGCGTGTCAGCTTCAGAAAAGGCTTTATTGCGAGCAGCGTAAACGTCAGGAAATGCCTGTGCAAATCAAGGCAATCTAACCCTTTTTTAGTGCTGCAGCGAGAGCGCGCAGTGATATATAGTACCCCAAGAGGTTTGCGACGCGTGTCAGTTTCAGAAAAGTCTTTATTGCGAGCAGCGTAATCGTCAGGAGACTGCCTGTGCAAATCAAGGCGATCCAACCCTTTTCTAGTGCTGCAGCGAGAGCGCGCAGCGATATATGGTGCCCCAAGAGTTATGCGACGCGTGTCAGTTTCAGAAAAGGCTTTATTGCGAGCAGCGTAATCGCCAGGAGACTGCCTGTTCAAATCTAGGCGATCCAACCCTTTTGCAGTGCTGCAGCGAGAGCGCGCAGCGATATATAGTGCCCCAAGAGTTATGCAACGCGTGTCAGTTTCAGAAAACTCTTTATTGCGAGCAGCATAATCTTCAGGAGATTGCCTGTGCAAATCAAGGCGATCCAACCCTTTCTAGTGCTGCAGCGAGAGCGCGCAGCGATATATAGTGCCCCAAGAGTTATGCGACGCGTGTCAGTTTCAGAAAAGTTTTTGTTGCGAGCAGCGTAATCGTCAGGAGAGTGCCTGTGCAAATCGAGGTGATCCAACCCTTTTCTAACGTTGTACCGAGAGCGAGCAGCAATATGTCGCGCCCCAAATGGTATGCGACGCGTGTCAGTTTCAGAAAAGTCTTTATTGCGAGCAGCGTAAACGTCAGGAGACTGCCTGTGCAAATAAAGGCGATCCAACCTCTTTGTAGTGCTGCAGCGAGAGCGCGCACCCATATATAGCCCCCCGAGTGTTATTCGACGCGTGTCAGTTTCAGAAAAGTTTTTATTGCGAGCTGCGTAATCGTCAGGAGAGTGCCTGTGCAAATCGAGGCGATCCAACCCTTTTCTAGCGCTGCAGCGAGAGCGCGCAGCGATATATAGTGCCCCAAGAGTTATGCGACGGGTGTCAGCTTCAGAAAAGGCTTCATTGCGAGCAGCGTAATCGTCAGGAAACTGCCTGTGCAAATCGAGGCGATCGAACCCTTTTCTAGTGCTGCAGCAAGAGCGCGCAGCGATATATAGTGCTCCAAGAGTTATGCGACGCGTGTCAGTTTCAGAAAAGTTTTTATTGCAAGCAGCGTAATCGTCAGGAGACTGCCTGTGCAAATCAATGCGATCCAACCCTTTTCTAGTGTTGGAGCGAGAGCGCGCAGCGATATATAGTGCCCCAAGAGTGATGCGACGCGTGTCAGTTTCAGAAAAGGCTTTATTGCGAGCAGCTTAATCGCTAGGCGACTGCCTGTTCAAATCGAGGTGATCGAACCCTTTTATAATGCTGCAGCGAGAGCGCGTAGCGATTTATAGAGCCCCAAGAGTTATGCGACGCGTGTCAGTTTCAGAAAACTCTTTATTGCGAGCTGCGTAATCGTCAGGAGACTGCCTGTGCAAATCGAGGCGATCCAACCCTTTTCTAGTGCTGCAGCGAGAGCACACAGCGATATATAGTGCTCCAAGAGTTATGCGACGCGTGTCAGCTTCAGAAAAGGCTTCACTGCGAGCAGCGTAATCGTCAGGAGACTGCGTGTGGAAATCAAAGCGATCCAAGCCTTTTCTGGTGCTGCACCGAGAGCGCGCAGTGATATATTGTGCCCCAAGAGTTATGCGACGCGTGTCAGTTTCAGAAAAGTCGTTATTGCGAGCAGCGTAATCGTCAAGACACTGCCTGTGCAAATCAAGCGATCTAACACTTTTCTACTGCTGCAGCGAGAGCGCGCAGCGATATATGGTGCCCTATAAGATATGCGACGCGTGTCAGTTTCAGAAAAGGCTTTATTGCGAGCAGCTTAATCGCTAGGAGACTACCTGTGCAAATCAAGGCGATCCGACCCTTTTCTAGTGCTGCAGCGAGAGCGCGCAGTGATATATAGTGGCCCAAGAGTTATGCGACGTGTGTAAGTTTCAGAAAAGGCTTTATTGCGAGCAGCGTCATCGTCAGGAGACTGCGTGTGCAAATCAAGGCGATCCAACCCTTTTCTTGTGCTGCAGCGAGAGCGCGCAGTGATATATATTGTCCCAAGAGTTATGCGACGCGTGTCAGTTTCAGAAAAGTCTTTCTTGCGAGCAGCGTAATCGCCAGGAGACTGCCTGTTCAAATCTAGGCGATCCAACCCTTTTGCAGTGCTGCAGCGAGAGCGCGCAGCGATATATAGTGCCCCAAGAGTTATGCGACGCGTGTCAGTTTCAGAAAACTCTTTATTGCGAGCAGCATAATCTTCAGGAGATTGCCTGTGCAAATCAAGGCGATCCAACCCTTTCTAGTGCTGCAGCGAGAGCGCGCAGCGATATATAGTGCCCCAAGAGTTATGCGACGCGTGTCAGTTTCAGAAAAGTCTTTATTGCGAGCAGCGTAAACGTCAGGAGACTGCCTGTGCAAATAAAGGCGATCCAACCTCTTTCTAGTGCTGCAGCGAGAGCGCGCACCCATATATAGCCCCCCGAGTGTTATTCGACGCGTGTCAGTTTCAGAAAAGGCTTTATTGCGAGCAGCTTAATCGCTAGGAGACTGCCTGTGCAAATCGAGGCGATCGAACCCTTTTATAATGCTACAGCGAGAGCGCGTAGCCATATGTAGTGCCCCAAGAGTTATGCGACACGTGTCAGCTTCTGAAAAGGCTTTATTGCGAGCAGCGTAATCGTCAGGAAACTGCCTGTGCAAATCGAGGCGATCGAACCCTTTTCTAGTGCTGCAGCGAGAGCGCGCAGCGATATATAGCGCCCCAAGAGTTATGCGACGCGTGTCAGTTTCAGAAAACTCTTTATTGCGAGCAGCATAATCGTCAGGAGACTGCCTGTGCAAATCAAGGCGATCCAACCCTTTTCTAGTGTTGGAGCGAGAGCGCGCAGCGATATATAGTGCCCCAAGAGTGATGCGACGTGTGTCAGTTTCAGAAAAGGCTTTATTGCGAGCAGCGTAATCGCCAGGAGACTGCCTGTTCAAATCTAGGCGATCCAACCCTTTTGCAGTGCTGCAGCGAGAGCGCGCAGCGATATATAGTGCCCCAAGAGTTATGCAACGCGTGTCAGTTTCAGAAAACTCTTTATTGCGAGCAGCATAATCTTCAGGAGATTGCCTGTGCAAATCAAGGCGATCCAACCCTTTCTAGTGCTGCAGCGAGAGCGCGCAGCGATATATAGTGCCCCAAGAGTTATGCGACGCGTGTCAGTTTCAGAAAAGTTTTTGTTGCGAGCAGCGTAATCGTCAGGAGAGTGCCTGTGCAAATCGAGGTGATCCAACCCTTTTCTAACGTTGTACCGAGAGCGAGCAGCAATATGTCGCGCCCCAAATGGTATGCGACGCGTGTCAGTTTCAGAAAAGTCTTTATTGCGAGCAGCGTAAACGTCAGGAGACTGCCTGTGCAAATAAAGGCGATCCAACCTCTTTCTAGTGCTGCAGCGAGAGCGCGCACCCATATATAGCCCCCCGAGTGTTATTCGACGCGTGTCAGTTTCAGAAAAGTTTTTATTGCGAGCTGCGTAATCGTCAGGAGAGTGCCTGTGCAAATCGAGGCGATCCAACCCTTTTCTAGCGCTGCAGCGAGAGCGCGCAGCGATATATAGTGCCCCAAGAGTTATGCGACGCGTGTCAGTTTCAGAAAAGTTTTTGTTGCGAGCAGCGTAATCGTCAGGAGAGTGCCTGTGCAAATCGAGGTGATCCAACCCTTTTCTAACGTTGTACCGAGAGCGAGCAGCAATATGTCGCGCCCCAAATGGTATGCGACGCGTGTCAGTTTCAGAAAAGTCTTTATTGCGAGCAGCGTAAACGTCAGGAGACTGCCTGTGCAAATAAAGGCGATCCAACCTCTTTCTAGTGCTGCAGCGAGAGCGCGCACCCATATATAGCCCCCCGAGTGTTATTCGACGCGTGTCAGTTTCAGAAAAGTTTTTATTGCGAGCTGCGTAATCGTCAGGAGAGTGCCTGTGCAAATCGAGGCGATCCAACCCTTTTCTAGCGCTGCAGCGAGAGCGCGCAGCGATATATAGTGCCCCAAGAGTTATGCGACGCGTGTCAGCTTCAGAAAAGGCTTCATTGCGAGCAGCGTAATCGTCAGGAAACTGCCTGTGCAAATCGAGGCGATCGAACCCTTTTCTAGTGCTGCAGCAAGAGCGCGCAGCGATATATAGTGCTCCAAGAGTTATGCGACGCGTGTCAGTTCCAGAAAAGTCTTTATTGCAAGCAGCGTAATCGTCAGGAGACTGCCTGTGCAAATCAAGGCGATCCAACCCTTTTCTAGTGTTGGAGCGAGAGCGCGCAGCGATATATAGTGCCCCAAGAGTGATGCGACGCGTGTCAGTTTCAGAAAAGGCTTTATTGCGAGCAGCTTAATCGCTAGGCGACTGCCTGTTCAAATCGAGGTGATCGAACCCTTTTATAATGCTGCAGCGAGAGCGCGTAGCGATTTATAGAGCCCCAAGAGTTATGCGACGCGTGTCAGCTTCAGAAAAGGCTTTATTGCGAGCAGCGTAAACGTCAGGAGACTGCCTGTGCAAATCAAGGCGATCCAACCCTTTTCTAGTGCTGCAGCGAGTGCGCGCAGCGATATATTGTGCCCCAAAAGTTATGCGACGCGTGCAAGTTTCAGAAAAGGCTTTATTGCGAGCAGCGTAATCGTCAGGAAACTGCCTGTGCAAATCGAGGCGATCCAACCCTTTTCTAGTGCTGCAGCGAGAGCACACAGCGATATATAGTGCTCCAAGAGTTTTGCGACGCGTGTCAGCTTCAGAAAAGGCTTCACTGCGAGCAGCGTAATCGTCAGGAGACTGCGTGTGGAAATCAAAGCGATCCAAGCCTTTTCTGGTGCTGCACCGAGAGCGCGCAGTGATATATTGTGCCCCAAGAGTTATGCGACGCGTGTCAGTTTCAGAAAAGTCTTTATTGCGAGCAGCGTAATCGTCAAGACACTGCCTGTGCAAATCAAGCGATCTAACACTTTTCTACTGCTGCAGCGAGAGCGCGCAGCGATATATAGTGCCCTATAAGATATGCGACGCGTGTCAGTTTCAGAAAAGGCTTTATTGCGAGCAGCTTAATCGCTAGGAGACTACCTGTGCAAATCAAGGCGATCCGACCCTTTTCTAGTGCTGCAGCGAGAGCGCGCAGTGATATATAGTGGCCCAAGAGTTATGCGACGCGTGTAAGTTTCAGAAAAGGCTTTATTGCGAGCAGCGTCATCGTCAGGAGACTGCGTGTGCAAATCAAGGCGATCCAACCCTTTTCTAGTGCTGCAGCGAGAGCGCGCAGTGATATATATTGTCCCAAGAGTTATGCGACGCGTGTCAGTTTCAGAAAAGTCTTTCTTGCGAGCAGCGTAATCGCCAGGAGACTGCCTGTTCAAATCTAGGCGATCCAACCCTTTTGCAGTGCTGCAGCGAGAGCGCGCAGCGATATATAGTGCCCCAAGAGTTATGCGACGCGTGTCAGTTTCAGAAAACTCTTTATTGCGAGCAGCATAATCTTCAGGAGATTGCCTGTGCAAATCAAGGCGATCCAACCCTTTCTAGTGCTGCAGCGAGAGCGCGCAGCGATATATAGTGCCCCAAGAGTTATGCGACGCGTGTCAGTTTCAGAAAAGTCTTTATTGCGAGCAGCGTAAACGTCAGGAGACTGCCTGTGCAAATAAAGGCGATCCAACCTCTTTCTAGTGCTGCAGCGAGAGCGCGCACCCATATATAGCCCCCCGAGTGTTATTCGACGCGTGTCAGTTTCAGAAAAGTTTTTATTGCGAGCTGCGTAATCGTCAGGAGAGTGCCTGTGCAAATCGAGGCGATCCAACCCTTTTCTAGCGCTGCAGCGAGAGCGCGCAGCGATATATAGTGCCCCAAGAGTCATGAGACGCCTGTCAGTTTCAGAAAAGGCTTTATTGCGAGCAGCTTAATCGCTAGGAGACTGCCTGTGCAAATCGAGGCGATCGAACCCTTTTATAATGCTACAGCGAGAGCGCGTAGCCATATGTAGTGCCCCAAGAGTTATGCGACACGTGTCAGCTTCTGAAAAGGCTTTATTGCGAGCAGCGTAATCGTCAGGAAACTGCCTGTGCAAATCGAGGCGATCGAACCCTTTTCTAGTGCTGCAGCGAGAGCGCGCAGCGATATATAGCGCCCCAAGAGTTATGCGACGCGTGTCAGTTTCAGAAAACTCTTTATTGCGAGCAGCATAATCGTCAGGAGACTGCCTGTGCAAATCAAGGCGATCCAACCCTTTTCTAGTGTTGGAGCGAGAGCGCGCAGCGATATATAGTGCCCCAAGAGTGATGCGACGTGTGTCAGTTTCAGAAAAGGCTTTATTGCGAGCAGCTTAATCGCTAGGCGACTGCCTGTTCAAATCGAGGTGATCGAACCCTTTTATAACGCTGCAGCGAGAGCGCGTAGCGATTTATAGAGCCCCAAGAGTTATGCGACGCGTGTCAGCTTCAGAAAAGGCTTTATTGCGAGCAGCGTAAACGTCAGGAGACTGCCTGTGCAAATCAAGGCGATCCAACCCTTTTCTAGTGCTGCAGCGAGTGCGCGCAGCGATATATTGTGCCCCAAAAGTTATGCGACGCGTGCAAATTTCAGAAAAGGCTTTATTGCGAGCAGCGTAATTGTCAGGGAACTGCCTGTGCAAATCGAGGCGATCCAACCCTTTTCTAGTGCTGCAGCGAGAGCACACAGCGATATATAGTGCTCCAAGAGTTATGCGACGCGTGTCAGCTTCAGAAAAGGCTTCACTGCGAGCAGCGTAATCGTCAGGAGACTGCGTGTGGAAATCAAAGCGATCCAAGCCTTTTCTGGTGCTGCACCGAGAGCGCGCAGTGATATATTGTGCCCCAAGAGTTATGCGACGCGTGTCAGTTTCAGAAAAGTCTTTATTGCGAGCAGCGTAATCGTCAAGACACTGCCTGTGCAAATCAAGCGATCTAACACTTTTCTACTGCTGCAGCGAGAGCGCGCAGCGATATTATTACGATATGATTCCGCGAGAGACGAGCCGCCGCGAGAACGACGAAGAAGTTGGTCGGTGCCCTCGGCACGAGCGAGTGTCAGCCTGGCTGCCTGGCTCCAGTGTAAATAGCCTGTAAATAGCATCTCTCGTCTGTGTCTTTCCACACGTAACATTTCTGGTGGAGGTCAGCGATCCCCGTCCTCACCACGGAACTCCGAAGTGGTCGGTGCACCGAGCTTGTCACCATGCCTCCCGGTGACGAACCCGCCTCCGCAACGGCTTCGGCTTGTCCGACCGCTCCAGTCGTCACGGTTGCCCCACATCGTGACCCAGGTGTGTTCTCTGGCCTGGAGGGACAGGATGTCGACGATTGGATCAAGCTCTACGAACATGCCAGCGCTAATAACAGGTGGGACCCAACGATTATGCTCGCCAATGTTATCTTTTATCTCGGCGGCACCCCACGCGTGTGGTACCAGACGCATGACGAAGAGATCAGCAGTTGGGACTCCTTCACAGAAAAGCTACGGGAACTGTTCGGCGACCCCATTGGCCGCAAGGCTGCCGCGAGAAAGGCTCTTGCGTCTCGTGTTCAGTCACCTACAGAGCCATACGTTTCCTAC
Organism: Dermacentor andersoni; assembly: GCF_023375885.2. Taxonomy (NCBI): domain Eukaryota; kingdom Metazoa; phylum Arthropoda; class Arachnida; order Ixodida; family Ixodidae; genus Dermacentor; species Dermacentor andersoni. The sequence goes on along the minus strand of NC_092819.1, from coordinate 93,657,018 downwards.
ATCCTCGACGTCTTGGCTCTATGCCGTAAAGCTGACGATCATATGTCCGAAGGAGATAAAGTGGCACATGTGCTAAAAGGCCTCGCCGACGACGCTTTCAATTTGCTTGTTTTCGGCAACGTGTCGACTATCGACGCCATTATAAAAGAGTGCCGTCGCCTTGAACAGGCTAAGAGCCGCCGTATCTCAAACCACATTGCGCGCCTACCCAGCACTGCTGCTACGTCGACATGTGAGGGTCGACCTCGTCAGACCACCACCTGTGACGACGTCACCCGCATTGTTCGCCGCGAACTCGAGGCCGCCTCTTTGCCAGCCTTCTCCTCGCCGCATCCCGATCCGCCAGCAACCACCATTGCGATGATTCAGGCTGTCGTCAGACAGGAATTTGAAAACATGGGTCTGAACACCGTGTGTTCCACGTCTCGACCCAACGTTCCCCAGTTATCTAGCGGCCCTCCTCGTCCCCGGCAGTCCTTTTCTGCCACATCTCGCCGCAACCCATCCGAATGGCGTACACCTGATGACAGGCCGATCTGCTTCCACTGCTGTCGCATCGGCCACGTCGCCCGTCACTGCCGCAACCGATGGCCACCACCTCCTCGGACTTACGCCCCCACTTATTCCCGCACCTTTGGACCTTCTGTACCCTATGCCACCCGCCATGAACCTACTACTGCTGATGTCCCTGCTCCGAACCTTCGCTACAGCCGCTCGCCCTCACCTCGACGCCACCAGTCTCGTTCGCCCCAACCCCGCCGCTTTTCTTCGCCGCCTATCGCCTCCCGCACCCAGCCGGAAAACTAGGCACTGCAGCTTCTGGAGGTGAAGCTGCGTTGTCGACCCTGCCCTCAAATCCTCTGCTCACGTTACCTACTAACCGAAACCTTCTTGACGTTGACGTTGACGGCTATCCTGTCACGGCACTCATCGATACAGGAGCGCATCTTTCTATTATGAGTGCTGCCTTCCGACGACGACTGAACAAGCTCCTCACCCCAGCGTCGGCACGCGTCGTCCGCGTTGCGGATGGCGGTACTGTGCCTATCATCGGCATGTGTACGGCACGTGTCAGCATCGCCGGCCGCCACATTCCTGTACTCTTCACCGTAATTGCTCATTGCCCCCACGACCTTATTCTCGGCCTCGATTTTCTCTCCGCCCATTCTGCCCTAATTGACTGCTCTTCCAGTACCCTTCGCCTCGAGTTGCCGATGCTCGCAGAACCTTCTGACTCACCCCCTTGCCGCTTACGCTCCACCGGCTTTCTTCGCCTGCCGCCAAAGTCAATAGCCTACATTGAACTGTTGTCTTTCCCACCAGTTTCTGATGGCGAGTACCTCGTCACTCCTCTGCCCGACATCCCAATCCAGTATGACGTCACCGTGCCTCACAGTATAGTTACTATTACTGCGAACCACACTCGCATGCCTGTCAGTAACTTTGGATTGGCAAAGCAAATTCTACCGCAAGGTATTTGCCTTGCCACCATTGATTGTCTCGGCGACCAATACGTGGCAGCGTTATCGACCGATGGTTCTCGCGCCCTTAGCATGCCCATCGCGCCAGCTTCGGGCGTCGATCCCAACATAAAGAAAATGGTTGCGACGGACCTGTCCTCTACGCAGGCTGAAGACCTTTGCGAAGTATTATCGTCCTACCGCGATATTTTCGACTTTGACGATCGCCCTTTAGGCCAGACGCTCGCGGTCAAGCATCGCATTCTTACTGGCGATGCTGTGCCTATTCACCGACGACCGTATCGAGTTTCTGTGTCGGAACGCCGAGTAATTCAAGATGAAGTGAACAAAATGCTCGATAAAAACATCATTGAGCCTTCATCGAGTCCCTGGGCGTCACCTGTGGTGTTGGTTAAGAAGAAGGACGGCACGTGGCGCTTCTGTGTTGATTACCGTCACCTGAACAGAATTACAAAAAAGGACGTCTACCCGCTCCCACGCATAGACGACGCCCTTGATTGCCTGCACGGTTCCAGATATTTCTCGTCTATTGATCTTCGTTCGGGATATTGGCAGATTGCTGTTGACGATATGGACAAAGAAAAAACCGCGTTCATCACACCTGATGGCCTATACCAATTTAAAGTAATGCCGTTTGGATTATGCAACGCCCCTGCCACCTTTGAGCGTATGATGGACTCCTTGCTCCAAGGTTTCAAATGGTCCACATGCCTCTGCTACCTCGACGACGTCATCGTCTTCTCGCCAACGTTCGACACTCACCTTGAGCGTCTCACAACTATACTTGATGTATTTCGAAAGGCGAAGCTGCAACTTAACTCATCCAAATGTCGTTTTGGCCACAGACAAATTACTCTTCTGGGCCATCTAGTTGACGCTTCTGGAGTACAGCCTGACCCCGACAAAACTCGCGCTGTCCGAGAGTTTCCGGTTCCGAAGACAGCCGCAGATGTTCGAAGTTTTGTAGGGCTGTGCTCATACTTTCGTCGTTTTGTTCAAGATTTTGCGACAATTGCTAGGCCCCTAACTAATCTTTTGAAGAAAGGCGTACAATTCTCGTGGGGTACTGCAGAAGCCGCCGCCTTCTCTCGTCTCGTCACTCTTCTAACCTCACCACCCATTCTCGCCCACTTCGACCCTGATGCCCCTGCAGAATTACGTACAGATGCCAGCGGTCATGGCGTAGGTGCCGTCTTAGCCCAGCGTCAGCGTGGCAAGGATCGCGTTATTGCTTATGCGAGCCGCCTGCTAGCACCATCGGAGCGCAACTATTCCATTACGGAACGCGAATGCCTTGCTGTTGTCTGGGCGGTTGCAAAGTTCCGTCCTTACCTTTACGGTCGCCCTTTTTCCGTAGTCACTGACCATCATGCTCTTTGCTGGCTCTCATCGCTAAAAGATCCTACAGGCCGGCTTGGTCGATGGGCTTTGAGGCTACAGGAATTTTCATATTCCGTGGTGTACAAGTCTGGCCGCTTGCACCAAGACGCTGACAGTTTGTCGCGTTACCCTGTTGACGACTCTGACTCCTCCAATATTGCCAGCGCTTCTTGCGTATTCTCGGTATCCCAGCTGCTTCATTTCGCCGACGAGCAACGCCGTGACGCCTACATCAGAGCACTCATCGATCGTTTTGAACACTCTCCGGCCGATGCTACTCTACGCCTCTTCGTCCTCCACGACGGTACTCTGTACCGTCGCAACCTTCATCCGGACGGCTCTGAGTTCCTGCTTGTAGTACCTAAACACCTCCGCTCCACCGTTCTAGAAGAGCTTCACGACGCACCAACGGCAGGACACCTCGGCGTATCTCGAACCTATGACCGTGTACGTCGCCGTTTTTTCTGGCCGGGCCTTGCCCGTTCCGTACGACGTTACGTCGCCGCTTGTGAACTTTGCCAACGACGCAAGAAGCCTTCCCAGCTCCCCGCTGGTTACCTGCAGCCGCTCGACATCCCTGCCGAGCCCTTCCATCGTGTCGGCTTGGACCTTCTAGGCCCATTTCCGGAATCTACATCAGGAAACAAGTGGGTTGCAGTCGCGGTGGACTACGCGACCCGCTACGCCGTAACCCGTGCTCTTCCGACCAGTTGTGCAACTGATGTTGCGGACTTCCTGCTACATGATATCATATTGATGCATGGTGCTCCGCGTCAATTGCTTACAGACCGCGGCCGCACCTTTTTGGCCAAAGTCATTGACGACATCATGCGTGCCTGCTCAATACAGCATAAATTTACCACCTCCTACCACCCCCAAACGAACGGCCTCACTGAGCGTTTGAACCGCACCCTTACAGACATGCTATCCAAATACGTTTCCGACGACCACCGTGACTGGGACCTGGCTCTACCTTACATTACCTTTGCATATAACTCTTCCCGTCTCGAAACTGCTCGCTTTTCCCCGTTTTACCTCTTGTATGGCCGCGAACCGACGCTACCACTGGACACTGTGCTTCCGTCCGCCACAGCTTCAACTAGCGATTATGCCCGTGATGCAATCGCCCATGCTGACCATGCTCGCCAACTTGCACGCGCTCGTCTACAAGTGTCTCAAGACAAGCAGAAACAACGCTACGACCTCCGTCACCGTGATGTCCATTTTGTGCCCGGAGCCCTCGTTTTGCTTTGGTCACCATCGCGTAAAGTCGGCCTTTGTGAAAAACTGCTTTTCTGTTACACAGGCCCATATCGCGTGATACGCAAAGTGACCGATGTCACCTATGAAATCGTGCTAGCCACGCCCACGACGTCCTCCGCTGTGACCACCAGTGACATTGTCCACGTTGCCCGACTCAAGCCCTACAACTCTCCATGCCCCTTGGATATCTAACAGCACCGTGACGGTGCTTTTGCCGCCGGGGGGTAATATTACGATATGATTCCGCGAGAGACGAGCCGCCGCGAGAACGACGAAGAAGTTGGTCGGTGCCCTCGGCACGAGCGAGTGTCAGCCTGGCTGCCTGGCTCCAGTGTAAATAGCCTGTAAATAGCATCTCTCGTCTGTGTCTTTCCACACGTAACAATATATAGTGCCCTATGAGTTATGCGACGCGTGTCAGTTTCAGAAAAGGCTTTATTGCGAGCAGCTTAATCGCTAGGAGACTACCTGTGCAAATCAAGGCGATCCGACCCTTTTCTAGTGCTGCAGCGAGAGCGCGCAGTGATATATAGTGGCCCAAGAGTTATGCGACGCGTGTAAGTTTCAGAAAAGGCTTTATTGCGAGCAGCGTCATCGTCAGGAGACTGCGTGTGCAAATCAAGGCGATCCAACCCTTTTCTAGTGCTGCAGCGAGAGCGCGCAGTGATATATATTGTCCCAAGAGTTATGCGACGCGTGTCAGTTTCAGAAAAGTCTTTCTTGCGAGCAGCGTAATCGTCAGGAGACTGCCTGTGCAAATAATGGCGATCCAACACTTTTCTAGTCCTGCAGCGAGAGCGCGCAGCGATATATAGTGCCCCAAGAGTTATGCGACGCGTGTCAGTTTCAGAAAAGCCTTTATTGCGAGCAGCTTAATCGCCAGGAGACTGCCTGTGCAAATCATGGCGATTCATCCATTTTCTAGTGCTGCCGCGAGAGCGCGCAGAGATATATCGCGCCCCAAATGTTATGCGACGCGTGTCAGTTTCAGAAAAGGCTTTATTGCGTGTAGCTTAATCGCTAGGAGACTACCTGTGCAAATCAAGGCGATCCAACCCTTTTCTAGTACTGCAGCGAGAGCGCGCAGTGATATATAGTGCCCCAAGAGTTATGCGACGCGTGTAAGTTTCAGAAAAGGCTTTAGAGCGAGCAGCGTAAACGTCAGGAGACTGCCTGTGCAAATCAAGGCGATCCAACCCTTTTCTAGTGCTGCAGCGAGAGCGCGCCGCGATATATAGTGCCCCAAGAGTTATGAGACGCGTGTCAGTTTCAGAAAAGGCTTTATTGCGAGCAGCTTATTCGCTAGGAGACTGCCTGTGCAAATCGAGGCGATCGAACCCTTTTATAATGCTGCAGCGAGAGCGCGTAGCCATATGTAGTGCCCCAGGAGTTATGCGACACGTGTCAGCTTCAGAAAAGGCTTTATTGCGAGCAGCGTAAACGTCAGGAGACTGCCTGTGCAAATCAAGGCGATTCAACCCTTTTCTAGTGCTGCAGCGAGAGTGCGCAGTGATATATTGTGCCCCAAGAGTTATGCAACGTGTGTAAGTTTCAGAAAACGCTTTATTGCGAGCAGCGTAAACGTCAGGAGACTGCCTGTGCAAATCAAGGCAATCCAACCCTTTTCTAGTGCTGCAGCGAGAGCGCGCAGCGATATATAGTGCCCCAAGAGGTATGCGACGCGTGTCAGTTTCAGAAAAGTTTTTATTGCTAGCAGCGTAATTGTTAGGAGCCTGCCTGTGCAAATCGAGGTGATGCAACCCTTTTCTAAGGTTGCAGCAAGAGCGAGGAGCGATATATCGCGCCCCAAATGTTATGCGACGCGTGTCAGTTTCAGAAAAGTCTTTACTAAGAGCAGCGTAATCGTCAGGAGACTGCCTGTGCAAATAAAGGCGATCGAACCTCTTTCTAGTGCTGCAGCGAGAGCGCGCAGCCATATATAGCCCCCCGAGTGTTATGCGACGCGTGTCAGTTTCAGAAAAGTTTTTATTGCGAGAAGCGTAATCGTCAGGAGACTACCTGTGCAAATCGAGGCGATCGAACCCTTTTTTAATGCTGCCACGAGAGCGCGTCGCGATATATAGTGCCCCAAGAGTTATGCGACGCGTGTCAGTTTCAGAAAAGTTGTTATTGCGAGCAGCGAAATCGTCAGGAGTCTGCCTTTGCAAATCGAGGCGATTGAACCCTTTTATAATGCTGCAGCGAGAGCGCGTAGCGATATATAGTGCCCCAAGAGTTATGCGACGCGTGTCAGCTTCAGAAAAGTATTTGTTGCGAGCAGCGTAATCGTCAGGAGACTGCCTGTGCAAATCATGGCGATCCAATCCTTTTCTAGTCCTGCAGCGAGAGCGCGCACCGATATATAGTGCCCCAAGAGCTAAGCGACGCGTGTCAGTTTCAGAAAAGGCTTTATTGCGAGCAGCGTAATCGCCAGGAGACTGCCTGTGCAAATCAAGGCGATTCATCCATTTTCTAGTGCTGCAGCTAGAGCGCGCAGTGATATATAGTGCCCCAAGAGTTATGCGAGGCGTGTCAGCTTCAGAAAAGGCTTTATTGCGAGCAGCGTAAACGTCAGGAGACTGCCTGTGCAAATCAAGGCGATCCAACCCTTTTCTAGTGCTGCAGCGAGAGCGCGCAGCGATATATAGTGCCACAAAAGTTATGCGACGCGTGTAAGTTTCAGAAAAGGCTTTATTGCGAACAGCGTAAACGTCAGGAGACTGCCTGTGCAAATCATGGCGATCCAACCCTTTTCTAGTGCTGCAGCGAGAGCGCGCAGCGATATATAGTGCCCCAAGAGTTATGCGACGCGTGTCACCTTCAGAAAAGGCTTCATTGCGAGCAGCGTAATCGTCAGGAGACTGCGTGTGGAAATCAAAGCGATCCAAGCCTTTTCTAGTGCTGCACCGAAAGCGCGCAGTGATATATAGTGCCCCAAGGGTTATGCGACGCGTGTCAGTTTCAGAAAAGTCTTTATTGCGAGCACCGTAATCGTCAAGAGACTGCCTGTGCAAATGAAGCGATCTAACACTTTTCTACTGCTGCAACGAGAGCGCGCAGCGATATATAGTGCCCCATAAGTTATGCGACGCGTGTCAGTTTCAGAAAAGGCTTTATTGCGAGCAGCGTAAGCGCCAGGAGACTGCCTGTGCAAATCTAGGCGATCCAACCCTTTTCCAGTGCTGCAGCGAGAGCGCGCAGCGATGTATAGTGCCCCAAGAGTTATGCGACGTGTGTCAGTTTCAGAAAACTCTTTATTGCGAGCAGCATAATCGTCAGGAGACTGCCTGTGCAAATCAAGGCGATCCAACCCTTTTCTAGTGCTGCAGCGAGAGCGCGCAGCGATATATAGAGCCCCAAGAGTTATGCGACGCGTGTAAGTTTCAGAAAAGGCTTTATAGCGAGCAGTGTAAACGTCAGGACAATGCTTGTGCAAATCAAGGCGATCGAACCCTTTTATAATGCTGCAGCGAGAGCGCGTAGCGATATATAGTGCCCCAAGAGTTATGCGACGTGTGTCAGCATCAGAAAAGGCTTTATTGCGAGCAGTGTCATCGTCAGGAGACTGCGCGTGCAAATCAAGGCGATCCAACCCTTTTCTAGTGCTGCAGCGAGAGCGCGCAGTGATATATATTGTCCCAAGAGTTATGCGACGCGTGTCAGTTTCAGAAAAGTCTTTCTTGCGAGCAGCGTAATCGTCAGGAGACTGCCTGTGCAAATCATGGCGATCCAACCCTTTTCTAGCCCTGCAGCGAGAGCGCGCAGCGATATATAGTGCCCCAAGAGTTATGCGACGCGTGTCAATTTCAGAAAAGGCTTTATTGCGAGCAGCCTAATCGCCAGGAGACTGCCTGTGCAAATCAAGGCGATTCATCCATTTTCTAGTGCTGCAGCTAGAGCGCGCAGAGATATATCGCGCCCCAAATGTTATGCGACGCGTGTTAGTTTCAGAAAAGGCTTTATTGCGTGTAGCTGAATCGCTAGGAGACTACCTGTGCAAATCAAGGCGATCCAACCCTTTTCTAGTGCTGCAGCGAGAGCGCGCCGCGATATATAGTGCCCCAAGAGTTATGAGACGCGTTTCAGTTTCAGAAAAGGCTTTATTGCGAGCAGCTTATTCGCTAGGAGACTGCCTGTGCAAATCGAGGCGATCGAACCCTTTTATAATGCTGCAGCGAGAGCGCGTAGCCATATGTAGTGCCCCAAGAGTTATGCGACACGTGTCAGCTTCAGAAAAGGCTTTATTGCGAGCAGCGTAAACGTCAGGAGACTGCCTGTGCAAAGCAAGGCGATTCAACCCTTTTCTAGTGCTGCAGCGAGAGTGCGCAGTGATATATTGTGCCCCAAGAGTTATGCAACGTGTGTAAGTTTCAGAAAACGCTTTATTGCGAGCAGCGTAAACGTCAGGAGACTGCCTGTGCAAATCAAGGCGATCCAACCCTTTTCTAGTGCTGCAGGGAGAGCGCGCAGCGATATATAGTGCCCCAAGAGGTATGCGACGCGTGTAAGTTTCAGAAAAGTTTTTATTGCTAGCAGCGTAATTGTTAGGAGGCTGCCTGTGCAAATTGAGGTGATCGAACCCTTTTCTAAGGTTGTAGCGAGAGCGAGCAGCGATATATCGCGTCCCAAATGTTATGCGACGCGTGTCAGTTTCAGAAAAGTCTTTACTAAGAGCAGCGTAATCGTCAGGAGACTGCCTGTGCAAATAAAGGCGATCCAACCTCTTTCTAGTGCTGCAGCGAGAGCGCGCAGCCATATATAGCCCCCCGAGTGTTATGCGACGCGTGTCAGTTTCAGAAAAGTTTTTATTGCGAGAAGCGTAATCGTCAGGAGACTACCTGTGCAAATCGAGGCGATCGAACCCTTTTTTAATGCTGCCACGAGAGCACGTCGCGATATATAGTGCCCCAAGAGTTATGCGACGCGTGTCAGTTTCAGAAAAGTTTTTATTGCGAGCAGCGTAATCGTCAGGAGTCTGCCTTTGCAAATCGAGGCGATTGAACCCTTTTATAATGCTGCAGCGAGAGCGCGTAGCGATATATAGTGCCCCAAGAGTTATGCGACGCGTGTCAGCTTCAGAAAAGTATTTGTTGCGAGCACCGTAATCGTCAGGAGACTGCCTGTGCAAATCGAGGCGATCGAACCCTTTTCTAGTGCTGCAGCAAGAGCGCGCAGCGATATATAGTGCTCCAAGAGTTATGCGACGCGTGTCAGTTTCAGAAAAGTCTTTATTGCAAGCAGCGTAATCGTCAGGAGACTGCCTGTGCAAATCAAGGCGATCCAACCCTTTTCTAGTGTTGGAGCGAGAGCGCGCAGCGATATATAGTGCCCCAAGAGTGATGCGACGCGTGTCAGTTTCAGAAAAGGCTTTATTGCGAGCAGCTTAATCGCTAGGCGACTGCCTGTTCAAATCGAGGTGATCGAACCCTTTTATAATGCTGCAGCGAGAGCGCGTAGCGATTTATAGAGCCCCAAGAGTTATGCGACGCGTGTCAGTTTCAGAAAACTCTTTATTGCGAGCTGCGTAATCGTCAGGAGACTGCCTGTGCAAATCGAGGCGATCCAACCCTTTTCTTGTCCTGCAGCGAGAGCGCGCAGCGATATATAGTGCCCCAAGAGTTATGCGACGCGTGTCAGTTTCAGAAAAGGCTTTATTGCGAATAGCGTAATCGCCAGGAGACTGCCTGTTCAAATCTAGGCGATCCAACCCTTTTGCAGTGCTGCAGCGAGAGCGCGCAGCGATATATAGTGCCCCAAGAGTTATGCGACGCGTGTCAGTTTCAGAAAACTCTTTATTGCGAGCAGCATAATCTTCAGGAGATTGCCTGTGCAAATCAAGGCGATCCAACCCTTTCTAGTGCTGCAGCGAGAGCGCGCAGCGATATATCGTGCCCCAAGGGTTATGCGACGCGTGTCAGTTTCAGAAAAGTTTTTATTGCGAGCACCGTAATCGTCAGGAGAGTGCCTGTGCAAATCGAGGTGTTCCAACCCTTTTCTAACGTTGTACCGAGAGCGAGCAGCAATATGTCGCGCCCCAAATGGTATGCGACGCGTGTCAGTTTCAGAAAAGTCTTTATTGCGAGCAGCGTAAACGTCAGGAGACTGCCTGTGCAAATAAAGGCGATCCAACCTCTTTCTAGTGCTGCAGCGAGAGCGCGCACCCATATATAGCCCCCCGAGTGTTATTCGACGCGTGTCAGTTTCAGAAAAGTTTTTATTGCGAGCTGCGTAATCGTCAGGAGACTGCCTGTGCAAATGGAGGCGATCGAACCCTGTTATAATGCTGCAGCGAGAGCGCGTAGCGATATATAGTGCCCCAAGAGTTATGCGACGCTTGTCAGTTTCAGAAAAGGCTTTATTGCGAGCAGCGTAATCGTCAGGAAACTGCCTGTGCAAATCGAGGCGATCGAACCCTTTTCTAGTGCTGCAGCAAGAGCGCGCAGCAATATATAGTGCTCCAAGAGTTATGCGACGCGTGTCAGTTCCAGAAAAGTCTTTATTGCAAGCAGCGTAATCGTCAGGAGACTGCCTGTGCAAATCAAGGCGATCCAACCCTTTTCTAGTGTTGGAGCGAGAGCGCGCAGCGATATATAGTGCCCCAAGAGTGATGCGACGCGTGTCAGTTTCAGAAAAGGCTTTATTGCGAGCAGCTTAATCGCTAGGCGACTGCCTGTTCAAATCGAGGTGATCGAACCCTTTTATAATGCTGCAGCGAGAGCGCGTAGCGATTTATAGAGCCCCAAGAGTTATGCGACGCGTGTCAGCTTCAGAAAAGGCTTTATTGCGAGCAGCGTAAACGTCAGGAGACTGCCTGTGCAAATCAAGGCGATCCAACCCTTTTCTAGTGCTGCAGGGAGTGCGCGCAGCGATATATTGTGCCCCAAAAGTTATGCGACGCGTGCAAGTTTCAGAAAAGGCTTTATTGCGAGCAGCGTAATCGTCAGGAAACTGCCTGTGCAAATCGAGGCGATCCAACCCTTTTCTGGTGCTGCAGCGAGAGCACACAGCGATATATAGTGCTCCAAGAGTTATGCGACGCGTGTCAGCTTCAGAAAAGGCTTCACTGCGAGCAGCGTAATCGTCAGGAGACTGCGTGTGGAAATCAAAGCGATCCAAGCCTTTTCTGGTGCTGCACCGAGAGCGCGCAGTGATATATTGTGCCCCAAGAGTTATGCGACGCGTGTCAGTTTCAGAAAAGCCTTTATTGCGAGCAGCGTAGTCGTCAAGACACTGCCTGTGCAAATCAAGCGATCTAACACTTTTCTACTGCTGCAGCGAGACCGCGCAGCGATATATAGTGCCCTATAAGTTATGCGACGCGTGTAAGTTTCAGAAAAGGCTTTATTGCGAGCAGCTTAATCGCTAGGAGACTGCCTGTGGAAATCGAGGCGATCGAATCCTTTTATAATGCTGCAGCGAGAGCGCGCAGCGATATGTAGTGCCCCAAGAGTTATGCGACGCGTGTAAGTTTCAGAAAAGGCTTTATAGCGAGCAGTGTAAACGTCAGGACACTGCTTGTGCAAATCAAGGCCATCGAACCCTTTTATAATGCTGCAGCGAGAGCGCGTAGCGATATATAGTGCCCCAAGAGTTATGCGACGTGTGTCAGCATCAGAAAAGGCTTTATTGCGAGCAGCGTCATCGTCAGGAGACTGCGTGTGCAATTCAAGGCGATCCAACCCTTTTCTAGTGCTGCAGCGAGAGCGCGCAGTGATATATATTGTCCCAAGAGTTATGCGACGCGTGTCAGTTTCAGAAAAGTCTTTCTTGCGAGCAGCGTAATCGTCAGGAAACTGCCTGTGCAAATCATGGCGATCGAACCCTTTTCTAGTCCTGCAGCGAGAGCGCGCAGCGATATATAGTGCCCCAAGAGTTATGCGACGCGTGTCAGTTTCAGAAAAGGCTGTATTGCGAGCAGCGTAATCGCCAGGAGACTGCCTGTGCAAATCAAGGCGATTCATCCATTTTCTAGTGCTGCAGCTAGAGCGCGCACAGATATATCGCGCCCCAAATGTTATGCGACGCGTGTAAGTTTCAGAAAAGGCTTTAGAGCGAGCAGCGTAAACGTCAGGAGACTGCCTGTGCAAATCAAGGCGATCCAACCCTTTTCTAGTGCTGCAGCGAGAGCGCGCCGCGATATATAGTGCCCCAAGAGGTATGCGACGCGTGTCAGTTTCAGAAAAGTTTTTATTGCTAGCAGCATAATCGTTAGGAGGCTGCCTGTGCAAATCGAGGTGATCCAACCCTTTTCTAAGGTTGTAGCGAGAGCGAGCAGCGATATATCGCGCCCCAAATGTTATGCGACGCGTGTCAGTTTCAGAAAAGTCTTTACTAAGAGCAGCGTAATCGTCAGGAGACTGCCTGTGCAAATAAAGGCGATCCAACCTCTTTCTAGTGCTGCAGCGTGAGCGCGCAGCCATATATAGCCCCCCGAGTGTTATGCGACGCGTGTCACTTTCATAAAAGTTTTTATTGCGAGAAGCGTAATCGTCAGGAGACTACCTGTGCAAATCGAGGCGATCGAACCCTTTTTTAATGCTGCACCGAGAGCGCGTCGCGATATATAGTGCCCCAATGGCTATGCGACGCGTGTCAGTTTTAGAAAAGGCTTTATTGCGAGCAGCGTAATCGCCAGGAGACTGCCTGTGCAAATCTAGGCGATCCAACCATTTTCCAGTGCTGCAGCGAGAGCGCGCAGCGATATATAGTGCCCCAAGAGTTATGCGACGCGTGTCAGTTTCAGAAAACTCTTTATTGCGAGCAGCATAATCGTCAGGAGACTACCTGTGCAAATCAAGGCGATCCAACCCTTTTCTAGCGCTGCAGCGAGAGCGCGCAGCGATATATAGTGCCCCAAGGGTTATGCGACGCGTGTCAGCTTCAGAAAAGGCTTCATTGCGAGCAGCGTAATCGTCGGGAGACTGCCTGTGCAAATCAAGGCGATCCAACCCTTTTCTAGTGTTGCAGCGAGAGCGTGCAGCGATATATAGTGCCCCAAGAGTTATGCGACGCGTGTCAGTTTCAGAAAAGTCTTTACTAAGAGCAGCGTAATCGTCAGGAGACTGCGTGTGCAAATAAAGGCGATCCAGCCTCTTTCTTGTGCTGCAGCGAGAGCGCGCAGCGATATATAGTGCCCCAAGAGTTATGTGACGCGTGTCAGTTTCAGAAAAGGCTTTATTGCGAGCAGCGTAAGCGCCAGGAGACTGCCTGTGCAAATCTAGGCGATCCAACCCTTTTCCAGTGCTGCAGCGAGAGCGCGCAGCGATATATAGTGCCCCAAGAATTATGCGACGCGTGTCAGTTTCAGAAAACTCTTTATTGCGAGCAGCATAATCGTCAGGAGACTGCCTGTGCAAATCAAGGCGATCGAACCCTTTTCTAGTGCTGCAGCGAGAGCGCGCAGCGATATGTAGTGCCCCAAGAGTTATGCGACGCGTGTAAGTTTCAGAAAAGGCTTTAGAGCGAGCAGCGTAAACGTCAGGAGACTGCCTGTGCAAATCAAGGCGATCCAACCCTTTGCTAGTGCTGCAGCGAGAGCGCGCCGCGATATATAGTGCCCCAAGAGGTATGCGACGCGTGTCAGTTTCAGAAAAGTCTTTCTTGCGAGCAGCGTAATCGTCAGGAGACTGCCTGTGCAAATCATGGCGATCGAACCCTTTTCTAGTCCTGCAGCGAGAGCGCGCAGCCATATATAGTGCCCCAAGAGTTATGCGACGCGTGTCAGTTTCAGAAAAGGCTGTATTGCGAGCAGCGTAATCGCCAGGAGACTGCCTGTGCAAATCAAGGCGATTCATCCATTTTCTAGTGCTGCAGCTAGAGCGCGCAAAGATATATCGCGCCCCAAATGTTATGCGACGCGTGTCAGTTTCAGAAAAGGCTTTATTGCGTGTAGCTTAATCGCTAGGAGACTACCTGTGCAAATCAAGGCGATCCAACCCTTTTCTAGTGCTGCAGCGAGAGCGCGCAGTGATATATAGTGCCCCAAGAGTTATGCGACGCGTGTAAGTTTCAGAAAAGGCTTTAGAGCGAGCAGCGTAAACGTCAGGAGACTGCCTGTGCAAATCAAGGCGATCCAACCCTTTGCTAGTGCTGCAGCGAGAGCGCGCCGCGATATATAGTGCCCCAAGAGGTATGCGACGCGTGTCAGTTTCAGAAAAGTTTTTATTGCTAGCAGCGTAATCGTCAGGAGACTGCCTGTGCAAATAAAGGCGATCCAACCTCTTTCTAGTGCTGCAGCGTGAGCGCGCAGCCATATATAGCCCCCCGAGTGTTATGCGACGCGTGTCAGTTTCAGAAAAGTTTTTATTGCGAGAAGCGTAATCGTCAGGAGACTACCTGTGCAAATCGAGGCGATCGAACCCTTTTTTAATGCTGCCGCGAGAGCGCGTCGCGATATATCGCGCCCCAAATGTTATGCGACGCGTGTCAGTTTCAGAAAAGGCTTTATTGCGTGTAGCTTAATCGCTAGGAGACTACCTGTGCAAATCAAGGCGATCCAACCCTTTTCTAGTGCTGCAGCGAGAGCGCGCAGTGATATATAGTGCCTCAAGAGTTATACGACACGTGTAAGTTTCAGAAAAGGCTTTATTGCGAGCAGCGTAAACGTCCGGAGACTGCCTGTGCAAATCATGGCGATCCAGCCTCTTTCTAGTGCTGCAGCGAGAGCGCGCAGCGATATATAGTGCCCCAAGAGTTATGCGACGCGTGTCACCTTCAGAAAAGGCTTCATTGCGAGCAGCTTAATCGCTAGGAGACTGCCTGTGCAAATCGAGGCGATCGAACCCTTTTATAATGCTGCAGAGAGTGGGCGTAGCGATTTATAGAGCCCCAAGAGTTATGCGACGCGTGTCAGCTTCAGAAAAGGCTTTATTGCGACCAGCGTAAACGTCAGGAGACTGCCTGTGCAAATCAAGGCGATCCAACCCTTTTCTAGTGCTGCAGCGAGAGCGCGCAGCGATATATAGTGCCACAAGAGTTATGCGACGCGTGTAAGTTTCAGAAAAGGCTTTATTGCGAGCAGCGTAATCGTCAGGAGACTGCGTGTGCAAATAAAGGCGATCCAGCCTCTTTCTAGTGCTGCAGCGAGAGCGCGCAGCGATATATAGTGCCCCAAGAGTTATGTGACGCGTGTCAGTTTCAGAAAAGGCTTTACTGCGAGCAGCGTAAGCGCCAGGAGACTGCCTGTGCAAATCTAGGCGATCCAACCCTTTTCCAGTGCTGCAGCGAGAGCGCGCAGCGATATATAGTGCCCCAAGAGTTATGCGACGCGTGTCAGTTTCAGAAAACTCTTTATTGCGAGCAGCATAATCGTCAGGAGACTGCCTGTGCAAATCAAGGCGATCCAACCTTTTCTAGTGCTGCAGCGAGAGCGCGCAGCGATATATAGTGCCCCAAGAGTTATGCGACGCGTGTAAGTTTCAGAAAAGGCTTTATAACGAGCAGTGTAAACGTCAGGACACTGCTTGTGCAAATCAAGGCGATCGAACCCTTTTATAATGCTGCAGCGAGAGCGCGTAGCGATATATAGTGCCCCAAGAGTTATGCGACGTGTGTCAGCATCAGAAAAGGCTTTATTGCGAGCAGCGTCATCGTCAGGAGACTGCGTGTGCAAATCAAGGCGATCCAACCCTATTCTAGTGCTGCAGCGAGAGCGCGCAGCCATATATAGCCCCCCGAGTGTTATGCGACGCGTGTCAGTTTCAGAAAAGTTTTTATTGCGAGAAGCGTAATCGTCAGGAGACTACCTGTGCAAATCGAGGCGATCGAACCCTTTTTTAATGCTGCAGCGAGAGCGCGTAGCGATATATAGTGCCCCAAGAGTTATGCGACGCGTGTCAGCTTCAGAAAAGTATTTGTTGCGAGCAGCGTAATCGTCAGGAGACTGCCTGTGCAAATCATGGCGATCCAATGCTTTTCTAGTCCTGCAGCGAGAGCGCGCACCGATATATAGTGCCCCAAGAGCTATGCGACGCGTGTCAGTTTCAGAAAAGGCTTTATTGCGAGCAGCGTAATCGCCAGGAGACTGCCTGTGCAAATCAAGGCGATTCATCCATTTTCTAGTGCTGCAGCTAGAGCGCGCAGAGATATATCGCGCCCCAAATGTTATGCGACGCGTGTCAGTTTCAGAAAAGGCTTTATTGCGTGTAGCTTAATCGCTAGCAGACTACCTGTGCAAATCATGGCGATCCAACCCTTTTCTAGTGCTGCAGCGAGAGCGCGCAGTGATGTATAGTGCCCCAAGAGTTATGCGACGCGTGTAAGTTTCAGAAAAGGCTTTAGAGCGAGCAGCGTAAACGTCAGGAGACTGCCTGTGCAAATCAAGGCGATCCAACCCTTTTCTAGTGCTGCAGCGAGAGCGCGCAGCGATATATAGTGCCCCAAGAGGTATGCGACGCGTGTCAGTTTCAGAAAAGTTTTTATTGCTAGCAGCGTAATCGTTAGGAGGCTGCCTGTGCAAATCGAGGTGATCCAACCCTTTTCTAAGGTTGTAGCGAGAGCGAGTAGCGATATATCGCGCCCCAAATGTTATGCGACGCGTGTCAGTTTCAGAAAAGTCTTTACTAAGAGCAGCGTAATCGTCAGGAGACTGCCTGTGCAAATAAAGGCGATCCAACCCTTTTCTAGTGCTGCAGCGAGAGCGCGCAGTGACATATAGTGCCTCAAGGCTTATACGACGCGTGTAAGTTTCAGAAAAGGCCTTATTGCGAGCAGCGTAAACGTCAGGAGACTGCCTGTGCAAATCATGGCGATCCAACCCTTTTCTAGTGCTGCAGCGAGAGCGCGCAGCGATATATAGTGCCCCAAGAGTTATGCGACGCGTGTCACCTTCAGAAAAGGCTTCATTGCGAGCAGCGTAATCGTCGGGAGACTGCGTGTGCAAATAAAGGCGATCCAGCCTCTTTCTTGTGCTGCAGCGAGAGCGCGCAGCGATATATAGTGCCCCAAGAGTTATGTGACGCGTGTCAGTTTCAGAAAAGGCTTTATTGCGAGCAGCGTAAGCGCCAGGAGACTGCCTGTGCAAATCTAGGCGATCCAACCCTTTTCCAGTGCTGCAGCGAGAGCGCGCAGCGATATATAGTGCCCCAAGAGTTATGCGACGCGTGTCAGTTTCAGAAAACTCTTTATTGCGAGCAGCATAATCGTCAGGAGACTGCCTGTGCAAATCAAGGCGATCGAACCCTTTTCTAGTGCTGCAGCGAGAGCGCGCAGCGATATGTAGTGCCCCAAGAGTTATGCGACGCGTGTAAGTTTCAGAAAAGGCTTTAGAGCGAGCAGCGTAAACGTCAGGAGACTGCCTGTGCAAATCAAGGCGATCCAACCCTTTGCTAGTGCTGCAGCGAGAGCGCGCCGCGATATATAGTGCCCCAAGAGGTATGCGACGCGTGTCAGTTTCAGAAAAGTCTTTCTTGCGAGCAGCGTAATCGTCAGGAGACTGCCTGTGCAAATCATGGCGATCGAACCCTTTTCTAGTCCTGCAGCGAGAGCGCGCAGCCATATATAGTGCCCCAAGAGTTATGCGACGCGTGTCAGTTTCAGAAAAGGCTGTATTGCGAGCAGCGTAATCGCCAGGAGACTGCCTGTGCAAATCAAGGCGATTCATCCATTTTCTAGTGCTGCAGCTAGAGCGCGCAAAGATATATCGCGCCCCAAATGTTATGCGACGCGTGTCAGTTTCAGAAAAGGCTTTATTGCGTGTAGCTTAATCGCTAGGAGACTACCTGTGCAAATCAAGGCGATCCAACCCTTTTCTAGTGCTGCAGCGAGAGCGCGCAGTGATATATAGTGCCCCAAGAGTTATGCGACGCGTGTAAGTTTCAGAAAAGGCTTTAGAGCGAGCAGCGTAAACGTCAGGAGACTGCCTGTGCAAATCAAGGCGATCCAACCCTTTGCTAGTGCTGCAGCGAGAGCGCGCCGCGATATATAGTGCCCCAAGAGGTATGCGACGCGTGTCAGTTTCAGAAAAGTTTTTATTGCTAGCAGCGTAATCGTTAGGAGGCTGCCTGTGCAAATCGAGGTGATCCAACCCTTTTCTAAGGTTGTAGCGAGAGCGAGCAGCGATATATCGCGCCCCAAATGTTATACGACGCGTGTCAGTTTCAGAAAAGTCTTTACTAAGAGCAGCGTAATCGTCAGGAGACTGCCTGTGCAAATAAAGGCGATCCAACCTCTTTCTAGTGCTGCAGCGTGAGCGCGCAGCCATATATAGCCCCCCGAGTGTTATGCGACGCGTGTCAGTTTCAGAAAAGTTTTTATTGCGAGAAGCGTAATCGTCAGGAGACTACCTGTGCAAATCGAGGCGATCGAACCCTTTTTTAATGCTGCCGCGAGAGCGCGTCGCGATATATCGCGCCCCAAATGTTATGCGACGCGTGTCAGTTTCAGAAAAGGCTTTATTGCGTGTAGCTTAATCGCTAGGAGACTACCTGTGCAAATCAAGGCGATCCAACCCTTTTCTAGTGCTGCAGCGAGAGCGCGCAGTGATATATAGTGCCTCAAGAGTTATACGACACGTGTAAGTTTCAGAAAAGGCTTTATTGCGAGCAGCGTAAACGTCCGGAGACTGCCTGTGCAAATCATGGCGATCCAGCCTCTTTCTAGTGCTGCAGCGAGAGCGCGCAGCGATATATAGTGCCCCAAGAGTTATGCGACGCGTGTCACCTTCAGAAAAGGCTTCATTGCGAGCAGCTTAATCGCTAGGAGACTGCCTGTGCAAATCGAGGCGATCGAACCCTTTTATAATGCTGCAGAGAGTGGGCGTAGCGATTTATAGAGCCCCAAGAGTTATGCGACGCGTGTCAGCTTCAGAAAAGGCTTTATTGCGACCAGCGTAAACGTCAGGAGACTGCCTGTGCAAATCAAGGCGATCCAACCCTTTTCTAGTGCTGCAGCGAGAGCGCGCAGCGATATATAGTGCCACAAGAGTTATGCGACGCGTGTAAGTTTCAGAAAAGGCTTTATTGCGAGCAGCGTAATCGTCAGGAGACTGCGTGTGCAAATAAAGGCGATCCAGCCTCTTTCTAGTGCTGCAGCGAGAGCGCGCAGCGATATATAGTGCCCCAAGAGTTATGTGACGCGTGTCAGTTTCAGAAAAGGCTTTACTGCGAGCAGCGTAAGCGCCAGGAGACTGCCTGTGCAAATCTAGGCGATCCAACCCTTTTCCAGTGCTGCAGCGAGAGCGCGCAGCGATATATAGTGCCCCAAGAGTTATGCGACGCGTGTCAGTTTCAGAAAACTCTTTATTGCGAGCAGCATAATCGTCAGGAGACTGCCTGTGCAAATCAAGGCGATCCAACCTTTTCTAGTGCTGCAGCGAGAGCGCGCAGCGATATATAGTGCCCCAAGAGTTATGCGACGCGTGTAAGTTTCAGAAAAGGCTTTATAACGAGCAGTGTAAACGTCAGGACACTGCTTGTGCAAATCAAGGCGATCGAACCCTTTTATAATGCTGCAGCGAGAGCGCGTAGCGATATATAGTGCCCCAAGAGTTATGCGACGTGTGTCAGCATCAGAAAAGGCTTTATTGCGAGCAGCGTCATCGTCAGGAGACTGCGTGTGCAAATCAAGGCGATCCAACCCTATTCTAGTGCTGCAGCGAGAGCGCGCAGCCATATATAGCCCCCCGAGTGTTATGCGACGCGTGTCAGTTTCAGAAAAGTTTTTATTGCGAGAAGCGTAATCGTCAGGAGACTACCTGTGCAAATCGAGGCGATCGAACCCTTTTTTAATGCTGCAGCGAGAGCGCGTAGCGATATATAGTGCCCCAAGAGTTATGCGACGCGTGTCAGCTTCAGAAAAGTATTTGTTGCGAGCAGCGTAATCGTCAGGAGACTGCCTGTGCAAATCATGGCGATCCAATGCTTTTCTAGTCCTGCAGCGAGAGCGCGCACCGATATATAGTGCCCCAAGAGCTATGCGACGCGTGTCAGTTTCAGAAAAGGCTTTATTGCGAGCAGCGTAATCGCCAGGAGACTGCCTGTGCAAATCAAGGCGATTCATCCATTTTCTAGTGCTGCAGCTAGAGCGCGCAGAGATATATCGCGCCCCAAATGTTATGCGACGCGTGTCAGTTTCAGAAAAGGCTTTATTGCGTGTAGCTTAATCGCTAGCAGACTACCTGTGCAAATCATGGCGATCCAACCCTTTTCTAGTGCTGCAGCGAGAGCGCGCAGTGATGTATAGTGCCCCAAGAGTTATGCGACGCGTGTAAGTTTCAGAAAAGGCTTTAGAGCGAGCAGCGTAAACGTCAGGAGACTGCCTGTGCAAATCAAGGCGATCCAACCCTTTTCTAGTGCTGCAGCGAGAGCGCGCAGCGATATATAGTGCCCCAAGAGGTATGCGACGCGTGTCAGTTTCAGAAAAGTTTTTATTGCTAGCAGCGTAATCGTTAGGAGGCTGCCTGTGCAAATCGAGGTGATCCAACCCTTTTCTAAGGTTGTAGCGAGAGCGAGTAGCGATATATCGCGCCCCAAATGTTATGCGACGCGTGTCAGTTTCAGAAAAGTCTTTACTAAGAGCAGCGTAATCGTCAGGAGACTGCCTGTGCAAATAAAGGCGATCCAACCCTTTTCTAGTGCTGCAGCGAGAGCGCGCAGTGACATATAGTGCCTCAAGGCTTATACGACGCGTGTAAGTTTCAGAAAAGGCCTTATTGCGAGCAGCGTAAACGTCAGGAGACTGCCTGTGCAAATCATGGCGATCCAACCCTTTTCTAGTGCTGCAGCGAGAGCGCGCAGCGATATATAGTGCCCCAAGAGTTATGCGACGCGTGTCACCTTCAGTAAAGGCTTCATTGCGAGCAGCTTAATCGCTAGGAGACTGCCTTTGCAAATCGAGGTGATCGAACCCTTTTATAATGCTGCAGAGAGTGGGCGTAGCGATTTATAGAGCCCCAAGAGTTATACGACGCGTGTCAGCTTCAGAAAAGGCTTTATTGCGACCAGCGTAAACGTCAGGAGACTGCCTGTGCAAATCAAGGCGATCCAACCCTTTTCTAGTGCTACAGCGAGAGCGCGCAGCGATATATAGTGCCACAAGAGTTATGCGACGCGTGTAAGTTTCAGAAAAGGCTTTATTGCGAGCAGCGTAAACGTCAGGAGACTGCCTGTGCAAATCATGGCGATCCAACCCTTTTCTAGTGCTGCAGCGAGAGCGCGCAGCGATATATAGTGCCCCAAGAGTTATGCGACGCGTGTCACCTTCAGAAAAGGCTTCATTGCGAGCACCGTAATCGTCAAGAGACTGCCTGTGCAAATGAAGCGATCTAACACTTTTCTACTGATGCAACGAGAGCGCGCAGCGATATATAGTGCCCCATAAGTTATGCGACGCGTGTCAGTTTCAGAAAAGGCTTTATTGCGAGCAGCTTAATCGCTAGGAGACTACCTGTGCAAATCAAGGCGATCCAACCCTTTTCTAGTGCTGCAGCGAGAGCGCGCAGTGATATATAGTGCCCCAAGAGTTATGCGACGCGCGTCAGTTTCAGAAAAGTCTTTATTGCGAGCAGCGTGAACGTCAGGAGACTGCCTGTGCAAATCAAGGCGATCCAACCATTTTCTAGTGCTGCAGCTAAAGCGCGCAGAGATATATCGCGCCCCAAGAGTTATGCGACGAGTGTCAGTTTCAGAAAAGTCTTTACTAAGAGCAGCGTAATCGTCAGGAGACTGCGTGTGCAAATAAAGGCGATCCAGCCTCTTTCTAGTGCTGCAGCGAGAGCGCGCAGCGATATATAGTGCCCCAAGAGTTATGCGACGCGTGTCACCTTCAGAAAAGGCTTCATTGCGAGCAGCTTAATAGCTAGGAGACTGCCTGTGCAAATCGAGGCGATCGAACCCTTTTATAATGCTGCAGAGAGTGGGCGTAGCGATTTATAGAGCCCCAAGAGTTATGCGACGCGTGTCAGCTTCAGAAAAGGCTTTATTGCGACCAGCGTAAACGTCAGGAGACTGCCTGTGCAAATCATGGCGATCCAACCCTTTTCTAGTGCTGCAGCGAGAGCGCGCAGCGATATATAGTGCCCCAAGAGTTATGCGACGCGTGTCACCTTCAGAAAAGGCTTCATTGCGAGCACCGTAATCGTCAAGAGACTGCCTGTGCAAATGAAGCGATCTAACACTTTTCTACTGATGCAACGAGAGCGCGCAGCGATATATAGTGCCCCATAAGTTATGCGACGCGTGTCAGTTTCAGAAAAGTCTTTACTAAGAGCAGCGTAATCGTCAGGAGACTGCGTGTGCAAATAAAGGCGATCCAGCCTCTTTCTAGTGCTGCAGCGAGAGCGCGCAGCGATATATAGTGCCCCAAGAGTTATGTGACGCGTGTCAGTTTCAGAAAAGGCTTTATTGCGAGCAGCGTAAGCGCCAGGAGACTGCCTGTGCAAATCTAGGCGATCCAACCCTTTTCCAGTGCTGCAGCGAGCGCGCGCAGCGATATATAGTGCCCCAAGAGTTATGCGACGCGTGTCAGTTTCAGAAAACTCTTTATTGCGAGCAGCATAATCGTCAGGAGACTGCCTGTGCAAATCAAGGCGATCCAACCTTTTCTAGTGCTGCAGCGAGAGCGCGCAGCGATATATAGTGCCCCAAGAGTTATGCGACGCGTGTCAGCATCAGAAAAGGCTTTATTGCGAGCAGCGTCATCGTCAGGAGACTGCGTGTGCAAATCAAGGCGATCCAACCCTTTTCTAGTGCTGCAGCGAGAGCGCGCAGCCATATATAGCCCCCCGAGTGTTATGCGACGCGTGTCAGTTTCAGAAAAGTTTTTATTGCGAGAAGCGTAATCGTCAGGAGACTGCCTGTGCAAATCGAGGCGATCGAACCCCTTTTTAATGCTGCAGCGAGAGCGCGTAGCGATATATAGTGCCCCAAGAGTTATGCGACGCGTGTCAGCTTCAGAAAAGTATTTGTTGCGAGTAGCGTAATCGTCAGGAGACTGCCTGTGCAAATCATGGCGATCCAATGCTTTTCTAGTCCTGCAGCGAGAGCGCGCACCGATATATAGTGCCCCAAGAGCTATGCGACGCGTGTCAGTTTCAGAAAAGGCTTTATTGCGAGCAGCGTAATCGCCAGGAGACTGCCTGTGCAAATCAAGGCGATTCATCCATTTTCTAGTGCTGCAGCTAGAGCGCGCAGAGATATATCGCGCCCCAAATGTTATGCGACGCGTGTCAGTTTCAGAAAAGGCTTTATTGCGTGTAGCTTAATCGCTAGGAGACTACCTGTGCAAATCATGGCGATCCAACCCTTTTCTAGTGCTGCAGCGAGAGCGCGCAGTGATGTATAGTGCCCCAAGAGTTATGCGACGCGTGTAAGTTTCAGAAAAGGCTTTAGAGCGAGCAGCGTAAACGTTAGGAGACTGCCTGTGCAAATCAAGGCGATCCAACCCTTTTCTAGTGCTGCAGCGAGAGCGCGAAGCGATATATAGTGCCCCAAGAGGTATGCGACGCGTGTCAGTTTCAGAAAAGTTTTTATTGCTAGCAGCGTAATCGTTAGGAGGCTGCCTGTGCAAATCGAGGTGATCCAACCCTTTTCTAAGGTTGTAGCGAGAGCGAGTAGCGATATATCGCGCCCCAAATGTTATGCGACGCGTGTCAGTTTCAGAAAAGTCTTTACTAAGAGCAGCGTAATCGTCAGGAGACTGCCTGTGCAAATAAAGGCGATCCAACCTCTTTCTAGTGCTGAAGCGTGAGCGCGCAGCCATATATAGCCCCCCGAGTGTTATGCGACGCGTGTCAGTTTCAGAAAAGTTTTTATTGCGAGAAGCGTAATCGTCAGGAGACTACCTGTGCAAATCGAGGCGATCGAACCCTTTTTTAATGCTGCCACGAGAGCGCGTCGCGATATATCGCGCCCCAAATGTTATGCGACGCGTGTCAGTTTCAGAAAAGGCTTTATTGCGTGTAGCTTAATCGCTAGGAGACTACCTGTGCAAATCAAGGCGATCCAACCCTTTTCTAGTGCTGCAGCGAGAGCGCGCAGTGATATATAGTGCCTCAAGAGTTATACGACGCGTGTAAGTTTCAGAAAAGGCTTTATTGCGAGCAGCGTAAACGTCAGGAGACTGCCTGTGCAAATCATGGCGATCCAAGCCTTTTCTAGTGCTGCAGCGAGAGCGCGCAGCGATATATAGTGCCCCAAGAGTTATGCGACGCGTGTCACCTTCAGAAAAGGCTTCATTGCGAGCAGCTTAATCGCTAGGAGACTGCCTTTGCAAATCGAGGCGATCCAACCATTTTCTAGTGCTGCAGCTAAAGCGCGCAGAGATATATCGCGCCCCAAGAGTTATGCGACGAGTGTCAGTTTCAGAAAAGTCTTTACTAAGAGCAGCGTAATCGTCAGGAGACTGCGTGTGCAAATAAAGGCGATCCAGCCTCTTTCTAGTGCTGCAGCGAGAGCGCGCAGCGATATATAGTGCCCCAAGAGTTATGCGACGCGTGTCACCTTCAGAAAAGGCTTCATTGCGAGCAGCTTAATAGCTAGGAGACTGCCTGTGCAAATCGAGGCGATCGAACCCTTTTATAATGCTGCAGAGAGTGGGCGTAGCGATTTATAGAGCCCCAAGAGTTATGCGACGCGTGTCAGCTTCAGAAAAGGCTTTATTGCGACCAGCGTAAACGTCAGGAGACTGCCTGTGCAAATCATGGCGATCCAACCCTTTTCTAGTGCTGCAGCGAGAGCGCGCAGCGATATATAGTGCCCCAAGAGTTATGCGACGCGTGTCACCTTCAGAAAAGGCTTCATTGCGAGCACCGTAATCGTCAAGAGACTGCCTGTGCAAATGAAGCGATCTAACACTTTTCTACTGATGCAACGAGAGCGCGCAGCGATATATAGTGCCCCATAAGTTATGCGACGCGTGTCAGTTTCAGAAAAGTCTTTACTAAGAGCAGCGTAATCGTCAGGAGACTGCGTGTGCAAATAAAGGCGATCCAGCCTCTTTCTAGTGCTGCAGCGAGAGCGCGCAGCGATATATAGTGCCCCAAGAGTTATGTGACGCGTGTCAGTTTCAGAAAAGGCTTTATTGCGAGCAGCGTAAGCGCCAGGAGACTGCCTGTGCAAATCTAGGCGATCCAACCCTTTTCCAGTGCTGCAGCGAGCGCGCGCAGCGATATATAGTGCCCCAAGAGTTACGCGACGCGTGTCAGTTTCAGAAAACTCTTTATTGCGAGCAGCATAATCGTCAGGAGACTGCCTGTGCAAATCAAGGCGATCCAACCTTTTCTAGTGCTGCAGCGAGAGCGCGCAGCGATATATAGTGCCCCAAGAGTTATGCGACGCGTGTAAGTTTCAGAAAAGGCTTTATAACGAGCAGTGTAAACGTGAGGACACTGCTTGTGCAAATCAAGGCGATCGAACCCTTTTATAATGCTGCAGCGAGAGCGCGTAGCGATATATAGTGCCCCAAGAGTTATGCGACGTGTGTCAGCATCAGAAAAGGCTTTATTGCGAGCAGCGTCATCGTCAGGAGACTGCGTGTGCAAATCAAGGCGATCCAACCCTTTTCTAGTGCTGCAGCGAGAGCGCGCAGCCATATATAGCCCCCCGAGTGTTATGCGACGCGTGTCAGTTTCAGAAAAGTTTTTATTGCGAGAAGCGTAATCGTCAGGAGACTGCCTGTGCAAATCGAGGCGATCGAACCCCTTTTTAATGCTGCAGCGAGAGCGAGTAGCGATATATCGCGCCCCAAATGTTATGCGACGCGTGTCAGTTTCAGAAAAGTCTTTACTAAGAGCAGCGTAATCGTCAGGAGACTGCCTGTGCAAATAAAGGCGATCCAACCTCTTTCTAGTGCTGCAGCGTGAGCGCGCAGCCATATATAGCCCCCCGAGTGTTATGCGACGCGTGTCAGTTTCAGAAAAGTTTTTATTGCGAGAAGCGTAATCGTCAGGAGACTACCTGCGCAAATCGAGGCGATCGAACCCTTTTTTAATGCTGCCACGAGAGCGCGTCGCGATATATCGCGCCCCAAATGTTATGCGACGCGTGTCAGTTTCAGAAAAGGCTTTATTGCGTGTAGCTTAATCGCTAGGAGACTACCTGTGCAAATCAAGGCGATCCAACCCTTTTCTAGTGCTGCAGCGAGAGCGCGCAGTGATATATAGTGCCTCAAGAGTTATACGACGCGTGTAAGTTTCAGAAAAGGCTTTATTGCGAGCAGCGTAAACGTCAGGAGACTGCCTGTGCAAATCATGGCGATCCAAGCCTTTTCTAGTGCTGCAGCGAGAGCGCGCAGCGATATATAGTGCCCCAAGAGTTATGCGACGCGTGTCACCTTCAGAAAAGGCTTCATTGCGAGCAGCTTAATCGCTAGGAGACTGCCTTTGCAAATCGAGGCGATCGAACCCTTTTATAATGCTGCAGAGAGTGGGCGTAGCGATTTATAGAGCCCCAAGAGTTATGCGACGCGTGTCAGCTTCAGAAAAGGCTTTATAGCGACCAGCGTAAACGTCAGGAGACTGCCTGTGCAAATCAAGGCGATCCAACCCTTTTCTAGTGCTACAGCGAGAGCGCGCAGCGATATATAGTGCCACAAGAGTTATGCGACGCGTGTAAGTTTCAGAAAAGGCTTTATTGCGAGCAGCGTAAACGTCAGGAGACTGCCTGTGCAAATCATGGCGATCCAACCCTTTTCTAGTGCTGCAGCGAGAGCGCGCAGCGATATATAGTGCCCCAAGAGTTATGCGACGCGTGTCACCTTCAGAAAAGGCTTCATTGCGAGCACCGTAATCGTCAAGAGACTGCCTGTGCAAATGAAGCGATCTAACACTTTTCTACTGATGCAACGAGAGCGCGCAGCGATATATAGTGCCCCATAAGTTATGCGACGCGTGTCAGTTTCAGAAAAGGCTGTATTGCGAGCAGCTTAATCGCTAGGAGACTACCTGTGCAAATCAAGGCGATCCAACCCTTTTCTAGTGCTGCAGCGAGAACGCGCAGTGATATATAGTGCCCCAAGAGTTATGCGACGCGCGTCAGTTTCAGAAAAGGCTTTATTGCGAGCAGCGTAAACGTCAGGAGACTGCCTGTGCAAATCAAGGCGATCCAACCCTTTGCTAGTGCTGCAGCGAGAGCGCGCCGCGATATATAGTGCCCCAAGAGGTATACGACGCGTGTCAGTTTCAGAAAAGTTTTTATTGCTAGCAGCGTAATCGTTAGGAGGCTGCCTGTGCAAATCGAGGTGATCCAACCCTTTTCTAAGGTTGTAGCGAGAGCGAGCAGCGATATATCGCGCCCCAAATGTTATGCGACGCGTGTCAGTTTCAGAAAAGTCTTTACTAAGAGCAGCGTAATCGTCAGGAGACTGCCTGTGCAAATAAAGGCGATCCAACCTCTTTCTAGTGCTGCAGCGTGAGCGCGCAGCCATATATAGCCCCCCGAGTGTTATGCGACGCGTGTCAGTTTCAGAAAAGTTTTTATTGCGAGAAGCGTAATCGTCAGGAGACTACCTGTGCAAATCGAGGCGATCGAACCCTTTTTTAATGCTGCCACGAGAGCGCGTCGCGATATATCGCGCCCCAAATGTTATGCGACGCGTGTCAGTTTCAGAAAAGTTTTTATTGCGAGAAGCGTAATCGTCAGGAGACTACCTGTGCAAATCGAGGCGATCGAACCCTTTTTTAATGCTGCCACGAGAGCGCGTCGCGATATATAGTGCCCCAAGAGTTATGCGACGCGTGTCAGTTTCAGAAAAGTTTTTATTGCGAGCAGCGTAATCGTCAGGAGACTGCCTTTGCAAATCGAGGCGATTGAACCCTTTTATAATGCTGCAGCGAGAGCGCGTAGCGATATATAGTGCCCCAAGAGTTATGCGACGCGTGTCAGCTTCAGAAAAGTATTTGTTGCGAGCAGCGTAATCGTCAGGAGACTGCCTGTGCAAATCATGGCGATCCAATCCTTTTCTAGTCCTGCAGCGAGAGCGCGCACCGATATATAGTGCCCCAAGAGCTATGCGACGCGTGTCAGTTTCAGAAAAGGCTTTATTGCGAGCAGCGTAATCGCCAAGAGACTGCCTGTGCAAATCTAGGCGATCCAACCCTTTTCCAGTGCTGCAGCGAGAGCGCGCAGCGATATATAGTGCCCCAAGAGTTATGCGACGCGTGTCAGTTTCAGAAAACTCTTTATTGCGAGCAGCATAATCGTCAGGAGACTGCCTGTGCAAATCATGGCGATCCAATCCTTTTCTAGTCCTGCAGCGAGAGCGCGCAGCGATATATAGTGCCCCAAGGGTTATGCGACGCATGTCAGCTTCAGAAAAGGCTTCATTGCGAGCAGCGTAATCGTCAGGAGCCTGCCTGTGCAAATCAAGGCGATCCAACCCTTTTCTAGTGTTGCAGCGAGAGCGTGCAGCGATATATAGTGCCCCAAGAGGTATGCGACGCGTGTCAGTTTCAGAAAAGTTTTTATTGCTAGCAGCGTAATTGTTAGGAGGCTGCCTGTGCAAATCGAGGTGATCCAACCCTTTTCTAAGGTTGTAGCGAGAGCGAGCAGCGATATATCGCGCCACAAATGTTATGCGACGCGTGTCAGTTTCAGAAAAGTCTTTACTAAGAGCAGCGTAATCGTCAGGAGACTGCCTGTGCAAATAAAGGCGATCCAACCTCTTTCTAGTGCTGCAGCGAGAGCGCGCAGCCATATATAGCCCCCCGAGTGTTATGCGACGCGTGTCAGTTTCAGAAAAGTTTTTATTGCGAGAAGCGTAATCGTCAGGAGACTACCTGTGCAAATCGAGGCGATCGAACCCCTTTTTAATGCTGCCACGAGAGCGCGTCGCGATATATAGTGCCCCAAGAGTTATGCGACGCGTGTCAGTTTCAGAAAAGTTTTTATTGCGAGCAGCGTAATCGTCAGGAGACTGCCTTTGCAAATCGAGGCGATTGAACCCTTTTATAATGCTGCAGCGAGAGCGCGTAGCGATATATAGTGCCCCAAGAGTTATGCGACGCGTGTCAGCTTCAGAAAAGTATTTGTTGCGAGCAGCGTAATCGTCACGAGACTGCCTGTGCAAATCATGGCGATCCAATGCTTTTCTAGTCCTGCAGCGAGAGCGCGCACCGATATATAGTGCCCCAAGAGCTATGCGACGCGTGTCAGTTTCAGAAAAGGCTTTATTGCGAGCAGCGTAATCGCCAGGAGACTGCCTGTGCAAATCAAGGCGATTCATCCATTTTCTAGTGCTGCAGCTAGAGCGCGCAGAGATATATCGCGCCCCAAATGTTATGCGAAGCGTGTCAGTTTCAGAAAAGGCTTTATTGCGTGTAGCTTAATCGCTAGGAGACTACCTGTGCAAATCATGGCGATCCAACCCTTTTCTAGTGCTGCAGCGAGAGCACGCAGTGATATATAGTGCCCCAAGAGTTATGCGACGCGTGTAAGTTTCGGAAAAGGCTTTAGAGCGAGCAGCGTAAACGTCAGGAGACTGCCTGTGCAAATCAAGGCGATCCAACACTTTTCTAGTGCTGCAGCGAGAGCGCGCAGCGATATATAGTGCCCCAAGAGTTATGAGACGCGTGTCAGTTTCAGAAAAGGCTTTATTGCGAGCAGCTTATTCGCTAGGAGACTGCCTGTGCAAATCGAGGCGATCGAACCCTTTTATAATGCTGCAGCGAGAGCGCGTAGTCATATGTAGTGCCCCAAGAGTTATGCGACACGTGTCAGCTTCAGAAAAGGCTTTATTGCGAGCAGCGTAAACGTCAGGAGACTGCCTGTGCAAATCAAGGCGATTCAACCCTTTTCTAGTGCTGCAGCGAGAGTGCGCAGTGATATATTGTGCCCCAAGAGCTATGCAACGTGTGTAAGTTTCAGAAAACGCTTTATTGCGAGCAGCGTAAACGTCAGGAGACTGCCTGTGCAAATCAACGCGATCCAACCCTTTTCTAGTGCTACAGCGAGAGCGCGCAGCGATATATAGTGCCCCAAGAGGTATGCGACGCGTGTCAGTTTCAGAAAAGTTTTTATTGCTAGCAGCGTAATTGTTAGGAGGCTGCCTGTGCAAATCGAGGTGATCCAACCCTTTTCTAAGGTTGTAGCGAGAGCGAGCAGCGATATATCGCGCCCCAAATGTTATGCGACGCGTGTCAGTTTCAGAAAAGTCTTTACTAAGAGCAGCGTAATCGTCAGGAGACTGCCTGTGCAAATAAAGGCGATCCAACCTCTTTCTAGTGCTGCAGCGAGAGCGCGCAGCCATATATAGCCCCCCGAGTGTTATGCGACGCGTGTCAGTTTCAGAAAAGGCTTTATTGCGAGCAGCGTAAGCGCCAGGAGACTGCCTGTGAAAATCTAGGCGATCCAACCCTTTTCCAGTGCTGCAGCGAGAGCGCGCAGCGATATATAGTGCCCCAAGAGTTATGCGACGCGTGTCAGTTTCAGAAAACTCTTTATTGCGAGCAGCATAATCGTCAGGAGACTGCCTGTGCAAATCAAGGCGATCCAACCCTTTTCTAGTGCTGCAGCGAGAGCGCGCAGCGATATATAGTGCCCCAAGAGTTATGCGACGCGTGTAAGTTTCAGAAAAGGCTTTATAGCGAGCAGTGTAAACGTCAGGACACTGCTTGTGCAAATCAAGGTGATCGAACCCTTTTATAATGCTGCACCGAGAGCGCGTAGCGATATATAGTGCCCCAAGGGTTATGCGACGTGTGTCAGCATCAGAAAAGGCTTTATTGCGAGCAGCGTAATCGTCAGGAGACTGCGTGTGCAAATCAAGGCGATCCAACCCTTTTCTAGTGCTGCAGCAAAAGCGCGCAGTGATATATATTGTCCGAAGAGTTATGCGACGCGTGTCAGTTTCAGAAAAGTCTTTCTTGCGAGCAGCGTAATCGTCAGGAGATTGCCTGTGCAAATCATGGCGATCCAACCCTTTTCTTGTCCTGCAGCGAGAGCGCGCAGCGATATATAGTGCCCCAAGAGTTATGCGACGCGTGTCAGTTTCAGAAAAGGCTTTATTGCGAGCAGCGTAATCGCCAGGAGACTGCCTGTGCAAATCAAGGCGATTCATCCATTTTCTAGTGCTGCAGCTAGAGCGCGCAGAAATATATCGCGCCCCAAATGTTAGGCGACGCGTGTCAGTTTCAGAAAAGGCTTTATTGCGTGTAGCTTAATCGCTAGGAGACTACCTGTGCAAATCAAGGCGATCCAACCCTTTTCTAGTGCTGCAGCGAGAGCGCGCAGTGATATATAGTGCCCCAAGAGTTATGAGACGCGTGTCAGTTTCAGAAAAGGCTTTATTGCGAGCGGCTTATTCGCTAGGAGACTGCCTGTGCAAATCGAGGCGCTCGAACCCTTTTATAATGCTGCAGCGAGAGCACGTAGTCATATGTAGTGCCCCAAGAGTTATGCGACACGTGTCAGCTTCAGAAAAGGCTTTATTGCGAGCAGCGTAAACGTCAGGAGACTGCCTGTGCAAATCAAGGCGATTCAACCCTTTTCCAGTGCTGCAGCGAGAGCGCGCAGCGATATATAGTTCCCCAAGAGTTATGCGACGCGTGTCAGCTTCAGAAAAGTATTTGTTGCGAGCAGCGTAATCGTCAGGAGACTGCCTGTGCAAATCATGGCGATCCAATCCTTTTCTAGTCCTGCAGCGAGAGCGCGCACCGATATATAGTGCCCCAAGAGCTATGCGACGCGTGTCAGTTTCAGAAAAGGCTTTATTGCGAGCAGCGTAATCGCCAAGAGACTGCCTGTGCAAATCTAGGCGATCCAACCCTTTTCCAGTGCTGCAGCGAGAGCGCGCAGCGATATATAGTGCCCCAAGAGTTATGCGACGCGTGTCAGTTTCAGAAAACTCTTTATTGCGAGCAGCATAATCGTCAGGAGACTGCCTGTGCAAATCATGGCGATCCAATCCTTTTCTAGTCCTGCAGCGAGAGCGCGCAGCGATATATAGTGCCCCAAGGGTTATGCGACGCATGTCAGCTTCAGAAAAGGCTTCATTGCGAGCAGCGTAATCGTCAGGAGCCTGCCTGTGCAAATCAAGGCGATCCAACCCTTTTCTAGTGTTGCAGCGAGAGCGTGCAGCGATATATAGTGCCCCAAGAGGTATGCGACGCGTGTCAGTTTCAGAAAAGTTTTTATTGCTAGCAGCGTAATTGTTAGGAGGCTGCCTGTGCAAATCGAGGTGATCCAACCCTTTTCTAAGGTTGTAGCGAGAGCGAGCAGCGATATATCGCGCCACAAATGTTATGCGACGCGTGTCAGTTTCAGAAAAGTCTTTACTAAGAGCAGCGTAATCGTCAGGAGACTGCCTGTGCAAATAAAGGCGATCCAACCTCTTTCTAGTGCTGCAGCGAGAGCGCGCAGCCATATATAGCCCCCCGAGTGTTATGCGACGCGTGTCAGTTTCAGAAAAGTTTTTATTGCGAGAAGCGTAATCGTCAGGAGACTACCTGTGCAAATCGAGGCGATCGAACCCCTTTTTAATGCTGCCACGAGAGCGCGTCGCGATATATAGTGCCCCAAGAGTTATGCGACGCGTGTCAGTTTCAGAAAAGTTTTTATTGCGAGCAGCGTAATCGTCAGGAGACTGCCTTTGCAAATCGAGGCGATTGAACCCTTTTATAATGCTGCAGCGAGAGCGCGTAGCGATATATAGTGCCCCAAGAGTTATGCGACGCGTGTCAGCTTCAGAAAAGTATTTGTTGCGAGCAGCGTAATCGTCACGAGACTGCCTGTGCAAATCATGGCGATCCAATGCTTTTCTAGTCCTGCAGCGAGAGCGCGCACCGATATATAGTGCCCCAAGAGCTATGCGACGCGTGTCAGTTTCAGA
Source organism: Dermacentor andersoni (assembly GCF_023375885.2). NCBI lineage: Eukaryota > Metazoa > Arthropoda > Arachnida > Ixodida > Ixodidae > Dermacentor > Dermacentor andersoni. The sequence continues at coordinate 93,624,136 of NC_092819.1, read as the reverse complement.
AAAGGCTTTATTGCGAGCAGCGTAATCGCCAGGAGACTGCCTGTGCAAATCAAGGCGATTCATCCATTTTCTAGTGCTGCAGCTAGAGCGCGCAGAGATATATCGCGCCCCAAATGTTATGCGAAGCGTGTCAGTTTCAGAAAAGGCTTTATTGCGTGTAGCTTAATCGCTAGGAGACTACCTGTGCAAATCATGGCGATCCAACCCTTTTCTAGTGCTGCAGCGAGAGCACGCAGTGATATATAGTGCCCCAAGAGTTATGCGACGCGTGTAAGTTTCGGAAAAGGCTTTAGAGCGAGCAGCGTAAACGTCAGGAGACTGCCTGTGCAAATCAAGGCGATCCAACACTTTTCTAGTGCTGCAGCGAGAGCGCGCAGCGATATATAGTGCCCCAAGAGTTATGAGACGCGTGTCAGTTTCAGAAAAGGCTTTATTGCGAGCAGCTTATTCGCTAGGAGACTGCCTGTGCAAATCGAGGCGATCGAACCCTTTTATAATGCTGCAGCGAGAGCGCGTAGTCATATGTAGTGCCCCAAGAGTTATGCGACACGTGTCAGCTTCAGAAAAGGCTTTATTGCGAGCAGCGTAAACGTCAGGAGACTGCCTGTGCAAATCAAGGCGATTCAACCCTTTTCTAGTGCTGCAGCGAGAGTGCGCAGTGATATATTGTGCCCCAAGAGCTATGCAACGTGTGTAAGTTTCAGAAAACGCTTTATTGCGAGCAGCGTAAACGTCAGGAGACTGCCTGTGCAAATCAACGCGATCCAACCCTTTTCTAGTGCTACAGCGAGAGCGCGCAGCGATATATAGTGCCCCAAGAGGTATGCGACGCGTGTCAGTTTCAGAAAAGTTTTTATTGCTAGCAGCGTAATTGTTAGGAGGCTGCCTGTGCAAATCGAGGTGATCCAACCCTTTTCTAAGGTTGTAGCGAGAGCGAGCAGCGATATATCGCGCCCCAAATGTTATGCGACGCGTGTCAGTTTCAGAAAAGTCTTTACTAAGAGCAGCGTAATCGTCAGGAGACTGCCTGTGCAAATAAAGGCGATCCAACCTCTTTCTAGTGCTGCAGCGAGAGCGCGCAGCCATATATAGCCCCCCGAGTGTTATGCGACGCGTGTCAGTTTCAGAAAAGGCTTTATTGCGAGCAGCGTAAGCGCCAGGAGACTGCCTGTGAAAATCTAGGCGATCCAACCCTTTTCCAGTGCTGCAGCGAGAGCGCGCAGCGATATATAGTGCCCCAAGAGTTATGCGACGCGTGTCAGTTTCAGAAAACTCTTTATTGCGAGCAGCATAATCGTCAGGAGACTGCCTGTGCAAATCAAGGCGATCCAACCCTTTTCTAGTGCTGCAGCGAGAGCGCGCAGCGATATATAGTGCCCCAAGAGTTATGCGACGCGTGTAAGTTTCAGAAAAGGCTTTATAGCGAGCAGTGTAAACGTCAGGACACTGCTTGTGCAAATCAAGGTGATCGAACCCTTTTATAATGCTGCACCGAGAGCGCGTAGCGATATATAGTGCCCCAAGGGTTATGCGACGTGTGTCAGCATCAGAAAAGGCTTTATTGCGAGCAGCGTAATCGTCAGGAGACTGCGTGTGCAAATCAAGGCGATCCAACCCTTTTCTAGTGCTGCAGCAAAAGCGCGCAGTGATATATATTGTCCGAAGAGTTATGCGACGCGTGTCAGTTTCAGAAAAGTCTTTCTTGCGAGCAGCGTAATCGTCAGGAGATTGCCTGTGCAAATCATGGCGATCCAACCCTTTTCTTGTCCTGCAGCGAGAGCGCGCAGCGATATATAGTGCCCCAAGAGTTATGCGACGCGTGTCAGTTTCAGAAAAGGCTTTATTGCGAGCAGCGTAATCGCCAGGAGACTGCCTGTGCAAATCAAGGCGATTCATCCATTTTCTAGTGCTGCAGCTAGAGCGCGCAGAAATATATCGCGCCCCAAATGTTAGGCGACGCGTGTCAGTTTCAGAAAAGGCTTTATTGCGTGTAGCTTAATCGCTAGGAGACTACCTGTGCAAATCAAGGCGATCCAACCCTTTTCTAGTGCTGCAGCGAGAGCGCGCAGTGATATATAGTGCCCCAAGAGTTATGAGACGCGTGTCAGTTTCAGAAAAGGCTTTATTGCGAGCGGCTTATTCGCTAGGAGACTGCCTGTGCAAATCGAGGCGCTCGAACCCTTTTATAATGCTGCAGCGAGAGCACGTAGTCATATGTAGTGCCCCAAGAGTTATGCGACACGTGTCAGCTTCAGAAAAGGCTTTATTGCGAGCAGCGTAAACGTCAGGAGACTGCCTGTGCAAATCAAGGCGATTCAACCCTTTTCCAGTGCTGCAGCGAGAGCGCGCAGCGATATATAGTTCCCCAAGAGTTATGCGACGCGTGTCAGCTTCAGAAAAGTATTTGTTGCGAGCAGCGTAATCGTCAGGAGACTGCCTGTGCAAATCATGGCGATCCAATCCTTTTCTAGTCCTGCAGCGAGAGCGCGCACCGATATATAGTGCCCCAAGAGCTATGCGACGCGTGTCAGTTTCAGAAAAGGCTTTATTGCGAGCAGCGTAATCGCCAGGAGACTGCCTGTGCAAATCTAGGCGATCCAACACTTTTCCAGTGCTGCAGCGAGAGCGCGCAGCGATATATAGTTCCCCAAGAGTTATGCGACGCGTGTCAGTTTCAGAAAACTCTTTATTGCGAGCAGCATAATCGTCAGGAGACTGCCTGTGCAAATCAAGGCGATCCAACCCTTTTCCAGTGCTGCAGCGAGAGCGCGCAGCGATATATAGTGCCCCAAGAGTTATGCGACGCGTGTCAGTTTCAGAAAACTCTTTATTGCGAGCAGCATAATCGTCAGGAGACTGCCTGTGCAAATCATGGCGATCCAATCCTTTTCTAGTCCTGCAGCGAGAGCGCGCAGCGATATATAGTACCCCAAGGGCTATGCGACGCATGTCAGCTTCAGAAAAGGCTTCATTGCGAGCAGCGTAATCGTCAGGAGCCTGCCTGTGCAAATCAAGGCGATCCAACCCTTTTCTAGTGTTGCAGCGAGAGCGTGCAGCGATATATAGTGCCCCAAGAGGTATGCGACGCGTGTACGTTTCAGAAAAGGCTTTATTGCGAGCACCGTAAACGTCAGGAGACTGCCTGTGCAAATCAAGGCGATCCAACCCTTTTCCAGTGCTGCAGCGAGAGCGCGCAGCGATATATAGTGCCCCAAGAGTTATGCGACGCGTGTCAGTTTCAGAAAAGGCTTCATTGCGAGCAGCGTAATCGTCAGGAGCCTGCCTGTGCAAATAAAGGCGATCCAACCCTTTTCTAGTGTTGCAGCGAGAGCGGGCAGCGATATATAGTGCCCCAAGAGGTATGCGACGCGTGTAAGTTTCAGAAAAGGCTTTATTGCGAGCACCGTAAACGTCAGAAGACTGCCTGTGCAAATCAAGGCGATCCAACCCTTTTCTAGTGCTGCAGCGAGAGCGCGCAGCGATATATAGTGCCCCAAGAGTTATGCGACGCGTGTCAGTTTCAGAAAAGGCTTCATTGCGAGCAGCTTAATCGCTAGGAGACTGCCTGTGCAAATCGAGGCGATCCAACCATTTTCTAGTGCTGCAGCTAGAGCGCGCCGAGATATGTCGCGCCCCAAGAGTTATGCGACGCGTGTCAGTTTCAGAAAAGTCTTTACTAAGAGCAGCGTAATCGTCGGGAGACTGCGTGTGCAAATAAAGGCGATCCAGCCTCTTTCTAGTGCTGCAGCGAGAGCGCGCAGCGATATATAGTGCCCCAAGAGTTATGTGACGCGTGTCAGTTTCAGAAAAGGCTTTATTGCGAGCAGCGTAAGCGCCAGGAGACTGCCTGTGAAAATCTAGGCGATCCAACCCTTTCCCAGTGCTGCAGCGAGAGCGCGCAGCGATATATAGTGCCCCAAGAGTTATGCGACGCGTGTCAGTTTCAGAAAACTCTTTATTGCGAGCAGCATAATCGTCAGGAGACTGCCTGTGCAAATCAAGGCGATCCAACCCTTTTCTAGTGCTGCAGCGAGAGCGCGCAGCGATATATAGTGCCCCAAGAGTTATGCGACGCGTGTAAGTTTCAGAAAAGGCTTTATAGCGAGCAGTGTAAACGTCAGGACACTGCTTGTGCAAATCAAGGTGATCGAACCCTTTTATAATGCTGCACCGAGAGCGCGTAGCGATATATAGTGCCCCAAGGGTTATGCGACGTGTGTCAGCATCAGAAAAGGCTTTATTGCGAGCAGCGTAATCGTCAGGAGACTGCGTGTGCAAATCAAGGCGATCCAACCCTTTTCTAGTGCTGCAGCAAAAGCGCGCAGTGATATATATTGTCCGAAGAGTTATGCGACGCGTGTCAGTTTCAGAAAAGTATTTCTTGCGAGCAGCGTAATCGTCAGGAGACTGCCTGTGCAAATCATGGCGATCCAACCCTTTTCTTGTCCTGCAGCGAGAGCGCGCAGCGATATATAGTGCCCCAAGAGTTATGCGACGCGTGTCAGTTTCAGAAAAGGCTTTATTGCGAGCAGCGTAATCGCCAGGAGACTGCCTGTGCAAATCAAGGCGATTCATCCATTTTCTAGTGCTGCAGCTAGAGCGCGCAGAAATATATCGCGCCCCAAATGTTAGGCGACGCGTGTCAGTTTCAGAAAAGGCTTTATTGCGTGTAGCTTAATCGCTAGGAGACTACCTGTGCAAATCAAGGCGATCCAACCCTTTTCTAGTGCTGCAGCGAGAGCGCGCAGTGATATATAGTGCCCCAAGAGTTATGCGACGTGTGTAAGTTTCAGAAAAGGCTTTAGAGCGAACAGCGTAAACGTCAGGAGACTGCCTGTGCAAATCAAGGCGATCCAACCCTTTTCTAGTGCTGCAGCGAGAGCGCGCAGCGATATATAGTGCCCGAAGAGTTATGAGACGCGTGTCAGTTTCAGAAAAGGCTTTATTGCGAGCGGCTTATTCGCTAGGAGACTGCCTGTGCAAATCGAGGCGCTCGAACCCTTTTATAATGCTGCAGCGAGAGCACGTAGTCATATGTAGTGCCCCAAGAGTTATGCGACACGTGTCAGCTTCAGAAAAGGCTTTATTGCGAGCAGCGTAAACGTCAGGAGACTGCCTGTGCAAATCAAGGCGATTCAACCCTTTTCTAGTGCTGCAGCGAGAGTGCGCAGTGATATATTGTGCCCCAAGAGTTATGCGACGCGTGTCAGTTTCAGAAAAGGCTTTATTGCGTGTAGCTTAATCGCTAGGAGACTACCTGTGCAAATCAAGGCGATCCAACCCTTTTCTAGTGCTGCAGCGAGAGCGCGCAGTGATATATAGTGCCCCAAGAGTTATGCGACGCGTGTAAGTTTCAGAAAAGGCTTTAGAGCGAGCAGCGTAAACGTCAGGAGACTGCCTGTGCAAATCAAGGCGATCCAACCCTTTTCTAGTGCTGCAGCGAGAGCGCGCAGCGATATATAGTGCCCCAAGAGTTATGAGACGCGTGTCAGTTTCAGAAAAGCCTTTATTGCGAGCAGCTTATTCGCTAGGAGACTGCCTGTGCAAATCGAGGCGATCGAACCCTTTTCTAGTGCTGCAGCAAAAGCGCGCAGTGATATATATTGTCCGAAGAGTTATGCGACGCGTGTCAGTTTGAGAAAAGTCTTTCTTGCGAGCAGCGTAATCGTCAGGAGACTGCCTGTGCAAATCATGGCGATCCAACCCTTTTCTTGTCCTGCAGCGAGAGCGCGCAGCGATATATAGTGCCCCAAGAGTTATGCGACGCGTGTCAGTTTCAGAAAAGGCTTTATTGCGAGCAGCGTAATCGCCAGGAGACTGCCTGTGCAAATCAAGGCGATTCATCCATTTTCTAGTGCTGCAGCTAGAGCGCGCAGAAATATATCGCGCCCCAAATGTTAGGCGACGCGTGTCAGTTTCAGAAAAGGCTTTATTGCGTGTAGCTTAATCGCTAGGAGACTACCTGTGCAAATCAAGGCGATCCAACCCTTTTCTAGTGCTGCAGCGAGAGCGCGCAGTGATATATAGTGCCCCAAGAGTTATGCGACGTGTGTAAGTTTCAGAAAAGGCTTTAGAGCGAACAGCGTAAACGTCAGGAGACTGCCTGTGCAAATCAAGGCGATCCAACCCTTTTCTAGTGCTGCAGCGAGAGCGCGCAGCGATATATAGTGCCCGAAGAGTTATGAGACGCGTGTCAGTTTCAGAAAAGGCTTTATTGCGAGCGGCTTATTCGCTAGGAGACTGCCTGTGCAAATCGAGGCGCTCGAACCCTTTTATAATGCTGCAGCGAGAGCACGTAGTCATATGTAGTGCCCCAAGAGTTATGCGACACGTGTCAGCTTCAGAAAAGGCTTTATTGCGAGCAGCGTAAACGTCAGGAGACTGCCTGTGCAAATCAAGGCGATTCAACCCTTTTCTAGTGCTGCAGCGAGAGTGCGCAGTGATATATTGTGCCCCAAGAGTTATGCGACGCGTGTCAGTTTCAGAAAAGGCTTTATTGCGTGTAGCTTAATCGCTAGGAGACTACCTGTGCAAATCAAGGCGATCCAACCCTTTTCTAGTGCTGCAGCGAGAGCGCGCAGTGATATATAGTTCCCCAAGAGTTATGCGACGCGTGTAAGTTTCAGAAAAGGCTTTAGAGCGAGCAGCGTAAACGTCAGGAGACTGCCTGTGCAAATCAAGGCGATCCAACCCTTTTCTAGTGCTGCAGCGAGAGCGCGCAGCGATATATAGTGCCCCAAGAGTTATGAGACGCGTGTCAGTTTCAGAAAAGCCTTTATTGCGAGCAGCTTATTCGCTAGGAGACTGCCTGTGCAAATCGAGGCGATCGAACCCTTTTATAATGCTGCAGCGAGAGCGCGTAGTCATATGTAGTGCCCCAAGAGTTATGCGACACGTGTCAGCTTCAGACAAGGCTTTATTGCGAGCAGCGTAAACGTCAGGAGACTGCCTGTGCAAATCAAGGCGATCCAACCCTTTTCTAGTGCTGCAGCGAGAGCGCGCAGCGATATATAGTGCCCCAAGAGTTATGAGACGCGCGTCAGTTTCAGAAAAGGCTTTATTGCGAGCGGTTTATTCGCTAGGAGACTGCCTGTGCAAATCGAGGCGATCGAACCCTTTTATAATGCTGCAGCGAGAGCACGTAGTCATATGTAGTGCCCCAAGAGTTATGCGACACGTGTCAGCTTCAGAAAAGGCTTTATTGCGAGCAGCGTAAACGTCAGGAGACTGCCTGTGCAAATCAAGGCGATTCAACCCTTTTCTAGTGCTGCAGCGAGAGTGCGCAGTGATATATTGTGCCCCAAGAGTTATGCGACGCGTGTCAGTTTCAGAAAAGCCTTTATTGCGTGTAGCTTAATCGCTAGGAGACTACCTGTGCAAATCAAGGCGATCCAACCCTTTTCTAGTGCTGCAGCGAGAGCGCGCAGTGATATATAGTGCCCCAAGAGTTATGCGACGCGTGTAAGTTTCAGAAAAGGCTTTAGAGCGAGCAGCGTAAACGTCAGGAGACTGCCTGTGCAAATCAAGGCGATCCAACCCTTTTCTAGTGCTGCAGCGAGAGCGCGCAGCGATATATAGTGCCCCAAGAGTTATGAGACGCGTGTCAGTTTCAGAAAAGCCTTTATTGCGAGGAGCTTATTCGCTAGGAGACTGCCTGTGCAAATCGAGGCGATCGAACCCTTTTATAATGCTGCAGCGAGAGCGCGTAGTCATATGTAGTGCCCCAAGAGTTATGCGACACGTGTCAGCTTCAGACAAGGCTTTATTGCGAGCAGCGTAAACGTCAGGAGACTGCCTGTGCAAATCAAGGCGATCCAACCCTTTTCTAGTGCTGCAGCGAGAGCGCGCAGCGATATATAGTGCCCCAAGAGTTATGAGACGCGCGTCAGTTTCAGAAAAGGCTTTATTGCGAGCGGTTTATTCGCTAGGAGACTGCCTGTGCAAATCGAGGCGATCGAACCCTTTTATAATGCTGCAGCGAGAGCACGTAGTCATATGTAGTGCCCCAAGAGTTATGCGACACGTGTCAGCTTCAGAAAAGGCTTTATTGCGAGCAGCGTAAACGTCAGGAGACTGCCTGTGCAAATCAAGGCGATCCAACCCTTTTCTAGTGCTGCAGCGAGAGCGCGCAGCGATATATAGTGCCCCAAGAGTTATGAGACGCGTGTCAGTTTCAGAAAAGGCTTTATTGCGAGCGGTTTATTCGCTAGGAGACTGCCTGTGCAAATCGAGGCGATCGAACCCTTTTATAATGCTGCAGCGAGAGCACGTAGTCATATGTAGTGCCCCAAGAGTTATGCGACACGTGTCAGCTTCAGAAAAGGCTTTAGAGCGAGCAGCGTAAACGTCAGGAGACTGCCTGTGCAAATCAAGGCGATCCAACCCTTTTCTAGTGCTGCAGCGAGAGCGCGCAGCGATATATAGTGCCCCAAGAGTTATGAGACGCGTGTCAGTTTCAGAAAAGCCTTTATTGCGAGCAGCTTATTCGCTAGGAGACTGCCTGTGCAAATCGAGGCGATCGAACCCTTTTATAATGCTGCAGCGAGAGCGCGTAGTCATATGTAGTGCCCCAAGAGTTATGCGACACGTGTCAGCTTCAGACAAGGCTTTATTGCGAGCAGCGTAAACGTCAGGAGACTGCCTGTGCAAATCAAGGCGATCCAACCCTTTTCTAGTGCTGCAGCGAGAGCGCGCAGCGATATATAGTGCCCCAAGAGGTATGCGACGCGTGTCAGTTTCAGAAAAGTTTTTATTGCTAGCAGTGTAATTGTTAGGAGGCTGCCTGTGCAAATCGAGGTGATCCAACCCTTTTCTAAGGTTGTAGCGAGAGCGAGCAGCGATATATCGCGCCCCAAATGTTATGCGACGCGTGTCAGTTTCAGAAAAGTCTTTACTAAGAGCAACGTAATCGTCAGGAGACTGCCTGTGCAAATAGAGGCGATCCAACTTCTTTCTAGTGCTGCAGCGAGAGCGCGCAGCCATATATAGCCCCCCGAGTGTTATGCGACGCGTGTCAGTTTCAGAAAAGTTTTTCTTGCGAGAAGCGTAATCGTCAGGAGACTACCTGTGCAAATCGAGGCGATCGAACCCTTTTTTAATGCTGCCACGAGAGCGCGCAGCGATATATAGTGCCCCAAGAGTTATGCGACGCGTGTCAGTTTCAGAAAAGTTTTTATTGCGAGCAGCGTAATCGTCAGGAGACTGCCTTTGCAAATCGAGGCGATTGAACCCATTTATAATGCTGCAGCGAGAGCGCGTAGCGATATATAGTGCCCCAAGAGTTATCCGACGCGTGTCAGCTTCAGAAAAGTATTTGTTGCGAGCAGCGTAATCGTCAGGAGACTGCCTGTGCAAATCATGGCGATCCAATCCTTTTCTAGTCCTGCAGCGAGAGCGCGCACCGATATATAGTGCCCCAAGAGCTATGCGACGCGTGTCAGTTTCAGAAAAGGCTTTATTGCGAGCAGCGTAATCGCCAGGAGACTGCCTGTACAAATCTAGGCGATCCAACACTTTTCCAGTGCTGCAGCGAGAGCGCGCAGCGATATATAGTGCCCCAAGAGTTATGCGACGCGTGTCAGTTTCAGAAAACTCTTTATTGCGAGCAGCATAATCGTCAGGAGACTGCCTGTGCAAATCAAGGCGATCCAACCCTTTTCCAGTGCTGCAGCGAGATCGCGCAGCGATATATAGTGCCCCAAGAGTTATGCGACGCGTGTCAGTTTCAGAAAACTCTTTATTGCGAGCAGCATAATCGTCAGGAGACTGCCTGTGCAAATCATGGCGATCCAATCCATTTCTAGTCCTGCAGCGAGAGCGCGCAGCGATATATAGTACCCCAAGGGCTATGCGACGCATGTCAGCTTCAGAAAAGGCTTCATTGCGAGCAGCGTAATCGTCAGGAGCCTGCCTGTGCAAATCAAGGCGATCCAACCCTTTTCTAGTGTTGCAGCGAGAGCGTGCAGCGATATATAGTGCCCCAAGAGGTATGCGACGCGTGTAAGTTTCAGAAAAGGCTTTATTGCGAGCACCGTAAACGTCAGGAGACTGCCTGTGCAAATCAAGGCGATCCAACCCTTTTCTAGCGCTGCAGCGAGAGCGCGCAGCGATATATAGTGCCCCAAGAGTTATGCGACGCGTGTCAGTTTCAGAAAAGGCTTCATTGCGAGCAGCTTAATCGCTAGGAGACTGCCTGTGCAAATCGAGGCGATGCAACCATTTTCTAGTGCTGCAGCTAGAGCGCGCAGAGATATATCGCGCCCCAAGAGTTATGCGACGCGTGTCAGTTTCAGAAAAGTCTTTACTAAGAGCAGCGTAATCGTCAGGAGACTGCGTGTGCAAATAAAGGCGATCCAGCTCTTTCTAGTGCTGCAGCGAGAGCGCGCAGCGATATATAGTGCCCCAAGAGTTATGCGACGCGTGTCAGTTTCAGAAAACTCTTTATTGCGAGCAGCATAATCGTCAGGAGACTGCCTGTGCAAATCAAGGCGATCCAACCCTTTCTAGTGCTGCACCGAGAGCGCGCAGCGATATATAGTGCCCCAAGAGTTATGCGACGCGTGTAAGTTTCAGAAAAGGCTTTATAGCGAGCAGTGTAAACGTCAGGACACTGCTTGTGCAAATCAAGGTGATCGAACCCTTTTATAATGCTGCACCGAGAGCGCGTAGCGATATATAGTGCCCCAAGGGTTATGCGACGTGTGTCAGCATCAGAAAAGGCTTTATTGCGAGCAGCGTAATCGTCAGGAGACTGCGTGTGCAAATCAAGGCGATCCAACCCTTTTCTAGTGCTGCAGCAAAAGCGCGCAGTGATATATATTGTCCCAAGAGTTATGCGACGCGTGTCAGTTTCAGAAAAGTCTTTCTTGCGAGCAGCGTAATCGTCAGGAGACTGCCCGTGCAAATCATGGCGATCCAACCCTTTTCTAGTCCTGCAGCGAGAGCGCGCAGCGATATATAGTGCCCCAAGAGTTATGCGACGCGTGTCAGTTTCAGAAAAGGCTTTATTGCGAGCAGCGTAATCGCCAGGAGACTGCCTGTGCAAATCAAGGCGATTCATCCATTTTCTAGTGCTGCAGCTAGAGCGCGCAGAGATATATCGCGCCCCAAATGTTAGGCGACGCGTGTCAGTTTTGAGAAAAGGCTTTATTGCGTGTAGCTTAATCGCTAGGAGACTACCTGTGCAAATCAAGGCGATCCAACCCTTTTCTGGTGCTGCAGCGAGAGCGCGCAGTGATATATAGTGCCCCAAGAGTTATGCGACGCGTGTAAGTTTCAGAAAAGGCTTTAGAGCGAGCAGCGTAAACGTCAGGAGACTGCCTGTGCAAATCAAGGCGATCCAACCCTTTTCTAGTGCTGCAGCGAGAGCGCGCAGCGATATATAGTGCCCCAAGAGTTATGAGACGCGTGTCAGTTTCAGAAAAGGCTTTATTGCGAGCAGCTTATTCGCTAGGAGACTGCCGGTGCTAATCGAGGTGATCGAACCCTTTTATAATGCTGCAGCGAGAGCGCGTAGCCATATGTAGTGCCCCAAGAGTTATGCGACACGTGTCAGCTTCAGAAAAGGCGTTATTGCGAGCAGCGTAAACGTCAGGAGACTGCCTGTGCAAATCAAGGCGATTCAACCCTTTTCTAGTGCTGCAGCGGGAGTGCGCAGTGATATATTGTGCCCCAAGAGTTATGCGACGCATGTCAGTTTCAGAAAAGGCTTTATTGCGTGTAGCTTAATCGCTAGGAGACTACCTGTGCAAATCAAGGCGATCCAACCCTTTTCTAGTGCTGCAGCGAGAGCGCGCAGTGATATATAGTGCCCAAAGAGTTATGCGACGCGTGTAAGTTTCAGAAAAGGCTTTAGAGCGAGCAGCGTAAACGTCAGGAGACTGCCTGTGCAAATCAAGGCGATCCAACCCTTTTCTAGTGCTGCAGCGAGAGCGCGCAGCGATATATAGTGCCCCAAGAGTTATGAGACGCGTGTCAGTTTCAGAAAAGGCTTTATTGCGAGCAGCTTATTCGCTAGGAGACTGCCTGTGCAAATCGAGGCGATCGAACCCTTTTATAATGCTGCAGCGAGAGCGCGTAGTCATATGTAGTGCCCCAAGAGTTATGCGACACGTGTCAGCTTCAGAAAAGGCTTTATTGCGAGCAGCGTAAACGTCTGGAGACTGCCTGTGCAAATCAAGGCGATTCAACCCTTTTCTAGTGCTGCAGCGAGAGTGCGCAGTGATATATTGTGCCCCAAGAGTTATGCAACGTGTGTAAGTTTCAGAAAACGCTTTATTGCGAGCAGCGTAAACGTCAGGAGACTGCCTGTGCAAATCAAGGCGATCCAACCCTTTTCTAGTGCTGCAGCGAGAGCGCGCAGCGATATATAGTGCCCCAAGAGGTATGCGACGCGTGTCAGTTTCAGAAAAGTTTTTATTGCTAGCAGCGTAATTGTTAGGAGGCTGCCTGTGCAAATCGAGGTGATCCAACCCTTTTCTAAGGTTGTAGCGAGAGCGAGCAGCGATATATCGCGCCCCAAATGTTATGCGACGCGTGTCAGTTTCAGAAAAGTCTTTACTAAGAGCAGCGTAATCGTCAGGAGACTGCCTGTGCAAATCAAGGCGATCCAACCCTTTTCTAGTGCTGCAGCAAAAGCGCGCAGTGATATATATTGTCCCAAGAGTTATGCGACGCGTGTCAGTTTCAGAAAAGTCTTTCTTGCGAGCAGCGTAATCGTCAGGAGACTGCCTGTGCAAATCATGGCGATCCAACCCTTTTCTAGTCCTGCAGCGAGAGCGCGCAGCGATATATAGTGCCCCAAGAGTTATGCGACGCGTGTCAGTTTCAGAAAAGGCTTTATTGCGAGCAGCGTAATCGCCAGGAGACTGCCTGTGCAAATCAAGGCGATTCATCCATTTTCTAGTGCTGCAGCTAGAGCGCGCAGAGATATATCGCGCCCCAAATGTTAGGCGACGCGTGTCAGTTTCAGAAAAGGCTTTATTGCGTGTAGCTTAATCGCTAGGAGACTACCTGTGGAAATCAAGGCGATCCAACCCTTTTCTAGTGCTGCAGCGAGAGCGCGCAGTGATATATAGTGCCCCAAGAGTTATGCGACGCGTGTAAGTTTCAGAAAAGGCTTTAGAGCGAGCAGCGTAAACGTCAGGAGACTGCCTGTGCAAATCAAGGCGATCCAACCCTTTTCTAGTGCTGCAGCGAGAGCGCGCAGCGATATATAGTGCCCCAAGAGTTATGAGACGCGTGTCAGTTTCAGAAAAGGCTTTATTGCGAGCAGCTTATTCGCTAGGAGACTGCCGGTGCTAATCGAGGTGATCGAACCCTTTTATAATGCTGCAGCGAGAGCGCGTAGCCATATGTAGTGCCCCAAGAGTTATGCGACACGTGTCAGCTTCAGAAAAGGCGTTATTGCGAGCAGCGTAAACGTCAGGAGACTGCCTGTGCAAATCAAGGCGATTCAACCCTTTTCTAGTGCTGCAGCGGGAGTGCGCAGTGATATATTGTGCCCCAAGAGTTATGCGACGCATGTCAGTTTCAGAAAAGGCTTTATTGCGTGTAGCTTAATCGCTAGGAGACTACCTGTGCAAATCAAGGCGATCCAACCCTTTTCTAGTGCTGCAGCGAGAGCGCGCAGTGATATATAGTGCCCAAAGAGTTATGCGACGCGTGTAAGTTTCAGAAAAGGCTTTAGAGCGAGCAGCGTAAACGTCAGGAGACTGCCTGTGCAAATCAAGGCGATCCAACCCTTTTCTAGTGCTGCAGCGAGAGCGCGCAGCGATATATAGTGCCCCAAGAGTTATGAGACGCGTGTCAGTTTCAGAAAAGGCTTTATTGCGAGCAGCTTATTCGCTAGGAGACTGCCTGTGCAAATCGAGGCGATCGAACCCTTTTATAATGCTGCAGCGAGAGCGCGTAGTCATACGTAGTGCCCCAAGAGTTATGCGACACGTGTCAGCTTCAGAAAAGGCTTTATTGCGAGCAGCGTAAACGTCTGGAGACTGCCTGTGCAAATCAAGGCGATTCAACCCTTTTCTAGTGCTGCAGCGAGAGTGCGCAGTGATATATTGTGCCCCAAGAGTTATGCAACGTGTGTAAGTTTCAGAAAACGCTTTATTGCGAGCAGCGTAAACGTCAGGAGACTGCCTGTGCAAATCAAGGCGATCCAACCCTTTTCTAGTGCTGCAGCGAGAGCGCGCAGCGATATATAGTGCCCCAAGAGGTATGCGACGCGTGTCAGTTTCAGAAAAGTTTTTATTGCTAGCAGCGTAATTGTTAGGAGGCTGCCTGTGCAAATCGAGGTGATCCAACCCTTTTCTAAGGTTGTAGCGAGAGCGAGCAGCGATATATCGCGCCCCAAATGTTATGCGACGCGTGTCAGTTTCAGAAAAGTCTTTACTAAGAGCAGCGTAATCGTCAGGAGACTGCCTGTGCAAATCAAGGCGATCCAACCCTTTTCTAGTGCTGCAGCAAAAGCGCGCAGTGATATATATTGTCCCAAGAGTTATGCGACGCGTGTCAGTTTCAGAAAAGTCTTTCTTGCGAGCAGCGTAATCGTCAGGAGACTGCCTGTGCAAATCATGGCGATCCAACCCTTTTCTAGTCCTGCAGCGAGAGCGCGCAGCGATATATAGTGCCCCAAGAGTTATGCGACGCGTGTCAGTTTCAGAAAAGGCTTTATTGCGAGCAGCGTAATCGCCAGGAGACTGCCTGTGCAAATCAAGGCGATTCATCCATTTTCTAGTGCTGCAGCTAGAGCGCGCAGAGATATATCGCGCCCCAAATGTTAGGCGACGCGTGTCAGTTTCAGAAAAGGCTTTATTGCGTGTAGCTTAATCGCTAGGAGACTACCTGTGGAAATCAAGGCGATCCAACCCTTTTCTAGTGCTGCAGCGAGAGCGCGCAGTGATATATAGTGCCCCAAGAGTTATGCGACGCGTGTAAGTTTCAGAAAAGGCTTTAGAGCGAGCAGCGTAAACGTCAGGAGACTGCCTGTGCAAATCAAGGCGATCCAACCCTTTTCTAGTGCTGCAGCGAGAGCGCGCAGTGATATATAGTGCCCCAAGAGTTATGAGACGCGTGTCAGTTTCAGAAAAGGCTTTATTGCGAGCAGCTTATTCGCTAGGAGACTGCCGGTGCAAATCGAGGTGATCGAACCCTTTTATAATGCTGCAGCGAGAGCGCGTAGCCATATGTAGTGCCCCAAGAGTTATGCGACACGTGTCAGCTTCAGAAAAGGCTTTATTGCGAGCAGCGTAAACGTCAGGAGACTGCCTGTGCAAATCAAGGCGATTCAACCCTTTTCTAGTGCTGCAGCGAGAGTGCGCAGTGATATACTGTGCCCCAAGAGTTATGCGACGCATGTCAGTTTCAGAAAAGGCTTTATTGCGTGTAGCTTAATCGCTAGGAGACTACCTGTGCAAATCAAGGCGATCCAACCCTTTTCTAGTGCTGCAGCGAGAGCGCGCAGTGATATATAGTGCCCAAAGAGTTATGCGACGCGTGTAAGTTTCAGAAAAGGCTTTAGAGCGAGCAGCGTAAACGTCAGGAGACTGCCTGTGCAAATCAAGGCGATCCAACCCTTTTCTAGTGCTGCAGCGAGAGCGCGCAGCGATATATAGTGCCCCAAGAGTTATGAGACGCGTGTCAGTTTCAGAAAAGGCTTTATTGCGAGCAGCTTATTCGCTAGGAGACTGCCTGTGCAAATCGAGGCGATCGAACCCTTTTATAATGCTGCAGCGAGAGCGCGTAGTCATATGTAGTGCCCCAAGAGTTATGCGACACGTGTCAGCTTCAGAAAAGGCTTTATTGCGAGCAGCGTAAACGTCTGGAGACTGCCTGTGCAAATCAAGGCGATTCAACCCTTTTCTAGTGCTGCAGCGAGAGTGCGCAGTGATATATTGTGCCCCAAGAGTTATGCAACGTGTGTAAGTTTCAGAAAACGCTTTATTGCGAGCAGCGTAAACGTCAGGAGACTGCCTGTGCAAATCAAGGCGATCCAACCCTTTTCTAGTGCTGCAGCGAGAGCGCGCAGCGATATATAGTGCCCCAAGAGGTATGCGACGCGTGTCAGTTTCAGAAAAGTTTTTATTGCTAGCAGCGTAATTGTTAGGAGGCTGCCTGTGCTAATCGAGGTGATCCAACCCTTTTCTAAGGTTGTAGCGAGAGCGAGCAGCGATATATCGCGCCCCAAATGTTATGCGACGCGTGTCAGTTTCAGAAAAGTCTTTACTAAGAGCAGCGTAATCGTCAGGAGACTGCCTGTGCAAATAAAGGCGATCCAACCTCTTTCTAGTGCTGCAGCGAGAGCGCAGCAGCCATATATAGCCCCCCGAGTGTTATGCGACGCGTGTCAGTTTCAGAAAAGTTTTTATTGCGAGAAGCGTAATCGTCAGGAGACTACCTGTGCAAATCGAGGCGATCGAACCCTTTTTTAATGCTGCCACGAGAGCGCGTCGCGATATATAGTGCCCCAAGAGTTATGCGACGCGTGTCAGTTTCAGAAAAGTTTTTATTGCGAGCAGCGTAATCGTCAGGAGACTGCCTTTGCAAATCGAGGCGATTGAACCCTTTTATAATGCTGCAGCGAGAGCGCGTAGCGATATATAGTGCCCCAAGAGTTATGCGACGCGTGTCAGCTTCAGAAAAGTATTTGTTGCGAGCAGCGTAATCGTCAGGAGACTGCCTGTGCAAATCATGGCGATCCAATCCTTTTCTAGTCCTGCAGCGAGAGCGCGCACCGATATATAGTGCCCCAAGAGCTATGCGACGCGTGTCAGTTTCAGAAAAGGCTTTATTGCGAGCAGCGTAATCGCCAGGAGACTGCCTGTGCAAATCTAGGCGATCCAACCCTTTTCCAGTGCTGCAGCGAGAGCGCGCAGCGATATATAGTGCCCCAAGAGTTATGCGACGCGTGTCAGTTTCAGAAAACTCTTTATTGCGAGCAGCATAATCGTCAGGAGACTGCCTGTGCAAATCAAGGCGATCCAACCCTTTTCTAGCGCTGCAGCCAGAGCGCGCAGCGATATATAGTGCCCCAAAGGTTATGCGACGCATGTCAGCTTCAGAAAAGGCTTCATTGCGAGCAGCGTAATCGTCAGGAGACTGCCTGTGCAAATCAAGGCGATCCAACCCTTTTCTAGTGTTGCAGCGAGAGCGTGCAGCGATATATAGTGCCCCAAGAGGTATGCGACGCCTGTAAGTTTCAGAAAAGGCTTTATTGCGAGCACCGTAAACGTCAGGAGACTGCCTGTGCAAATCAAGGCGATCCAACCCTTTTCTAGTGCTGCAGCGAGAGCGCGCAGCGATATATAGTGCCCCAAGAGTTATGCGACGAGTGTCAGTTTCAGAAAACGCTTCATTGCGAGCAGCTTAATCGCTAGGAGACTGCCTGTGCAAATCGAGGCGATCGAACCATTTTATAATGCTGCAGCGAGTGGGCGTAGCGATTTATAGAGCCCCAAGAGTTACGCGACGCGTGTCAGCTTCAGAAAAGGCTTTATTGCGAGCAGCGTAAACGTCAGGAGACTGCCTGTGCAAATCAAGGCGATCCAACCCTTTCCTAGTGGTTCAGCGAGAGCGCGCAGCGATATATAGTGCCCCAAGAGTTATGCGACGCGTGTAAGTTTCAGAAAAGGCTTTATTGCGAGCAGCGTAAACGTCAGGAGACTGCCTGTGCAAATGAAGGCGATCCAACCCTTTTCTAGTGCTGCAGCGAGAGCGCGCAGCGATATATAGTGCCCCAAGAGTTATGCGACGCGTGTCACCTTCAGAAAAATCTTCATTGCGAGCAGCGTAATCGTCAGGAGACTGCGTGTGGAAATCAAAGCGATCCAAGCCTTTTCTAGTGCTGCACCGAGAGCGCGCAGTGATACATAGTGCCCCAAGAGTTATGCGACGCGTGTCAGTTTCAGAAAAGTCTTTATTGCGAGCACCGTAATCGTCAAGAGACTGCCTGTGCAAATGAAGCGATCTAATACTTTTCTACTGCTGCAACGAGAGCGCGCAGCGATATATTGTGCCCCATAAGTGATGCGACGCGTGTCAGTTTCAGAAAAGGCTTTATTGCGAGCAGCTTAATCGCTAGGAGACTACCTGTGCAAATCAAGGCGACCCAACCCTTTTCTAGTGCTGCAGCGAGAGCGCGCAGTGATATATAGTGCCCCAAGAGTTATGCGACGCGTGTCAGTTTCAGAAAAGTCTTTACTAAGAGCAGCCTAATCGTCAAGAGACTGCGTGTGCAAATATAGGCGATCCAGCCTCTTTCTAGTGCTGCAGCGAGAGCGCGCAGCGATATATAGTGCCCCAAGAGTTATGTGACGCGTGTCAGTTTCAGAAAAGGCTTTATTGCGAGCAGCGTAAGCGCCAGGAGACTGCCTGTGCAAATCTAGGCGATCCAACCCTTTTCCAGTGCTGCAGCGAGAGCGCGCAGCGATATATAGTGCCCCAAGAGTTATGCGACGCGTGTCAGTTTCAGAAAACTCTTTATTGCGAGCAGCATAATCGTCAGGAGACTGCCTGTGCAAATAAAGGCGATCCAACCTCTTTCTAGTGCTGCAGCGAGAGCGCGCAGCCATATATAGCCCCCCGAGTGTTATGCGACGCGTATCAGTTTCAGAAAAGTTTTTATTGCGAGAAGCGTAATCGTCAGGAGACTACCTGTGCAAATCGAGGCGATCGAACCCTTTTTTAATGCTGCCACGAGAGCGCGTCGCGATATATAGTGCCCCAAGAGTTATGCGACGCGTGTCAGTTTCAGAAAAGTTTTTATTGCGAGCAGCGTAATCGTCAGGAGACTGCCTTTGCAAATCGAGGCGATTGAACCCTTTTATAATGCTGCAGCGAGAGCGCGTAGCGATATATAGTGCCCCAAGAGTTATGCGACGCGTGTCAGCTTCAGAAAAGTATTTGTTGCGAGCAGCGTAATCGTCAGGAGACTGCCTGTGCAAATCATGGCGATCCAATCCTTTTCTAGTCCTGCAGCGAGAGCGCGCACCGATATATAGTGCCCCAAGAGCTATGCGACGCGTGTCAGTTTCAGAAAAGGCTTTATTGCGAGCAGCGTAATCGCCAGGAGACTGCCTGTGCAAATCTAGGCGATCCAACCCTTTTCCAGTGCTGCAGCGAGAGCGCGCAGCGATATATAGTGCCCCAAGAGTTATGCGACGCGTGTCAGTTTCAGAAAACTCTTTATTGCGAGCAGCATAATCGTCAGGAGACTGCCTGTGCAAATCAAGGCGATCCAACCCTTTTCTAGCGCTGCAGCGAGAGCGCGCAGTGATATATAGTGCCCCAAGGGTTATGCGACGCATGTCAGCTTCAGAAAAGGCTTCATTGCGAGCAGCGTAATCGTCAGGAGACTGCCTGTGCAAATCAAGGCGATCCAACCCTTTTCTATTGTTGCAGCGAGAGCGTGCAGCGATATATAGTGCCCCAAGAGGTATGCGACGCGTGTAAGTTTCAGAAAAGGCTTTATTGCGAGCACCGTAAACGTCAGGAGACTGCCTGTGCAAATCAAGGCGATCCAACCCTTTTCTAGTGCTGCAGCGAGAGCGCGCAGCGATATATAGTGCCCCAAGAGTTATGCGACGAGTGTCAGTTTCAGAAAACGCTTCATTGCGAGCAGCTTAATCGCTAGGAGACTGCCTGTGCAAATCGAGGCGATCGAACCATTTTATAATGCTGCAGCGAGTGGGCGTAGCGATTTATAGAGCCCCAAGAGTTACGCGACGCGTGTCAGCTTCAGAAAAGGCTTTATTGCGAGCAGCGTAAACGTCAGGAGACTGCCTGTGCAAATCAAGGCGATCCAACCCTTTCCTAGTGGTTCAGCGAGAGCGCGCAGCGATATATAGTGCCCCAAGAGTTATGCGACGCGTGTAAGTTTCAGAAAAGGCTTTATTGCGAGCAGCGTAAACGTCAGGAGACTGCCTGTGCAAATGAAGGCGATCCAACCCTTTTCTAGTGCTGCAGCGAGAGCGCGCAGCGATATATAGTGCCCCAAGAGTTATGCGACGCGTGTCACCTTCAGAAAAATCTTCATTGCGAGCAGCGTAATCGTCAGGAGACTGCGTGTGGAAATCAAAGCGATCCAAGCCTTTTCTAGTGCTGCACCGAGAGCGCGCAGTGATACATAGTGCCCCAAGAGTTATGCGACGCGTGTCAGTTTCAGAAAAGTCTTTATTGCGAGCACCGTAATCGTCAAGAGACTGCCTGTGCAAATGAAGCGATCTAATACTTTTCTACTGCTGCAACGAGAGCGCGCAGCGATATATTGTGCCCCATAAGTGATGCGACGCGTGTCAGTTTCAGAAAAGGCTTTATTGCGAGCAGCATAATCGTCAGGAGACTGCCTGTGCAAATCAAGGCGATCCAACCCTTTTCTAGCGCTGCAGCGAGAGCGCGCACCGATATATAGTGCCCCAAGAGCTATGCGACGCGTGTCAGTTTCAGAAAAGGCTTTATTGCGAGCAGCGTAATCGCCAGGAGACTGCCTGTGCAAATCTAGGCGATCCAACCATTTTCCAGTGCTGCAGCGAGAGCGCGCAGCGATATATAGTGCCCCAAGAGTTATGCGACGCGTGTCAGTTTCAGAAAACTCTTTATTGCGAGCAGCATAATCGTCAGGAGACTGCCTGTGCAAATCAAGGCGATCCAACCCTTTTCTAGCGCTGCAGCGAGAGCGCGCAGCGATATATAGTGCCCCAAGGGTTATGCGACGCATGTCAGCTTCAGAAAAGGCTTCATTGCGAGCAGCGTAATCGTCAGGAGACTGCCTGTGCAAATCAAAGCGATCCAACCCTTTTCTAGTGTTGCAGCGAGAGCGTGCAGCGATATATAGTGCCCCAAGAGGTATGCGACGCGTGTAAGTTTCAGAAAAGGCTTTATTGCGAGCACCGTAAACGTCAGGAGACTGCCTGTGCAAATCAAGGCGATCCAACCCTTTTCTAGTGCTGCAGCGAGAGCGCGCAGCGATATATAGTGCCCCAAGAGTTATGCGACGAGTGTCAGTTTCAGAAAAGGCTTCATTGCGAGCAGCTTAATCGCTAGGAGACTGCCTGTGCAAATCGAGGCGATCGAACCATTTTATAATGCTGCAGCGAGTGGGCGTAGCGATTTATAGAGCCCCAAGAGTTACGCGACGCGTGTCAGCTTCAGAAAAGGCTTTATTGCGAGCAGCGTAAACGTCAGGAGACTGCCTGTGCAAATCAAGGCGATCCAACCCTTTTCTAGTGCTGCAGCGTGAGCGCGCAGCGATATATAGTGCCCCAAGAGTTATGCGACGCGTGTAAGTTTCAGAAAAGGCTTTATTGCGAGCAGCGTAAACGTCAGGAGACTGCCTGTGCAAATGAAGGCGATCCAACCCTTTTCTAGTGCTGCAGCGAGAGCGCGCAGCGATATATAGTGCCCCAAGAGTTATGCGACGCGTGTCACCTTCAGAAAAGGCTTCATTGCGAGCAGCGTAATCGTCAGGAGACTGCGTGTGGAAATCAAAGCGATCCAAGCCTTTTCTAGTGCTGCACCGAGAGCGCGCAGTGATATATAGTGCCCCAAGAGTTATGCGACACGTGTCAGTTTCAGAAAAGTCTTTATTGCGAGCACCGTAATCGTCAAGAGACTGCCTGTGCAAATGAAGCGATCTAACACTTTTCTACTGCTGCAACGAAAGCGCGCAGCGATATATAGTGCCCCATAAGTTATGCGACGCGTGTCAGTTTCAGAAAAGGCTTTATTGCGAGCAGCTTAATCGCTAGGAGACTACCTGTGCAAATCAAGGCGACCCAACCCTTTTCTAGTGCTGCAGCGAGAGTGCGCAGTGATATATAGTGCCCCAAGAGTTATGCGACGCGTGTCAGTTTCAGAAAAGTCTTTATTGCGAGCAGCGTAATCGTCAGGAGACTGCCTGTGCAAATCAAGGCGATCCATCCATTTTCTAGTGCTGCAGCTAGAGCGCGCACAAATATATCGCGCCCCAAGAGTTATGCGACGCGTGTCAGTTTCAGAAAAGTCTTTACTAAGAGCAGCGTAATCGTCAGGAGACTGCGTGTGCAAATGAAGGCGATCCAGCCTCTTTCTAGTGCTGCAGCGAGAGCGCGCAGCGATATATAGTGCCCCAAGAGTTATGTGACGCGTGTCAGTTTCAGAAAAGGCTTTATTGCGAGCAGCATAAGCGCCAGGAGACTGCCTGTGCAAATCTAGGCGATCCAACCCTTTTCCACTGCTGCAGCGAGAGCGCGCAGCGATATATAGTGCCCCAAGAGTTATGCGACGAGTGTCAGTTTCAGAAAAGGCTTCATTGCGAGCAGCTTAATCGCTAGGAGACTGCCTGTGCAAATCGAGGCGATCGAACCATTTTATAATGCTGCAGCGAGTGGGCGTAGCGATTTATAGAGCCCCAAGAGTTACGCGACGCGTGTCAGCTTCAGAAAAGGCTTTATTGCGAGCAGCGTAAACGTCAGGAGACTGCCTGTGCAAATCAAGGCGATCCAACCCTTTTCTAGTGCTGCAGCGTGAGCGCGCAGCGATATATAGTGCCCCAAGAGTTATGCGACGCGTGTAAGTTTCAGAAAAGGCTTTATTGCGAGCAGCGTAAACGTCAGGAGACTGCCTGTGCAAATGAAGGCGATCCAACCCTTTTCTAGTGCTGCAGCGAGAGCGCGCAGCGATATATAGTGCCCCAAGAGTTATGCGACGCGTGTCACCTTCAGAAAAGGCTTCATTGCGAGCAGCGTAATCGTCAGGAGACTGCGTGTGGAAATCAAAGCGATCCAAGCCTTTTCTAGTGCTGCACCGAGAGCGCGCAGTGATATATAGTGCCCCAAGAGTTATGCGACACGTGTCAGTTTCAGAAAAGTCTTTATTGCGAGCACCGTAATCGTCAAGAGACTGCCTGTGCAAATGAAGCGATCTAACACTTTTCTACTGCTGCAACGAAAGCGCGCAGCGATATATAGTGCCCCATAAGTTATGCGACGCGTGTCAGTTTCAGAAAAGGCTTTATTGCGAGCAGCTTAATCGCTAGGAGACTACCTGTGCAAATCAAGGCGACCCAACCCTTTTCTAGTGCTGCAGCGAGAGTGCGCAGTGATATATAGTGCCCCAAGAGTTATGCGACGCGTGTCAGTTTCAGAAAAGTCTTTATTGCGAGCAGCGTAATCGTCAGGAGACTGCCTGTGCAAATCAAGGCGATCCATCCATTTTCTAGTGCTGCAGCTAGAGCGCGCACAAATATATCGCGCCCCAAGAGTTATGCGACGCGTGTCAGTTTCAGAAAAGTCTTTACTAAGAGCAGCGTAATCGTCAGGAGACTGCGTGTGCAAATGAAGGCGATCCAGCCTCTTTCTAGTGCTGCAGCGAGAGCGCGCAGCGATATATAGTGCCCCAAGAGTTATGTGACGCGTGTCAGTTTCAGAAAAGGCTTTATTGCGAGCAGCATAAGCGCCAGGAGACTGCCTGTGCAAATCTAGGCGATCCAACCCTTTTCCACTGCTGCAGCGAGAGCGCGCAGCGATTTATAGTGCCCCAAGAGTTATGCGACGCGTGTCAGTTTCAGAAAACTCTTTATTGCGAGCAGCATAATCGTCAGGCGACTGCCTGTGCAAATCAAGGCGATCCAACCCTTTTCTAGTGCTGCAGCGAGAGCGCGCAGCGATATATAGTGCCCCAAGAGCTATGCGACGCGTGTTAGCTTCAGAAAAGGCTTTATTGCGAGCACCGTAATCGTCAAGAGACTGCCTGTGCAAATGAAGCGATCTAACACTTTTCTACTGCTGCAACGAGAGCGCGCAGCGATATATGGTGCCCCATAAGTTATGCGACGCGTGTAAGTTTCAGAAAAGGCTTTATAGCGAGCAGCGTAAACGTCAGGACACTGCCTGTGCAAATCAAGGCGATCGAACCCTTTTATAATGCTGCAGCGAGAGCGCGTAGCGATATATAGTGCCCCAAGAGTTATGCGACGTGTGTCAGCTCCAGAAAAGGCTTTATTGCGAGCAGCGTAAACGTCAGGAGACTGCCTGTGCAAATCAAGGCGATCCAACCCTTTTCTAGTGCTGCAGCGAGAGCGCGCAGCGATATATAGTGCCCCAAGAGTTATGCGACGAGTGTCAGTTTCAGAAAAGGCTTCATTGCGAGCAGCTTAATCGCTAGGAGACTGCCTGTGCAAATCGAGGCGATCGAACCATTTTATAATGCTGCAGCGAGTGGGCGTAGCGATTTATAGAGCCCCAAGAGTTACGCGACGCGTGTCAGCTTCAGAAAAGGCTTTATTGCGACCAGCGTAAACGTCAGGAGACTGCCTGTGCAAATCAAGGCGATCCAACCCTTTTCTAGTGCTGCAGCGTGAGCTCGCAGCGATATATAGTGCCCCAAGAGTTATGCGACGCGTGTAAGTTTCAGAAAAGGCTTTATTGCGAGCAGCGTAAACGTCAGGAGACTGCCTGTGCAAATGAAGGCGATCCAACCCTTTTCTAGTGCTGCAGCGAGAGCGCGCAGCGATATATAGTGCCCCAAGAGTTATGCGACGCGTGTCACCTTCAGAAAAGGCTTCATTGCGAGCAGCGTAATCGTCAGGAGACTGCGTGTGGAAATCAAAGCGATCCAAGCCTTTTCTAGTGCTGCACCGAGAGCGCGCAGTGATATATAGTGCCCCAAGAGTTATGCGACACGTGTCAGTTTCAGAAAAGTCTTTATTGCGAGCACCGTAATCGTCAAGAGACTGCCTGTGCAAATGAAGCGATCTAACACATTTCTACTGCTGCAACGAAAGCGCGCAGCGATATATAGTGCCCCATAAGTTATGCGACGCGTGTCAGTTTCAGAAAAGGCTTTATTGCGAGCAGCTTAATCGCTAGGAGACTACCTGTGCAAATCAAGGCGACCCAACCCTTTTCTAGTGCTGCAGCGAGAGTGCGCAGTGATATATAGTGCCCCAAGAGTTATGCGACGCGTGTCAGTTTCAGAAAAGTCTTTATTGCGAGCAGCGTAATCGTCAGGAGACTGCCTGTGCAAATCAAGGCGATCCATCCATTTTCTAGTGCTGCAGCTAGAGCGCGCAGAAATATATCGCGCCCCAAGAGTTATGCGACGCGTGTCAGTTTCAGAAAAGTCTTTACTAAGAGCAGCGTAATCGTCAGGAGACTGCGTGTGCAAATGAAGGCGATCCAGCCTCTTTCTAGTGCTGCAGCGAGAGCGCGCAGCGATATATAGTGCCCCAAGAGTTATGTGACGCGTGTCAGTTTTAGAAAAGGCTTTATTGCGAGCAGCATAAGCGCCAGGAGACTGCCTGTGCAAATCTAGGCGATCCAACCCTTTTCCAGTGCTGCAGCGAGAGCGCGCAGCGATTTATAGTGCCCCAAGAGTTATGCGACGCGTGTCAGTTTCAGAAAACTCTTTATTGCGAGCAGCATAATCGTCAGGCGACTGCCTGTGTAAATCAAGGCGATCCAACCCTTTTCTAGTGCTGCAGCGAGAGCGCGCAGCGATATATAGTGCCCCAAGAGCTATGCGACGCGTGTTAGCTTCAGAAAAGGCTTTATTGCGAGCACCGTAATCGTCAAGAGACTGCCTGTGCAAATGAAGCGATCTAACACTTTTCTACTGCTGCAACGAGAGCGCGCAGCGATATATGGTGCCCCATAAGTTATGCGACGCGTGTAAGTTTCAGAAAAGGCTTTATAGCGAGCAGCGTAAACGTCAGGACACTGCCTGTGCAAATCAAGGCGATCGAACCCTTTTATAATGCTGCAGCGAGAGCGCGTAGCGATATATAGTGCCCCAAGAGTTATGCGACGTGTGTCAGCTCCAGAAAAGGCTTTATTGCGAGCAGCGTAAACGTCAGGAGACTGCCTGTGCAAATCAAGGCGATCCAACCCTTTTCTAGTGCTGCAGCGAGAGCGCGCAGCGATATATAGTGCCCCAAGAGTTATGCGACGCGTGTAAGTTTCAGAAAAAGGCTTTATTGCCAGCAGCGTAAACGTCAGGAGACTGCCTGTGCAAATGAAGGCGATCCAACCCTTTTCTAGTGCTGCAGCGAGAGCGCGCAGCGATATATAGTGCCCCAAGAGTTATGCGACGCGTGTCAGTTTCAGAAAACTCTTTATTGCGAGCAGCATAATCGTCAGGAGACTGCCTGTGCAAATCAAGGCGATCCAACCCTTTTCTAGTGCTGCAGCGAGAGCGCGCAGCGATATATAGTGCCTGAAGAGTTATGCGACGCGTGTCAGCTTCAGAAAAGGCTTCATTGCGAGCAGCTTAATCGCTAGGAAACTACCTGTGCAAACCAAGGCGATCCGACCCTTTTCTAGTGCTGCAGCGAGAGCGCGCAGTGATATATAGTGCCCCAAGAGTTATGCGACGCGTGTCAGTTTCAGAAAAGTCTTTATTGCGAGCAGCGTAATCGTCAGGAGACTGCCTGTGCAAATCAAGACGATTCATCCATTTTGTAGTGCTGCAGCTAGAGCGCGCAGAGATATATCGCGCCCCAAATGTTATGCGACGCGTGTCAGTTTCAGAAAAGGCTTTATTGCGAGCAGCTTAATCGCTAGGAGACTACCTGTGCGAATCAAGGCGATCCAACCCTTTTCTAGTGCTGCAGCGAGAGCGCGCAGTGATATATAGTGCCCCAAGAGTTATGCGACGCGTGTAAGTTTCAGAAAAGGCTTTATAGCGAGCAGCGTAATTGTAAGGAGGCTGCCTGTGCAAATCAAGGCGATCAAACCCTTTTCTTTTGCTGCAGCGAGAGCGCGCAGGGATATATAGTGCCCTAAGAGTTATGCGACGCGTGTAAGTTTCAGAAAAGGCTTTATTGCGAGCAGCGTAAACGTCGGGAGACTGCCTGTGCAAATCAAGGCGATCCAACCCTTTTCTAGTGCTGCAGCGAGATCGCGCGGCGATATATAGCGCCCAAAGTGTTATGCCACGCGTGTCAGTTTTAGAAAAGTGTTTTTGCGAGCAGCGTAATCGTCAGGAGACTGCCTGTGGAAATCAAGGCGGTCCTACCCGTTTCTAACGTTGCAGCGAGAGCGCGCAGCGATATATAGCGCCCCAAGTGTTAAGCGACGCGTGTCAGTTTCAGAAAAGTGTTTATTGCGAGCAGCGTAATCGTCAGGAGACTGCCTGTGCAAGTTAAGGCGGTCCAACCCTTTTCTAGTGCTGCAGCGAGAGCGCGCAGCGATAGATAGCGCCCCAAGGGTTATGCGACGCGTTTCAGTTTCAGAAAAGTCTTTATTGCGAGCAGCTTAATCGTCAGGAGACTTGCTGTGCAAATCAAGGTGATCCAACCCTTTTCTAGTGCTGCAGAGAGAGCTTGAAGCGATATATAGCGCCCCAAGTGTTATGCGACGCTTTCAGTTTCAGAAAAGTCTTTATTGCGAGCAGCGTAATCGTCAGGAGACTGCCTGTGCAAATCAGGGCGATCTAACCCTTTTCTCGGGCTGCAGCGAGAGCGCGTAGCGATATATAGCGCCCCAAGTGTTATGCGACGCGTCTCCGTTTCAGAAAAGTCTTTATTGCGAGCAGCGTAATCCCCAGGAGACTGCCTGTGCAAATCAAAGCGATCCAACCCTTTTCTAACGCTGCAGCGAGAGCGTGCAGCGATATATCGCGCCCCAAGTGTTATGGGACACGTGTTAATTTCTGAAAAGTGTTTTATGGGAGCAGCGTAATCACCAGGAGACTGCCTGTGCAAATCAAGGCGATGCAACCCTTTTCTAGTGCTGCAGGGAGAGAGCGCAGCGATATATAGCGCCCCAAGAGTTATGCGACGCGTGTGAGTTTCAGAAAACTCTTTATTGCGAGCAGCGTAATCGTAAGGAGACTGCCTGTGGAAATCAAGGCGATCCAACCCTTTTGTAGTGCTTCAGCGAGAGCGCGTAGCGTTATATTTCGCCCCAAGTGTCATGCGACGCGTTTCAGTTGCAGAAAAGTTTTTATTGCGAGCAGCGTAATCGTCAGGACACTGCCTGTGCAAATCAAGGCGATCCAACACTTTTCTAGTGCTGCAGCGAGAGCGCGCGGCGATATATAGCGCCCCAAGTGTTATGCGACGCGTGTCAGTTTCACAAAAGTATTTATTGCGAGCAGCCTAATCGTCAGGAGACTGCCTGTGCAAATCAAGGTGATCCAACCCTTTTCTAGTGCTGCAGCAAGAGCGCGCAGCGATATATAGCGCCCCAAATGTTATGCGACACGTGTCAGTTTCAGAAAAGTGTTTATTGCGAGCAGCGTAATCGTCAGGAGACTGCCTGTGCAAATCAAGGCGATCCAACACTTTTCTAGTGCTGCAGCGAGAGCGCGCAGCGATAGATAGCGCCCCAAGTGTTATGCGACGCGTTTCAGTTTCAGAAAAGTCTTTATTGCGAGCAGCGTAATCGTCAGGAGACTTCCTGTGCAAATCAAGGTGATCCAACCCTTTTCTAGTGCTGCAGAGAGAGCTTGAAGCGATATAGAGCGCCCCAAGAGTTATGCGACGCGTTTCAGTTTCAGAAAAGTGTTGATTGCCAGCAGCGTAATCGTCAGGAGACTGCCTGTGCAAATCAGGGCGATCCAACCCTTTTCTAGTGCTGCAGCGAGAGGGCGCAGCGATATATCGCACCCCAAGTTTTATTCGACGCGTGTTAGTTTCAGAAAAGTGTTTTTTTGGGAGCAGCGTAATCATCAGGAGACTGCCTGTGCAAATCAAGGCGATCCAACCCTTTTCTAGTGCTGCAGCAAGAGCGCGCAGCGATATATAGCGCCCCAAATGTTATGCGACACGTGTCAGTTTCAGAAAAGTGTTTATTGCGAGCAGCGTAATCGTCAGGAGACTGCGTGTGCAAATCAAGGCGATCCAACTATTTTCTAGTGCTGCAGCAAGAGCGCGCAGCGATATATAGCGCCCCAAATGTTATGCGACGCGTTTCAGTTTCAGAAAAGTGTTTATTGCGAGCAGCGTAGTCGTCAGGAGACTGCCTGTGCAAATCAGGGCGATGTAACCCTTTTCTAGTGCTGCAGCGAGATCGCGCAGCGATATATAGCGCCCCAAGTGTTATGCGACGCGTGTCAGTTTCAGAAAAGTGTTTATTGCGAGCAGCCTAATCGTCAGGAGACTGCCTGTGCAAATCAAGGCGATCCAACCCTTTTCTAGTGCTGCAGCAAGAGCGCGCAGCGGTATATAGCGCCCCAAATGTTATGCGACACGTGTCAGTTTCAGAAAAGTGTTTATTGCGAGCAGCGTAATCGTCAGGAGACTGCCTGTGCAACTCAAGGCGATCCAACCCTTTTCTAGTGCTGCAGCGAGAGCGCGCAGCGATATATAGTGCCCCAAGAGTTATGCGACGCGTGTCACCTTCAGAAAAGGCTTCATTGCGAGCAGCGTAACCGTCAGGAGACTGCGTGTGGAAATCAAAGCGATCCAAGCCTTTTCTAGTGCTGCAGCGAGAGCGCGCAGCCATATATAGCCCCCCGAGTGTTATGCGACGCGTGTCAGTTTCAGAAAAGTTTTTATTGCGAGAACCGTAATCGTCAGGAGACTACCTGTGCAAATCGAGGCGATCGAACCCTTTTTTAATGCTGCAGCGACAGCGCGTCGCGATATATAGTGCCCCAAGAGTTATGCGACGCGTGTCAGTTTCAGAAAAGTTTTTATTGCAAGCAGCGTAATCGTCAGGAGACTGCCTTTCCAAATCGAGGTGATTGAACCCTTTTATAATGCTGCAGCGAGAGCGCGTAGCGATATATAGTGCCCCAAGAGCTATGCGACGCGTGTCAGTTTCAAAAAAGTCTTTATTGCGAGCAGCGTAATCGCCAGGAGAATGCCTGTGCAAATCTAGGCGATCCAACCATTTTCCAGTGCTGCAGCGAGAGCGCGCAGGGATATATAGTGCCCCAAGAGTTATGCGACGCGTTTCAGTTTCAGAAAAGTGTTGATTGCCAGCAGCGTAATCGTCAGGAGACTGCCTGTGCAAATCAGGGCGATCCAACCCTTTTCTAGTGCTGCAGCGAGAGGGCGCAGCGATATATCGCACCCCAAGTTTTATTCGACGCGTGTTAGTTTCAGAAAAGTGTTTTTTTGGGAGCAGCGTAATCATCAGGAGACTGCCTGTGCAAATCAAGGCGATCCAACCCTTTTCTTGTGCTGCAGCAAGAGCGCGCAGCGATATACAGCGCCCCAAATGTTATGCGACACGTGTCAGTTTCAGAAAAGTGTTTATTGCGAGCAGCGTTATCGTCAGGAGACTGCGTGTGCAAATCAAGGCGATCCAACTATTTTCTAGTGCTGCAGCAAGAGCGCGCAGCGATATATAGCGCCCCAAATGTTATGCGACGCGTTTCAGTTTCAGAAAAGTGTTTATTGCGAGCAGCGTAGTCGTCAGGAGACTGCCTGTGCAAATCAGGGCGATGTAACCCTTTTCTAGTGCTGCAGCGAGATCGCGCAGCGATATATAGCGCCCCAAGTGTTATGCGACGCGTGTCAGTTTCAGAAAAGTGTTTATTGCGAGCAGCCTAATCGTCAGGAGACTGCCTGTGCAAATCAAGGTGATCCAACCCTTTTCTAGTGCTGCAGCAAGAGTGCGCAGCGATATATAGCTCCCCAAATGTTATGCGACACGTGTCAGTTTCAGAAAAGTGTTTATTGCGAGCAGCGTAATCGTCAGGAGACTGCCTGTGCAAATCAAGGCGATCCAACCCTTTTCTAGTGCTGCAGCGGGAGCGCGCAGCGATATATAGTGCCCCAAGAGTTATGCGACGCGTGTCACCTTCAGAAAAGGCTTCATTGCGAGCAGCGTAACCGTCAGGAGACTGCGTGTGGAAATCAAAGCGATCCAAGCCTTTTCTAGTGCTGCAGCGAGAGCGTGCAGCCATATATAGCCCCCCGAGTGTTATGCGACGCGTGTCAGTTTCAGAAAAGTTTTTATTGCGAGAACCGTAATCGTCAGGAGACTACCTGTGCAAATCGAGGCGATCGAACCCTTTTTTAATGCTGCAGCGAGAGCGCGTCGCGATATATAGTGCCCCAAGTGTTATGCGACGCGTGTCAGTTTCAGAAAAGTTTTTATTGCAAGCAGCGTAATCGTCAGGAGACTGCCTTTCCTAATCGAGGTGATTGAACCCTTTTATAATGCTGCAGCGAGAGCGCGTAGCGATATATAGTGCCCCAAGAGCTATGCGACGCGTGTCAGTTTCAAAAAAGTCTTTATTGCGAGCAGCGTAATCGCCAGGAGAATGCCTGTGCAAATCTAGGCGATCCAACCATTTTCCAGTGCTGCAGCGAGAGCGCGCAGGGATATATAGTGCCCCAAGAGTTATGCGACGCGTGTCAATTTCAGAAAACTCTTTATTGCGAGCAGCATAATCGTCAGGAGACTGCCTGTGCAAATCAAGGCGATCCAACCCTTTTCTGGCGCTGCAGCGAGAGCGCGCAGCGATATATTGTGCCCCAAGGGTTATGCGACGCGTGTCAGCTTCAGAAAAGGCTTCATTGCGAGCAGCGTAATCGTCAGGAGACTGCCTGTGCAAATCAAGGCGATCCAACCCTTTTCTAGTGTTGCAGCGAGAGCGTGCAGCGATATATAGTGCCCCAAGAGGTATGCGACGCGTGTAAGTTTCAGAAAAGGCTTTATTGCGAGCACCGTAAACGTCAGGAGACTGCCTGTGCAAATCAAGGCGATCCAACCCTTTTCTAGGGCTGCAGCGAGAGCGCGCAGCGATATATAGTGCCCCAAGAGTTATGCGACCGTGTCAATTTCAGAAAAGGCTTCATTGCGAGCAGCTTAATCGCTGGGAGACTGCCTGTGCAAATCGAGGCGATCGAACCCTTTTATAATGCCGCAGCGAGTGGGCGTAGCGATTTATAGAGCCCCAAGAGTTATGCGACGCGTGTCAGCTTCAGAAAAGTCTTTATTTCGAGCAGCGTAAACGTCAGGAGACTGCCTGTGCAAATCAAGGCGATCCAACCCTTTTCTAGTGCTGCAGCGAGAGCGCGCAGCGATATATAGTGCCCCAAGAGTTATGCGACGCGTGTCACCTTCAGAAAAGGCTTCATTGCGAGCAGCGTAACCGTCAGGAGACTGCGTGTGGAAATCAAAGCGATCCAAGCCTTTTCTAGTGCTGCACCGAGAGCGCGCAGTGATATATAGTGCCCCAAGAGTTATGCGACGCGTGTCAGTTTCAGAAAAGTCTTTATTGCGAGCACCGTAATCGTCAAGAGACTGCCTGTGCAAATGAAGCGATCGAACACTTTTCTACTGCTGCAACGAGAGCGCGCAGCGATATATAGTGCCCCAAGAGTTATGCGACGCGTGTCAGTTTCAGAAAAGTCTTTACTAAGAGCAGCGTAATCGTCAGGAGACTGCGTGTGCAAATAAAAGCAATCCAGCCTCTTTCTAGTGCTGCAGTGAGAGCGCGCAGCGATATATAGTGCCCCAAGAGTTATGTGACGCGTGCCAGTTTCAGAAAAGGCTTTATTGCGAGCACCGTAAACGTCAGGAGACTGCCTGTGCAAATCAAAGCGATCCATCCATTTTCTAGTGCTGCAGCTAGAGCGCGCAGAGATATATCGCGCCCCAAGAGTTATGCGACGCGTGTCAGTTTCAGAAAAGTCTTTACTAAGAGCAGCGTAATCGTCAGGAGACTGCGTGTGCAAATAAAGGCGATCCAGCCTCTTTCTAGTGCTGCAGCGAGAGCGCGCAGCGATATATAGTGCCCCAAGAGTTATGTGACGCGTGTCAGTTTCAGAAAAGGCTTTATTGCGAGCAGCGTAAGCGCCAGGAGACTGCCTGTGCAAATCTAGGCGATCCAACCCTTTTCCAGTGCTGCAGCGAGAGCGCGCAGCGATTTATAGTGCCCCAAGAGTTATGCGACGCGTGTCAGTTTCAGAAAACTCTTTATTGCGAGCAGCATAATCGTCAGGCGACTGCCTGTGCAAATCAAGGCGATCCAACCCTTTTCTAGTGCTGCAGCGAGAGCGCGCAGCGATATATAGTGCCCCAAGAGTTATGCGACGCGTGTTAGCTTCAGAAAAGGCTTTATTGCGAGCACCGTAATCGTCAAGAGACTGCCTGTGCAAATGAAGCGATCTAACACTTTTCTACTGCTGCAACGAGAGCGCGGAGCGATATATAGTGCCCCATAAGTTATGCGACGCGTGTAAGTTTCAGAAAAGGCTTTATAGCGAGCAGCGTAAACGTCAGGACACTGCCTGTGCAAATCAAGGCGATCGAACCCTTTTATAATGCTGCAGCGAGAGCGCGTAGCGATATATAGTGCCCCAAGAGTTATGCGACGTGTGTCAGCTCCAGAAAAGGCTTTATTGCGAGCAGCGTAAACGTCAGGAGACTGCCTGTGCAAATCAAGGCGATCCAACCCTTTTCTAGTGCTGCAGCGAGAGCGCGCAGCGATATATAGTGCCCCAAGAGTTATGCGACGCGTGTGAGTTTCAGAAAAGTTTTTGTTGCGAGCAGCGTAATCGTCAGGAGGCTGCCTTTGCAAATCGAGGCGATCGAACCCTTTTATAATGCTGCAGCGAGAGCGCGTAGCGATATATAGTGCCCCAAGAGTTATGCGACGCGTGTCAGCTTCAGAAAAGGCGTTATTGCGAGCAGCAATCGCCAGGAGACTGCCTGTGCAAATATAGGCGATCCAACCCTTTTCCAGTGCTGCAGCGAGAGCGCGCAGCGATATATAGTGCCCCAAGAGTTATGCGACGCGTGTCAGTTTCAGAAAACTCTTTATTGCGAGCAGCATAATTGTCAGGAGACTGCCTGTGCAAATCAAGGCGATCCAACCCTTTTCTAGTGCTGCAGCGAGAGCGCGCAGCGATATATAGTGCCTGAAGAGTTATGCGACGCGTGTCAGCTTCAGAAAAAGCTTCATTGCGAGCAGCTTAATCGCTAGGAGACTACCTGTGCAAATCAAGGCGATCCGACCCTTTTCTAGTGCTGCAGCGAGAGAGCGCAGTGATATATGGTGCCCCAAGAGTTATGCGACGCGTGTCAGTTTCAGAAAAGTCTTTATTGCGAGCAGCGTAATCGTCAGGAGACTGCCTGTGCAAATCAAGACGATTCATCCATATTGTAGTGCTGCAGCTAGAGCGCGCAGAGATTTATCGCGCCCCAAATGTTATGCGACGAGTGTCAGTTTCAGAAAAGGCTTCATTGCGAGCAGCTTAATCGCTAGGAGACTGCCTGTGCAAATCGAGGCGATCGAACCATTTTATAATGCTGCAGCGAGTGGGCGTAGCGATTTATAGAGCCCCAAGAGTTACGCGACGCGTGTCAGCTTCAGAAAAGGCTTTATTGCGAGCAGCGTAAACGTCAGGAGACTGCCTGTGCAAATCAAGGCGATCCAACCCTTTTCTAGTGCTGCAGCGAGAGCGCGCAGCGATATATAGTGCCCCAAGAGTTATGCGACGCGTGTAAGTTTCAGAAAAGGCTTCATTGCGAGCAGCGTAATCGTCAGGAGACTGCGTGTGGAAATCAAAGCGATCCAAGCCTTTTCTAGTGCTGCACCGAGAGCGCGCAGTGATATATAGTGCCCCAAGAGTTATGCGACGCGTGTCAGTTTCAGAAAAGTCTTTATTGCGAGCACCGTAATCGTCAAGAGACTGCCTGTGCAAATGAAGCGATCTAACACATTTCTACTGCTGCAACGAGAGCGCGCAGCGATATATAGTGCCCCATAAGTTATGCGACGCGTGTCAGTTTCAGAAAAGGCTTTATTGCGAGCAGCTTAATCGCTAGGAGACTACCTGTGCAAATCAAGGCGACCCAACCCTTTTCTAGTGCTGCAGCGAGAGCGCGCAGTGATATATAGT
This sequence comes from Dermacentor andersoni, assembly GCF_023375885.2. NCBI lineage: Eukaryota > Metazoa > Arthropoda > Arachnida > Ixodida > Ixodidae > Dermacentor > Dermacentor andersoni. The sequence goes on along the minus strand of NC_092819.1, from coordinate 93,589,356 downwards.
TCCCCAAGAGTTATGCGACGCGTGTCAGTTTCAGAAAAGTCTTTATTGCGAGCAGCGTAATCGTCAGGAGACTGCCTGTGCAAATCAAAGCGATCCATCCATTTTCTAGTGCTGCAGCTAGAGCGCGCAGAGATATATCGCGCCCCAAGAGTTGTGCGACGCGTGTCAGTTTCAGAAAAGTCTTTACTAAGAGCAGCGTAATCGTCAGGAGACTGCCTGTGCAAATCAAGACGATTCATCCATATTGTAGTGCTGCAGCTAGAGCGCGCAGAGATTTATCGCGCCCCAAATGTTATGCGACGAGTGTCAGTTTCAGAAAAGGCTTCATTGCGAGCAGCTTAATCGCTAGGAGACTGCCTGTGCAAATCGAGGCGATCGAACCATTTTATAATGCTGCAGCGAGTGGGCGTAGCGATTTATAGAGCCCCAAGAGTTACGCGACGCGTGTCAGCTTCAGAAAAGGCTTTATTGCGAGCAGCGTAAGCGCCAGGAGACTGCCTGTGCAAATCTAGGCGATCCAACCCTTTTCCAGTGCTGCAGCGAGAGCGCGCAGCGATTTGTAGTGCCCCAAGAGTTATGCGACGCGTGTCAGTTTCAGAAAACTCTTTATTGCGAGCGGCATAATCGTCAGGCGACTGCCTGTGCAAATCAAGGCGATCCAACCCGTTTCTAGTGCTGCAGCGAGAGCGCGCAGCGATATATAGTGCCCCAAGAGTTATGCGACGCGTGTTAGCTTCAGAAAAGGCTTTATTGCGAGCACCGTAATCGTCAAGAGACTGCCTGTGCAAATGAAGCGATCTAACACTTTTCTACTGCTGCAACGAGAGCGCGCAGCGATATATAGTGCCCCATAAGTTATGCGACGCGTGTAAGTTTCAGAAAAGGCTTTATAGCGAGCAGCGTAAACGTCAGGACACTGCCTGTGCAAATCAAGGCGTTCGAACCCTTTTATAATGCTGCAGCGAGAGCGCGTAGCGATATATAGTGCCCCAAGAGTTATGCGACGTGTGTCAGCTCCAGAAAAGACTTTATTGCGAGCAGCGTAAACGTCAGGAGACTGCCTGTGCAAATCGAGGCGATCGAACCCTTTTATAATGCTGCAGCGAGAGCGCGTAGCGATATATAGTGCCCCAAGAGTTATGCGACGCGTGTCAGCTTCAGAAAAGGCGTTATTGCGGGCAGCAATCGCCAGGAGACTGCCTGTGCAAATATAGGCGATCCAACCCTTTTCCAGTGCTGCAGCGAGAGCGCGCAGCGATATATAGTGCCCCAAGAGTTATGCGACGCGTGTCAGTTTCAGAAAACTCTTTATTGCGAGCAGCATAATCGTCAGGAGACTGCCTGTGCAAATCAAGGCGATCCAACCCTTTTCTAGTGCTGCAGCGAGAGCGCGCAGCGATATATAGTGCCTGAAGAGTTATGCGACGCGTGTCAGCTTCAAAAAAGGCTTCATTGCGAGCAGCTTAATCGCTAGGAGACTACCTGTGCAAATCAAGGCCATCCGACCCTTTTCTAGTGCTGCAGCGAGAGCGCGCAGTGATATATAGTGCCCCAAGAGTTATGCGACGCGTGTCAGTTTCAGAAAAGTCTTTATTGCGAGCAGCGTAATCGTCAGGAGACTGCCTGTGCAAATCAAGACGATTCATCCATATTGTAGTGCTGCAGCTAGAGCGCGCAGAGATATATCGCGCCCCAAATGTTATGCGACACGTGTCAGTTTCAGAAAAGGCTTTATTGCGAGCAGCTTAATCGCTAGGAGACTACCTGTGCGAATCAAGGCGATCCAACCCTTTTCTAGTGCTGCAGCGAGAGCGCGCAGTGATATATAGTGACCCAAGAGTTATGCGACGCGTGTAAGTTTCAGAAAAGGCTTTATAGCGAGCAGCGTAATTGTAAGGAGGCTGCCTGTGCAAATCAAGGCGATCAAACCCTTTTCTTTTGCTGCAGCGAGAGCGCGCAGCGATATATAGTGCCCCAAGAGTTATGAGACGCGTGTCAGTTTCAGAAAAGCCTTTATTGCGAGCAGCTTAATTGCTAGGAGACTGCCTGTGCAAATCGAGGCGATCGAACCCTTTATAATGCTGCAGCGAGAGCGCGTAGCCATATGTAGTGCCCCAAGAGTTATGCGACACGTGTCAGCTTCAGAAAAGGCTTTATTGCGAGCACCGTAAACGTCAGGAGACTGCCTGTGCAAATCAAGGCGATTCAACCCTTTTCTAGTGCTGCAGCGAGAGTGCGCAGTGATATATTGTGCCCCAAGACTTATGCAACGTGTGTAAGTTTCAGAAAACGCTTTATTGCGAGCAGCGTAAACGTCAGGAGACTGCCTGTGCAAATCAAGGCGATCCAACCCTTTTCTAGTGCTGCAGCGAGAGCGCGCAGCGATATATAGTGTCCCAAGAGGTATGAGACGCGTGTCAGTTTCAGAAAAGTTTTTATTGCTAGCAGCGTAATTGTTAGGAGGCTGCCTGTGCAAATCGAGGTGATCCAACCCTTTTCTAACGTTGTAGCGAGAGCGAGCAGCGATATATCGCGCCCCAAATGTTATGCGAGCGCGTGTCAGTTTCAGAAAAGTCTTTACTAAGAGCAGCGTAATCGTCAGGAGACTGCCTGTGCAAATAAAGGCGATCCAACCTCTTTCTAGTGCTGCAGCGAGAGCGCGCAGCCATATATAGCCCCCGGAGTGTTATGCGACGCGTGTCAGTTTCAGAAAAGTTTTTACTGCGAGAACCGTAATCGTCAGGAGACTACCTGTGCAAATCGAGGCGATCGAACCCTTTTTTAATGCTGCAGCGAGAGCGCGTCGCGATATATAGTGCCCCAAGAGTTATGCGACGCGTGTCAGTTTCAGAAAAGTTTTTATTGCGAGCAGCGTAATCGTCAGGAGACTGCCTTTCCAAATCGAGGTGATTGAACCCTTTTATAATGCTGCAGCGAGAGCGCGTAGCGATATATAGTGCCCCAAGAGCTATGCGACGCGTGTCAGTTTCAAAAAAGTCTTTATTGCGAGCAGCGTAATCGCCACGAGAATGCCTGTGCAAATCTAGGCGATCCAACCATTTTCCAGTGCTGCAGCGAGAGCGCGCAGCGATATATAGTGCCCCAAGAGTTATGCGACGCGTGTCAATTTCAGAAAACTCTTTATTGCGAGCAGCATAATCGTCAGGAGACTGCCTGTGCAAATCAAGGCGATCCAACCCTTTTCTGGCGCTGCAGCGAGAGCGCGCAGCGATATATAGTGCCCCAAGGGTTATGCGACGCGTGTCAGCTTCAGAAAAGGCTTCATTGCGAGCAGCGTAATCGTCAGGAGACTGCCTGTGCAAATCAAGGCGATCCAACCCTTTTCTAGTGTTGCAGCGAGAGCGTGCAGCGATATATAGTGCCCCAAGAGGTATGCGACGCGTGTAAGTTTCAGAAAAGGCTTTATTGCGAGCACCGTAAACGTCAGGAGACTGCCTGTGCAAATCAAGGCGATCCAACCCTTTTCTAGGGCTGCAGCGAGAGCGCGCAGCGATATATAGTGCCCCAAGAGTCATGCGACGCGTGTCAATTTCAGAAAAGGCTTCATTGCGAGCAGCTTAATCGCTAGGAGACTGCCTGTGCAAATCGAGGCGATCGAACCCTTTTATAATGCCGCAGCGAGTGGGCGTAGCGATTTATAGAGCCCCAAGAGTTATGCGACGCGTGTCAGCTTCAGAAAAGGCTTTATTGCGAGCAGCGTAAACGTCAGGAGACTGCCTGTGCAAATCAAGGCGATCCAACCCTTTTCTAGTGCTGCAGCGAGAGCGCGCAGCGATATATAGTGCCCCAAGAGTTATGCGACGCGTGTAAGTTTCAGAAAAGGCTTTATTGCTAGCAGCGTAAACGTCAGGAGACTGCCTGTGCAAATCAAGGCGATCCAACCCTTTTCTAGTGCTGCAGCGAGGGCGCGCAGCGATATATAGTGCCCCAAGAGTTATGCGACGCGTGTCACCTTCAGAAAAGGCTTCATTGCGAGCAGCGTAACCGTCAGGAGACTGCGTGTGGAAATCAAAGCGATCCAAGCTTTTTCTAGTGCTGCACCGAGAGCGCGCAGTGATATATAGTGCCCCAAGAGTTATGCGACGCGTGTCAGTTTCAGAAAAGTCTTTATTGCGAGCACCGTAACCGTCAAGAGACTGCCTGTGCAAATGAAGCGATCGAACACTTTTCTACTGCTGCAACGAGAGCGCGCAGCGATATATAGTGCCCCATAAGTTATGCTACGCGTGTCAGTTTCAGAAAAGGCTTTATTGCGAGCAGCTTAATCGCTAGGAGACTACTTGTGCAAATCAAGGCGATCCAACCCTTTTCTAGTGCTGCAGCGAGAGCGCGCAGTGATATATAGTGCCCCAAGAATTATGCGACGCGTGTCAGTTTCAGAAAAGTCTTTACTAAGAGCAGCGTAATCGTCAGGAGACTGCGTGTGCAAATAAAAGCGATCCAGCCTCTTTCTAGTGCTGCAGTGAGAGCGCGCAGCGATATATAGTGCCCCAAGAGATATGTGACGCGTGTCAGTTTCAGAAAAGGCTTTATTGCGAGCAGCGTAATCGCCAGGAGACTGCCTGTGCAAATCTAGGCGATCCAACCCTTTTCCAGCGCTGCAGCGAGAGCGCGCAGCGATATATAGCGCCCCAAGAGTTATGCGACGCGTGTCAGTTTCAGAAAACTGTTTATTGCGAGCACCGTAAACGTCAGGAGACTGCCTGTGCAAATCAAGGCGATCCAACCCTTTTCTAGTGCTGCAGCGAGAGCGCGCAGCGATATATAGTGCCCCAAGAGGTATGTGACGAGTGTCAGCTTCAGAAAAGGCTTTATTGCGAGCAGCGTAAACGTCCGCAGACTGCCTGTGCAAATCAAGGCGATCCAACCCTCTTCTAGTGATGCAGCGAGAGCGCGCAGTGATATATAGTGCCCCAAGAGTTATGCGACGCGTTTTAAGTTTCAGAAAAGGCTTCATAGCGAGCAGCGTAATCGTCAGGAGACTGCCTGTGCAAATCAAGGCGATCAAATCCTTTTCTTTTGCTGCAGCGAGAGCGCGCAGGGATATATAGTGCCCCAAGACTTATGCGACGCATGTAAGTTTCAGAAAAGGCTTTATTGCGAGCAGCGTAAACGTCAGGAGACTGCCTGTGCAAATCAAGGCAATCCAACCCTTTTCTAGTGTTGCAGCGAGAGCGCGCAGCGATATATAGTGCCCCAAGAGTTATGCGACGCGTGTCAGCTTCAGAAAAGGCGTTCTTGCGAGCAGCAATCGCCAGGAGTCTGCCCGTGCAAATCTAGGCGATCCAACCCTTTTCCAGTGCTGCAGCGAGAGCGCGCAGCGATATATAGTGCCCCAAGAGTTATGCGACGCGTGTCAGTTTTAGAAAACTCTTTATTGCGAGCAGCATAATCGTCAGGAGACTGCCTGTGCAAATCAAGGCGATCCAACCCTTTTCTAGTGCTGCAGCGAGAGCGCGCAGCGATATATAGTGCCTGAAGAGTTATGCGACGCGTGTCAGCTTCAGAAAAGGCTTCATTGCGAGCAGCTTAATCGCTAGGAGACTACCTGTGCAAATCAAGGCGATCCGACCCTTTTCTAGTGCTGCAGCGAGAGCGCGCAGTGATATATAGTGCCCCAAGAGTTATGCGACGCGTGTCAGTTTCAGAAAAGTCTTTATTGCGAGCAGCGTAATCGTCAGGAGACTGCCTGTGCAAATCAAGACGATTCATCCATTTTGTAGTGCTGCAGCTAGAGCGCGCAGAGATATATCGCGCCCCAAATGTTATGCGACGCGTGTCAGTTTCAGAAAAGGCTTTATTGCGAGCAGCGTAAACGTCAGGAGACTGCCTGTGCAAATCAAGGCGATCCAACCCTTTTCTAGTGCTGCAGCGAGAGCGCGCAGCGATATATAGTGCCCCAAGAGTTATGCGACGCGTGTAAGTTTCAGAAAAGGCTTTATTGCGAGCAGCGTAATCGTCAGGAGACTGCCTGTGCAAATCAAGGCGATCCAACCATTTTCTAGTGCTCCAGCTAGAGCGCGCAGAGATATATCGCGCCTCAAGAGTTATGCGACGCGTGTCAGTTTCAGAAAAGTCTTTACTAAGAGCAGCGTAATCGTCAGGAGACTGCGTGTGCAAATAAAAGCGATCCAGCCTATTTCTAGTGCTGCAGTGAGAGCGCGCAGCGATATATAGTGCCCCAAGAGTTATGTGACGCGTGTCAGTTTCAGAAAAGGCTTTATTGCGAGCAGCGTAAGCGCCAGGAGACTGCCTGTGCAAATCTAGGCGATCCAACCCTTTTCCAGTGCTGCAGCGAGAGCGCGCAGCGATATATAGTGCCCCAAGAGTTATGCGACGCGCGTCAGTTTCCGAAAAGTTTTTATTGCGAGCAGCGTAATTGTCAGGAGACTGCCTTTGCAAATCGAGGCGATTGAACCCTTTTATAATGCTGCAGCGAGAGCGCGTAGCTATATATAGTGCCCCAAGAGCTATGCGACGCGTGTCAGTTTCAGAAAAGGCTTTATTGCTAGCAGCGTAATCGCCAGGAGACTGCCTGTGCAAATCTAGGCGATCCAACCCTTTTGCAGTGCTGCAGCGAGAGCGCGCAGCAATATATAGTGCCCCAAGAGTTATGCGACGCGTGTAAGTTTCAGAAAACTCTTTATTGTGAGCAGCATAATCGTCAGGAGACTGCCTGTGCAAATCAAGGCGATGCAACCCTTTTCTAGCGCTGCAGCGAGAGCGCGCAGCGATATATAGTGCCCCAAGGGTTATGCGACGCGTGTCAGCTCCAGAAAAGGCTTCAATACGAGCAGCGTAATCGTCAGGAGACTGCCTGTGCAAATCAAGGCGATCCAACCCTTTTCTAGTGTTGCAGTGAGAGCGTGCAGCGATATATAGTGCCCCAAGAGCTGTGCGACGCGTGTCAGCTTCAGAAAAGGCTTTATTGCGAGCAGCGTAAACGTCAGGAGACTGCCTGTGCAAATCAAGGCGATTCAACCCTTTTCTAGTGCTGCAGCGAGAGTGCGCCGTGATATATAGTGCCCCGAGAGTTATGCGACGCGTATCAGTTTCAGAAAAGTTTTTGTTGCGAGCAGCGTAATCGTCAGGAGGCTGCCTTTGCAAATCGAGGCGATCGAACCCTTTTATAATGCTGCAGCGAGAGGGCGTAGCGATATATAGTGCCCCAAGAGTTATGCGACGCGTGTCAGCTTCAGAAAAGGCGTTATTGCGAGCAGCAATCGCCAGGAGACTGCCCGTGCAAATCTAGGCGATCCAACCCTTTTCCAGTGCTGCAGCGAGAGCGCGCAGCGATATATAGTGCCCCAAGAGTTATGCGACGCGTGTCAGTTTCAGAAAACTCTTTATTGCGAGCAGCATAATCGTCAGGAGACTGCCTGTGCAAATCAAGGCGATCCAACCCTTTTCTAGTGCTGCAGCGAGAGCGCGCAGTGATATATAGTGCCTGAAGAGTTATGCGACGCGTGTCAGCTTCAGAAAAGGCTTCATTGCGAGCAGCTTAATCGCTAGGAGACTACCTGTGCAAATCAAGGCGATCCGACCCTTTTCTAGTGCTGCAGCGAGAGCGCGCAGTGATATATAGTGCCCCAAGAGTTATGCGACGCGTGTCAGTTTCAGAAAAGTCTTTATTGCGAGCAGCGTAATCGTCAGGAGACTACCTGTGCAAATCAAGGCGATCCGACCCTTTTCTAGTGCTGCAGCGAGAGCGCGCAGTGATATATGGTGCCCCAAGAGTTATGCGACGCGTGTCAGTTTCAGAAAAGTCTTTATTGCGAGCAGCGTAATCGTCAGGAGACTGCCTGTGCAAATCAAGACGATTCATCCATTTTGTAGTGCTGCAGCTAGAGCGCGCAGAGATATATCGCGCCCCAAATGTTATGCGACGCGTGTCAGTTTCAGAAAAGGCTTTATTGCGAGCAGCGTAAACGTCAGGAGACTGCCTGTGCAAATCAAGGCGATCCAACCCTTTTCTAGTGCTGCAGCGAGAGCGCGCAGCGATATATAGTGCCCCAAGAGTTATGCGACGCGTGTAAGTTTCAGAAAAGGCTTTATTGCGAGCAGCGTAAACGTCAGGAGACTGCCTGTGCGAATCAAGGCGATCCAACCCTTTTCTAGTGCTGCAGCGAGGGCGCGCAGCGATATATAGTGCCCCAAGAGTTATGCGACGCGTGTCACCTTCAGAAAAGGCTTCATTGCGAGCAGCGTAACCGTCAGGAGACTGCTTGTGGAAATCAAAGCGATCCAAGCCTTTTCTAGTGCTGCACCGAGAGCGCGCAGTGTTATATAGTGCCCCAAGAGTTATGCGACGCGTGTCAGTTTCAGAAAAGTCTTTATTGCGAGCACCGTAATCGTCAAGAGACTGCCTGTGCAAATGAAGCGATCGAACACTTTTCTACTGCTGCAACAAGAGCGCGCAGCGATATATAGTGCCCCATAAGTTATGCTACGCGTGTCAGTTTCAGAAAAGGCTTTATTGCGAGCAGCTTAATCGCTAGGAGACTACCTGTGCAAATCACGGCGATCCAACCCTTTTCTAGTGCTGCAGCGAGAGCGCGCAGTGATATATAGTGCCCCAAGAATTATGCGACGCGTGTCAGCTTCAGAAAAGTCTTTATTGCGAGCAGCGTAATCGTCAGGAGACTGCCTGTGCAAATCAAGGCGATCCAACCATTTTCTAGTGCTCCAGCTAGAGCGCGCAGAGATATATCGCGCCTCAAGAGTTGTGCGACGCGTGTCAGTTTCAGAAAAGTCTTTACTAAGAGCAGCGTAATCGTCAGGAGACTGCGTGTGCAAATAAAAGCGATCCAGCCTCTTTCTAGTGCTGCAGTGAGAGCGCGCAGCGATATATAGTGCCCCAAGAGTTATGTGACGCGTGTCAGTTTCAGAAAAGGCTTTATTGCGAGCAGCGTAAGCGCCAGGAGACTGCCTGTGCAAATCTAGGCGATACAACCCTTTTCCAGTGCTGCAGCGAGAGCGCGCAGCGATATATAGTGCCCCAAGAGTTATGCGACGCGCGTCAGTTTCAGAAAAGTTTTTATTGCGAGCAGCGTAATTGTCAGGAGACTGCCTTTGCAAATCGAGGCGATTGAACCCTTTTATAATGCTGCAGCGAGAGCGCGTAGCTATATATAGTGCCCCAAGAGCTATGCGACGCGTGTCAGTTTCAGAAAAGGCTTTATTGCTAGCAGCGTAATCGCCAGGAGACTGCCTGTGCAAGTCTAGGCGATCCAACCCTTTTGCAGTGCTGCAGCGAGAGCGCGCAGCAATATATAGTGCCCCAAGAGTTATGCGACGCGTGTAAGTTTCAGAAAACTCTTTATTGTGAGCAGCATAATCGTCAGGAGACTGCCTGTGCAAATCAAGGCGATGCAACCCTTTTCTAGCGCTGCAGCGAGAGCGCGCAGCGATATATAGTGCCCCAAGGGTTATGCGACGCGTGTCAGCTCCAGAAAAGGCTTCAATACGAGCAGCGTAATCGTCAGGAGACTGCCTGTGCAAATCAAGGCGATCCAACCCTTTTCTAGTGTTGCAGTGAGAGCGTGCAGCGATATATAGTGCCCCAAGAGCTGTGCGACGCGTGTCAGCTTCAGAAAAGGCTTTATTGCGAGCAGCGTAAACGTCAGGAGACTGCCTGTGCAAATCAAGGCGATTCAACCCTTTTCTAGTGCTGCAGCGAGAGTGCGCCGTGATATATAGTGCCCCGAGAGTTATGCGACGCGTATCAGTTTCAGAAAAGTTTTTGTTGCGAGCAGCGTAATCGTCAGGAGGCTGCCTTTGCAAATCGAGGCGATCGAACCCTTTTATAATGCTGCAGCGAGAGGGCGTAGCGATATATAGTGCCCCAAGAGTTATGCGACGCGTGTCAGCTTCAGAAAAGGCGTTATTGCGAGCAGCAATCGCCAGGAGACTGCCCGTGCAAATCTAGGCGATCCAACCCTTTTCCAGTGCTGCAGCGAGAGCGCGCAGCGATATATAGTGCCCCAAGAGTTATGCGACGCGTGTCAGTTTCAGAAAACTCTTTATTGCGAGCAGCATAATCGTCAGGAGACTGCCTGTGCAAATCAAGGCGATCCAACCCTTTTCTAGTGCTGCAGCGAGAGCGCGCAGCGATATATAGTGCCTGAAGAGTTATGCGACGCGTGTCAGCTTCAGAAAAGGCTTCATTGCGAGCAGCTTAATCGCTAGGAGACTACCTGTGCAAATCAAGGCGATCCAACCCTTTTCTAGTGTTGCAGTGAGAGCGTGCAGCGATATATAGTGCCCCAAGAGCTGTGCGACGCGTGTCAGCTTCAGAAAAGGCTTTATTGCGAGCAGCGTAAACGTCAGGAGACTACCTGTGCAAATCATGGCGATCCAACCCTTTTCTAGTGCTGCAGCGAGAGCGCGCAGCGATATATAGTGCCCCAAGAGTTATGCGACGCGTGCCACCTTCAGAAAAGGCTTCATTGCGAGCAGCGTAATCGTCAGGAGAATGCGTGTGGAAATCAAAGCGATCCAAGCCTTTTCTAGTGCTGCACCCTGCGACGCGTGTCAGTTTCAGAAAAGTCTTTATTGCTAGCAGCGTAATCGCCAGGAGACTGCCTGTGCAAATCTAGGCGATCCAACCCTTTTGCAGTGCTGCAGCGAGAGCGCGCAGCGATATATAGTGCCCCATAAGTTCTGCGACGCGTGTCAGTTTCAGAAAAGGCTTTATTGCGAGCAGCTTAATCGCTAGGAGACTACCTGTGCAAATCAAGGTGATCCAACCCTTTTCTAGTGCTGCAGCGAGAGCGCGCAGTGATATATAGTGCCCCAAGAGTTTTGCGACGCCTGTCAGTTTCAGAAAAGTCTTTGTTGCGAGCAGCGTAATCGTCAGGAGACTGCCTGTGCAAATGAAGGCGATCCAACCATTTTCTAGTGCTGCAGCTAGAGCGCGCAGAGATATATCGCGCCCCAAGAGTTATGCGACGCGTGTCAGTTTCAGAAAAGTCTTTATTGCGAGCAGCGTAATCGTCAGGAGACTGCCTGTGCAAATCAAGACGATTCATCCATTTTGTAGTGCTGCAGCTAGAGCGCGCAGAGATATATCGCGCCCCAAATGTTATGCGACGCGTGTCAGTTTCAGAAAAGGCTTTATTGCGAGCAGCGTAAACGTCAGGAGACTGCCTGTGCAAATCAAGGCGATCCAACCCTTTTCTAGTGCTGCAGCGAGAGCGCGCAGCGATATATAGTGCCCCAAGAGTTATGCGACGCGTGTAAGTTTCAGAAAAGGCTTTATTGCGAGCAGCGTAAACGTCAGGAGACTGCCTGTGCAAATCAAGGCGATCCAACCCTTTTCTAGTGCTGCAGCGAGGGCGCGCAGCGATATATAGTGCCCCAAGAGTTATGCGACGCGTGTCACCTTCAGAAAAGGCTTCATTGCGAGCAGCGTAACCGTCCGGAGACTGCGTGTGGAAATCAAAGCGATCCAAGCCTTTTCTAGTGCTGCACCGAGAGCGCGCAGTGATATATAGTGCCCCAAGAGTTATGCGACGCGTGTCAGTTTCAGAAAAGTCTTTATTGCGAGCACCGTAATCGTCAAGAGACTGCCTGTGCAAATGAAGCGATCGAACACTTTTCTACTGCTGCAGCAAGAGCGCGCAGCGATATATAGTGCCCCATAAGTTATGCTACGCGTGTCAGTTTCAGAAAAGGCTTTATTGCGAGCAGCTTAATCGCTAGGAGACTACCTGTGCAAATCAAGGCGATCCAACCCTTTTCTAGTGCTGCAGCGAGAGCGCGCAGTGATATATAGTGCCCCAAGAATTATGCGACGCGTGTCAGTTTCAGAAAAGTCTTTATTGCGAGCAGCGTAATCGTCAGGAGACTGCCTGTGCAAATCAAGGCGATCCAACCATTTTCTAGTGCTCCAGCTAGAGCGCGCAGAGATATATCGCGCCCCAAGAGTTATGCGACGCGTGTCAGTTTCAGAAAAGTCTTTACTAAGAGCAGCGTAATCGTCAGGAGACTGCGTGTGCAAATAAAAGCGATCCAGCCTCTTTCTAGTGCTGCAGTGAGAGCGCGCAGCGATATATAGTGCCCCAAGAGTTATGTGACGCGTGTCAGTTTCAGAAAAGGCTTTATTGCGAGCAGCGTAAGCGCCAGGAGACTGCCTGTGCAAATCTAGGCGATCCAACCCTTTTCCAGTGCTGCAGCGAGAGCGCGCAGCAATATATAGTGCCCCAAGAGTTATGCGACGCGTGTAAGTTTCAGAAAACTCTTTAT